>NC_064436.1:9879523-10190476 GCF_023343835.1 Lagopus muta | reverse complement strand
TTTGTTGTTGGCTTCTTAGTGGGACTCTTGTAATGAAAAAATCTATTTATTTCTCTTGTCCGTCAAAACAGGACTTGCCTTGAGCAGCTGAATAAAATGTTGCAGCTCTGCATTAAAGTAATGCAATTCCCTACACAACCCAGCATCAGTCAGTTCCTGCCCTAATGCAGCTAGTGCTGGGGCAGGCAGCTGGTTTATGCTCTGCTTTATTGCCTTTAGCTGCTGCCAGCAGAAGAAAGGCACCCTTAGTTTATGCAGCACGGCTCATGTCGCTCACATCACCCCACCAAGTGCTTCTGAGGCATCTCTTTGCCTCTCACCTTTGGCCTGCTCCTTTCTGGCCACCACCTTTCTGAAATCCTGTATGAAATGAAGGAGGGTGCTGGCTGACTGAAGTGCAAGGCAAGAAGATCATAACGTGCTCCATGTGGCGGGGGCAGCTCTAGAGCAGGTGATGGGAGCCCCAGTCCTGTTTGGATGAGGCCCTCCTGCCTTCTGTCATCCACTACTTGATCCTGAAAGTCAAGCAGAGGGGAACTGGTAAATGATGGCAGTGACCAAAAGGCATGAAGGGTCTTTGTGGTGGGAAGCGATCAGTAACATTAAATGCAAACAAACAGGCAAGTATTGTGGTGTTTCAGATCGCTTCGTGTTATGAGAAATTCCTTAGGCCAGGCTTCATTTATACATTCTTGTTGTAATTGCACAAACCACAAGACTGTAATTTAAAAAACAACAAAAAAAAAACCTAACAAAAGCAAAACAAAAAGCCAGCAGTAGGGTTTCTTTCTGCTGTGGATAGAAGAGTTGATTCTATGCTTCTGTTCCTTCGCAACAATATGCAGGGTCCGTGCAGTGCTGAGCTGCCTTGCCTGAATGTTAAATTATAACGCTTGTTTTACTCTTTATTTCTGTGTCTTGCGTGATGCAGTTTGTACCAGCAACATCTGAATGCTTTGGCTTACTTTGAAAGACGAGGAGAGTTAAGGGTCTTTCATGAAATAAAAGAAAATCCCCAAAATAGCCTTCTGTAATTTCTGAATTGTATTCTTAGCTGCATTAGCATATAGCTGGAGTTAATTCATTTGCATAGTGAAAAAGTCAAAGTGAGAGCAGAATTAGGCCTGTTTGAAACCAAGCTAGAAAAGTATCTGATGCAGCTCAGTCTCAGCTCTGTGTTGGCAGCCCATCACAGTGCTTGTGAGGTGAAGATACGGATGTTTCAGCTTCATCCTGGGCACTGGCTCTGTCATATAGCCCAGGAGGGGACTGCCCTCACTCTTGGAGCTGCAGCCATAACCCAAGCACAGGATTTCCTGAGGTGATGGGCGCGTGTCTGTGCTGCAGTGTCTTGGGGCCTCCCTCTCCCTGCCTCTGTCCTGCACCAGCCTGGCAAGCCTGCCAGCCAGTGCCACAGCCACCAGTGCCACAGCCACCAGTGCTTGGCCAAGCTGGGCTCTGCAGCTGCCAGAGCTGGGCTGTCGCAGCCTCTTGTCTGCACAGGCGTAGCGTTGGGTGCGTGAAGATGTAGGTTGGTGTCGTGTGGGATGTCAGCAGCATAACTGCACCTGGTGCCCACAGATGGCGGGGGGAGCAGCTGCTCTGCTTGTGGAGGTACTTCTGAAGCCCTGAAGGATGATTTAGGGAGGTCTCCAGGGAAGATTTTTTTTCCCCTGCCTATTTATCACGGTTATCTTTTGGCTGAAGCTGGACTGATAACGCATACAGACTTGTAGTAGAACTGTAAATCTCTCTAGCTCCAAATGCAAATTATTATTATTTTTAGATCTTGGAGATCTTTGTCACAACAAGGCACTGTGTACTGCCCTTTAAATGTAGTTCCCATAACATGGCTGAGTCCTCATTTTATTCTGTTGAAGGAGAAGAGGAAGGGAGATGGACATGTTTCAGGGACCTTCCTTAAACCATGTATTATTGGATATAATTATTGTCATAAAACTTCTGATCTTGAGTCTCTCTAAACTTAATAGTTGTAACCTATTATAGCCTTCCTCAGGTGGGAACTTCTACAGCTGTAACAAGTTTTGTTGTTCTTCATCTTTCTTGAAATGAGGCAGTGAGCACTTAGCCTTCACACACTCTCAAGCTGCTTACATATGGCTTCAGATGTTTTCCTTTCCCTTTATCAATGCACCTCTCCCCTTGTTGTTCGCTCTTTGCCAGCTCTGTTCTGTGCAGAGCAAGTGGTGCTGTTGAACTGAGTGCTGCCTGAGTGTCCTCCAGAGCAGTTAGAGTTCAGGGAACTCCCATCAGTGCACGTGAGTGAACCGCTGCTTTTTATGTGCATTGCCTTGCGTTGGTCTAAGCTAAATTTCAGCTGATCAGGGAGTATTTCCTGAACATTATATTGTCATTGACTGAGGGAGAGAGGATAGAAATTAAATGGTCACAACATTTGCTTAGTGTTTACTAGTGGAAAGGGAGGGCTCCTGTAAAATGAGACCAGTTTCTCACAGATTCGTTTCTCTGTGCTGTTCTCTCTCTGTATTAAGTGACAGGATTAGGGAAGGCATGAAAGAAATTTCCTTTAGTTCTCTTAGTTTTGGGACAGCAGGGCAGTGTGGAGGTCCTGCTGCAGGACTGTTCCAGAACACATCACGAGCAACCTCTCTGTTTTGATGCAGGGGGAAAAAAGCAAGGCAGTTCCCTCCTGCAGACCCTGCAATCCGGCAGGGGAGGCACTGCACTGCCCTACCTGCAGTGGTCGCTGCTGGCACATCCGTCCTTGGCAAAGGCTGCCTTTCCTGCCACCATGCACTTTCTGAATCACTGCAAATATAGGGGAAACTGTAACACCCATTGGTTTTGGTTGCCCCTAGTTTTCAAATAGTGAATTTTGACCATCTTACCTAATATTCATAAAGTGAAAAGCCCCTAGGAAGCTTAATTCTTTTTTTATTTGGACTAACCAAACAGATTTTTCCTTCTCAAGCACCAGGAGCCTCACAGTTGCCACCACTTGCCTCTCTATACCAGAGTACATTAAGTTGACATATTGACCAGGAAACTAGAGGGCATATAAAAGTTCGATTCTTAGGAAGATTTATATGTGATCTTGTTGAAACTTCACTGATATTGTGGATTTATGTAAGGAAATACATATGTATTTAGGGTATGTGTCTGTAAACTTTCTAGGCAGCCTGTGACAAATGAAAACAGAATGTTTCAAATGTGTTTCCATCTGTGGAGACCAAACACACCAGCTGAGCCACACACAGTTCCCGTTGCCTTCCAAGCCCTGAAGTCTGCCTGTTAAATTAGTGGGGGTGAACTGGGTTTGAGCAGCACCTTTAGATGAAGTTTTGGCATATGAAGTATAGTTTATGTCGTGTGGGCTACTTTTAAGCAAAACTCTATGCATTCTTCAAAGAAAGTTTCTGTGTTTTCATGCCAACTGTTCTTGTGTTTGATATACCACCAGAAGGTAATGCAGAACACGTTTAAGAGCATCTTTCTCTCTTGAGTGTGCAGTGTCGTTCCGGCTCGTGCTTCTCCCTGTGCACCCATCTGCTCTGGGACTTGTAACTGCACAAATCCCTTTGCTGACAAGCAGCAGCCAGGGAAAAGTGGCTGTGGTTGCTGGTGAGATGTGAAGGGTGTGTGCTGGGAGGAAGGCTGAGCTTGGCCTCTCTCTGTGAAAAAGACTGGCTTGTCAGAGACCCACAAACTTCGGTGGCCTTGACTCTGCCACTGAATGTCTGAGGCTTTGGGGAAACCTGAATGCCTTTAATATGTTTGGGATGGTTTGCCTGCACACCTGCTACTTTACCATTTCACTGCAGCATACACTGCACCCAGGGAGCTTTGGAAAGTGAGGTAGAGATAGAGACGTTGCAGTGTCACATTTTAACTACCCCCTCTGCTTTCCCTTTTTCCTTTTGGATTCAGTATTTCAGCCTTTTCTCCCTTTCTGCCTACCCCTTTTATTCTCCAAGAGCACTCCCCCTCTCATGATGTAGTGCTTTGTTCACTTGTTACTTTTCTAAAATGCTCTCTGGTCCAGCAGTACAGACTTGCATGTCCTGGGCCCTCACTGCATGCTACTAAAATAGTTTGCTGCCTATACAGTTATGCTATCAAAGGTCCTGCCTATGACCCATTACAAAATGAGCGTTTGCATTGCCGTATCTTTTCATCAGGAAAAGATGAACCATACTCCGTAATAGACTCTTGTTTGAAGAGAAATCACTCAGATATGCTGCAATTGGAATACCCCAATTGGAGGCTCAGCTCCTCCTCCTGGGGTCCTGGTGCAACTTTGATATGCAAACTCCGTCAAAAGGTTTTGAAGGCAGGAAGCCTGCCAGAAAGAAGAACACAGAAAGTGGGGGAAGATCAAGCTATCAAAGGGGATGGTACTGACTGAAGGGAGGTCTGCAGTGATAAGGCTCCCATGGATCTTTTCCTTTCTCTTTGCTGGGATCCAAGAGCTGTCTTCCCCCAGTAGAAATCCAAAGGTGAAGCAGTGGGCTTTAATACCTCCTGCTCTGTCAAGATGTAAGCAGCCCACCAGAGCCCAGGGAAGAGAGAGGGAGATGTGATTTGCTTGTTTTCTTGCCAGCTTCATTGATTTTGGCTCACTGTGGGTCCCTCTCGTGCGCTTCTAAAATGCGTCTGAACTGGGTAGCAGTACAGATGTGATGAGTTCCTGGTCTGCCTTGAAGGGCACGGAGTGGTGCAGTCTTGCTCCTGGGCTTGCTTACATACACATTTCCTGTATCGCTTACCTACCACGCAGGGTGGTTATGAGGATTAATTAGTTAATGTTTGTACAGCACTTTGAAGATGTAATGCACTATTAGGCTCCGGTCTCTGCTTGATGCATGAGTAGAACACCCATTAATGCTAATGGAGGCTGCACGCATTTCTCAAGCAGGGAATACATAAATGCTAAATATAATTCTAATTATTATTGTATTTTACGGTATTACTTGATCAGCCTTTTTAAAATGGAACTGAATTCTTTTTTTCCTATCTAACTTGCAGAAATAAAGAATGTTCTTAATCTTGCTTTCAAGAGCAAACTACTTCAGCCCCAAATAAGCAAGCATCCTTCATTCCTCATTGTGCTCTTCTCTTTGTAACCTGCATATCATCTGACCAGAGGTAGATGTCTGTGTTCTGCAATTGGCAGAGGTATCTTGCTAGCTAAGGAAGCAAACTCGTAACACCTAGCACAAATAGTATTTGATTACTGCTAATTACAGCGCTGTCACATAGACAGGGGGAAAGAACGACGGCTGACTTTGTCAAATGGCAATGAAATAACCCGCTGTCTGTCTACTGACTTAATGGCTTTAATTGCCAGCGCATAATCAAGATCTGGTGAATTTGTTTGAACATATCAGCAGGCACCAAATATTTCAATTAAGATCAAGTTGTATAACTAGTGTTACTCTAGCTAGAGCAGAATTCTAGCAAATTCAGATTTTTGAGGCTCCCAAAACAGTACCAGTGGCAAAAGCTAGCGAGCAAACTGATGGCTGGATTTTTTTTCAGAAGTTGAGTGACCTTCTTCTCTTCAGATGTTACTGGAACCGTGTGGTTGGTCCTCTTTGATTTGTTTTCCATCTGGTGTGTTTCTCAGGCTGATGTCCTCCAGCAGAGTCCATGCATTTCTACTGTGACCCCTTTCCCAGGCACAAGGTGCACGGCCGGGGCTGCGCTGTACCATGAGGAATGAGTGTCCCTGAGGAATGTCTGCCTCAGTCTTCAGAAGGAAGCCCAGCACAGCACAGCAGTGTGACCCGAAAGGCAGTCTTAGTTTTCCTCGCAGAAAAACAGTGGCCTAGCACACCCAAAGAGGTCTTTTTCTTCCGTGTGAATGATAGAGGTATTTTTCTTTTGTCCCTCATCCTCTTGCAAAGGCAGTCTTTTTTAAGAAACCAGACCCTTTCTATAGCCAGTGGATGCTATAGATGAGGAAAGGTTTGGGGTGAATGCTTGAATTATGTTCAGTTTTGACAGTTGAATTTGTCCCCAGCTATCTAAGGCCAATTTATTCACATCAAAGCCTCAGCCAAAGATTTTTGCTCTGTCTTGGAAGGAACCTTCCTTCAGGGATTGGTGCCATTCAACCAGATTATTAGCAGCTTCTTAAACACAGAAGAACAGACCCTTGTGATAAAACTGTAAGGCCCTGACCTGGACCTGCCCTTGTTCTTTCATGAACCGAGGTGGGGGAATCTTGTACCTTCCCAAGGCTGCTTTTGAGTCATATGGACTGCACCTTCCTGTCCTGTTTATTCAGGATACTTGGAAAGACCCACCCCTACCAAGCTGTGCCCATTCACCTCAGCAGTTGCTCTCTAGCTGCTATAAGAATTTTCTGGTTTGTTGTTACATAGACGTGACAGACATTTGGCTGGACTGATGGATGGGTGTTCTTGGCACTGAAGACTGCCTTACTTTAAGCTGGTTTTAGCTTTGATGGTTCTAATTCTTGCCTGCATATCACAGCCTATGCCAGTCTGTATGTTGCTGCTTTATCTGTGCTCTTCTCTTAGTTTCATTCACATACTGTTCAATCCAGCTTTGCTTGACCCCAAGACCCAGCAATAGCCTATTCTCTCCCCACCCCGAGTCTTTTCTGTTTGCTTTGAAGGACCTTTAGAAAGTTGCTCTGCCTCCTGCGTGGTTCTGGCAAAGCTGGAATCAGTTGTGTATGCGCCTAGTGGGAGCTGTCAGCACTCCACAAGTCTCCAGATCAGACCTGGCATTCGAGAGCTGAAAACAACCCCCAAAATGCAGAAATGGTGCACGATTGGCAGGTTTACATTTGCAAAAAAGCAAAAAAAAAAAAAAACAACAGTATGAATAGTTAGAAGTTACTTTAGCTAGACAGTAAAAGCCTGCAGCTGGGAAAGGAATAGGGAGGGGGAAAAAAAAATGAGATTTCTTCCTCTGTTTTTTTTTTTTCTTTCTGAGTTAAAGAAGAGAAGCCTAGATCATGAAACACTCTGGTGTTTTGCTTCTCCTGAACGCGTGTGCATGTGTTTCAGTGAGTTTTTAGTCTTTTAATTTGTTCTGTAGAAGGAACTTGGAAGTTTTAAAGAAACAGATAAGCTGATATTGTAACAATGGGGTAAGGCAGTGATGCCAGGCAAGGTCAGTGTGCTTGTGTATTGATGAGGCCAAAGAGCAGGAGGACTGAAGAGGGCTTGTATTCTGAGTGTTCTTTGTGCTTGCTACCCTTGAATCTAAATTTAACTGAATTCAGGAAACCTTAATCACAAAGGAACCTGCTCTTTTTTTTTTTTCCCCCTCCCTATTCCTTTCCCAGTTACAGGCTTTTATTGTCCAGCTCAAGTAACTTCTAACTAGTCACACAGCTGTACAGCTCAATGGCTGTGGTCATGGACTTTCCATCTCTGCAACACAGAAGATGCTGGGACAGCAGTTGCTGAACCATTGCACATGAAAGCCACCATTTTCATGGACAGGGAAAAGTTGGTTCCCTATTTCTAAGGGGAAAGTAACCAAAGTAAACAGAGTTTTACACTCTGTTATTTTGCCAGTGTGCTTTTCATTTCCTGCGTCTCACTGGCTCTGTTGCACATAGGTAGCTCTAAAACAGCTTCCACGTCACGAAGCTCGCCTCCATGCTCTACCATGCAGTAGATTGTGTTTCTCCTGGTGTTCCATTTCACCACCTGCCTGTCATCATAGGTGCCCTTAACAGGCCCGGTGTTGGGTGAATCTGCACAGCAAGGCAGTTGCTTCTGTTTACGCCACCCAGCGACCCCTTGTGAAGTATAATTATCTACCTTTTGTAGCTCCAAGCACACTGTGCCGATATCATTATTGTCAGTTGAATCTTCATTAGTTTGCATCCTGTCTATCATTTTTCCAGCATTCCTGACTTGTTTACTTCTGCTCGAAAGCTGTGAGCTTTGGTAATTTTCCAAGTTGTCGTCTTAAGCTTCCAAAATCACCAGATTTCTTTTGTTTGTGACAGTACGGTCTTTGAAGTGTCCTGTACTCTCTGGCAGAGAGATTCCAGTCGGCTTTTTAAAAACTGAGAACTCTTTTTTTTTTCCTTCTAATTGTTTTCCCCGCAGATGTTGGTCCGTGCCGGTGCATCAGTCTGCTAGGGAGAGCAGCAGTTAGGCATCCTGCTCTCAGTTCACACCACCTTTAACATTAATGAAGCGCAGGGATTGCCTCGATAGCAACTGTGTGAAATCCTGACTGTTTTTACACTGCCTTTTAAATTGGGTCAGAAATAATATTCCTGGAATGGCCCTACTGGAAAGAATTGTATTGAGGGAGGTGGTGAGGGAGGCAGCAGAAAGCCTGCAACGAGAGGTGCTGAGCAGAGCAAGGGTAGGTGTGATGGATGGCAAACTCCTTGCTGCTCGCTCTCATGTTTTGATTATTTTTGTGATCCCGGTTTTATTTTTGCTGATAGAACTTCCATTGGATGCCCTTCTACAGAAAACTTCCTAATTTTCCTGCATAGTTAATATTCAGATATAAAAGAACTATTACAGTTTAAATGATGAATAGATGCTAATTTATACATATATACTTACACTCAGAATGCGTAATTAATGATCTTCTGTGTCAGTCACGGATATGCAAATGACTACGTTTTGCAACTCTTAACATAATTGTGTTGCCCTGTCTGGCTTCAGTTTGGGAAATGTTTTTGCTGCAGTTAGGAGAACAGCCTGCAGGCAGGTGATGTCTCACCGCTGCAGCTGATGCGGCCCTCCTGGTCGTGCTGTTGGTTCTGCACTTGAAATGGCAGCAGCGAAGAGTACGGCTGCTGTCTATCTGTGCTGCTCAGACAGACCCATGTCAGGCCCGTTCGGTCCGTGTGCCCTTTAGCAGACATACAGAGCACAGTGCCTTCTCTAAAGCAGGAGCCAGGCAGGAGGACATGAGCACCTCTGGGCAGCCTGGCTGTCCCCATCTGTCACACAGGGACCAGCGCCCGCCGCGCCGACGCCTCCAATGTGGGTGCTTGTCACGAAGCTGGTGTTGCTCATCTTTCTCTTTAAGAACTGTCTGCATCCACGGCACGGGGAAAGATTCATCACGTATTTTATTAAGGCTTGTGGGTAGGCTTCGCTACATAAATAATTTTACCTCCCATAATTACAGAGAACATTAATGAAAACGATGATTTTTCAACTGTGGTATGAATTTGCGCATTGAAGCTGGTCCAAATTTGCAATTTTTGGTATTTGGACAAAGGACAGTGAGCGGGGTCAGTTATTTTTATTGCTGTCTTTCTGGTTTCTTGGACTGAAAACAGCTGTGAGGGAGGAAAAAGAACCCCAAAACAAAATCTGACACATCTCATGCGATTACTGCTCATGGAAGACACAGTTTAAGGGATTAAGTGAGGGAAGTTTCCTTCCTGAATCCCCAGCACTGATGGCAGGGTGCAGCGTGGGCTCAGCAGGGCTCTTTGTTAATGGTTTCCCCTGGATGCACAGGGAGATTCTTAGGAAATCAGGAGTTCATGTTTCTGGGGTTGGTGGCGGTCTGATTAGGGTTACGGACAGGTAGGTGCCTGGAGAACAGCCTCCTCGTGCAGCCTGCAGCTGGGCACAGTGAGCGACACTGCGTGGTGAGGTGCTCACAGCCAGGGAGGGCTGGGCTGGCTGCTGCTCCGGGCTGTGCCAGACTTGCCCCCGTCAGCAGGGTGCACGGCTCTGCGCTTAGCCTGGCTCTGAAATCACCACTGGGACTCGCGAAGAGCTCACAGCAGCACGGCTATCGAGTCATGCTCCAAATTGATCCTGCAGGCTGTGATGTCGGGCCCTGGCCAGGGAGGTTATTGATTTCAGACAGACAGCCCGGCAGGCCGTATGATCTATGCTGTTGTGCCGCTGCCTTGCTTACAAGTTATGGCCATCACGACACAGGCATCCAGCAGCTCCGTGACATCGCGTGCTTCATCACCTCTGAATGTGTTGCTCAGCTCTCAGTGCAGGGGCAAGCAGGATCCAGGCAGCAGATGCAGGTGAGATGGAGCTCCCTGCACGAGCAGCAGCGTGCAGAGGAATGAATGTGCTTCCCATGTGCTCCTCAGCACGCTTATCTTCTGCAAAGTGCTGGACCCCTTCCAAAATGCTGAGGCTTGAGTGTCCTGCCATTGGGTACAGGTGAAATCTGTAATTGGTTGCAGCTCTTTAGAGGGACATCAGGTGCTGAGGGTTTTTCAGTGCGTGCTGTTTGAATGCTGTGAGGTACTTGCATCTTCTTGGGCAAAGAGATCCTAGGTCTTTCTGTTCTAAGTGTATATGTGCCTGCTGGCATCGTAAGTATCAACAAAATAAGGAAAATCAGGGAAGATTATTTAATTGCAAGCAAGGATTTACAGTATAATCAAGAACTTGCTTCTTAAGTTCTCTTCAAATTTGTGGTACTCAGCACACATCACCTGTATCATAACTCACATGTACAAATACTGAAGGAGAACTGGAAACTTCCGTTACAGGGGCAGCTTTTGGTGTGTGTAGTTACAAGATACTGTAGAGAAGTTTTTCCACACAGATGGGTATTTTCAAGTAAGAAAATTCTCATTTGGTTATTTCCATACAGAAAAAAAGATCCTGCTCAGCTTGGGAGTTACAGGAAACAACAACCATGTGGCTTCTTACTTCTTCCATCTGCTCGTTCTAGAACTCAGGAAAAGGCTTGACAAGCTTTGTTTGTGAAAGGAGGAGCAAGTTGGTACATAAGCACAGGCTGAGAGGTGCGTTTGGCACCTGGGCTGCTTCATGAGTGCTTTTGCTTTTGCACAGGATGTTCTAAAACATGGGTAGAGATATTGGCATACCTGAGTGCATTAGTGGAGATGCCAGTACCTCCAGGGCATGGCAAGCTGGGGACCTCAACTTTGTAGTGATGTTTCTACAGTCTTGTTTGATTGTCCGCCGAGTGTTTTCACTGTTCATCTACCTTCATCTGCTTTAAAAGTAAGCAGGTGAAGGACAAAAATTGCTTTTGGAGTTAAACTAGGGAGAAGTTTATGAAGCTGCTGGAAAAACAACCCAGCCACCCCAAGCGAGCCAATAGTAGGGAAAGAAATACAACACTTGTTGTGTGAAACCTTCCTGTCTGTGTGCATCAGCCACGAAAATAGGAACACCAGGATCAAAGCTCTATTGGTTAATGAAGAAGGTGAGGCTGTGAGGCTGCTCCAAGCTGCGCTAATCACGTTCTTCCCTGACATAGGCAGGCTACCTCGGTAGTTACTGCTGCACAAGCGCAAGTTGGAGTCTGCACCTTCTGACATTTCTACTTCTGTTCCTTCTCTCTGCCTGCGTTGGGCTTTGTGGTCACTTTCAGCCATGTCAGCATGTTGAAAATTGCTGACAGTAAACAGTGGAGGCATGCATGCATGCTACTGAAAAAACCACAAGGAAAACAGCCTTGGGTAAAGGGTGGATTTGCTCCCTGTTACATGTTCGCTGCTTCCAGGCACATCCTGAAAAACACAGGGCTTGGAGTATTTTATTTCTACTTTTTAAAAGCAAACGATAGGGGACAGCTTGCTTTTCTGCATGTAGTTTGTGCAGTGGGGGAAAGGTTTATGCAGATTACATGCTGGGCAGGAGAGGGCTGTGGCCGTGAAGGAATGGCCTGGGGCAGCACAGCCTGGGGCACACTTGGGGATATCACTGTGCTGTCCCTGTGCTCCCACTGCCTGCCTGCAGGCTTGGCAAGGCTGGGTCAGCACCGGTGGAGCTGAGTGGCTCCAGGCTGGCTCCTGCTCTGGCCTGAGTGCGACACCGGTGGGGGATGCTGGATATGGCCCCATGTTCCATGTTGATCCACGTGCTGCCAGTGCTTGGCTCAGTTTACTAGGTGCAAAGAGGGAGTAGGCTGGGCTCACTCAGAAATGGATTTTGCTGGAAGCCTGCTTCTATTTTTACAGGAGTTTACTTAGCTGCTGTGGAGCTACTGCTGCTGTCTGAAGCAATGGCAGCATGCACCTTGTTGGAAGTGCTTGTGCTGCCTCGTGTCATGTCACCCCTGAGCCAGGACCCTCTGTAACTGGGCACTGCTGCGAGGGCAAGCCTGCAGCATCTGTCCTCTTCTCTTTCCAGTGCAGAGATGGGACAGGGTCTGCAGCCTGATTCACAAACACAGTATGCAGGACCCAGCCTCCTTTCTCTGAGATTGCAGGACAGAGGCTGTTGTGGAATTAGTAGCTATTCTGCCTACAGCTGATGCTGTTAGGATCAGGATTTGGACCCGATTTGTTTTAAGAATTGTTTAAGAACACAGTTTTCAAACTGTTTCAGCTTGCTCTAGTCTCGTTCACATCAGTCGAGGATAAATCAGGCTGGGCTAGCTTAAATCTCTATTTCAGACTGACTTGAACAAAGACGATCCAAAGCTGATGGAGCCAGCTGAAGGTACAGCAGTAGGTGAAGCAGCTGCTGGAAGCTGGAGAAGAGATGGATGTTAGGGGGAAACCAAAGGATGTGCCTGCCCTTGGTGCTGGGGGTGCTGTTGCCTGCTCACACTGCTGGTCCTGCCTGCACAGTGCACAAGCAATAAACGACAACAGTTTATTTCTTGACATTGGGGATTGCCTTCAGGTCCTGCCACGAAGCTCCCTGCGTTCAAGCCCCAAACATTTTTCAAGAATTTCTGGGAGGGTGCTGGCATACAGTGACTAATTTTGTAAATCCAGCGTTAGAAAGGGGGGCTGTACATTGGAGTGACTTCTGCTATATTTAGAATAAAACTTCGTGCTCTCGCTGTCAGGATGTGAGCTTAATTACAGCGTGCTGCAAACTTTGCCTTTGTGAAGGATATTTTTCTGCACTGCTTGCTTCCAAAAGCCCAGTTTTGCTGCTATTTTTATGATGTTTTTGTAACAGCAGCAGGAGTTGAAATGGGTTTGGTGAAACCAGAGAGGGATCCTCTGACACCCAGCGATAGCAGCTGTGCGGTTCCCGGCTCGGAACTCCTCACCAGCTGAAATGAATCAATGTCAGGAGGAAGGCGTAGCCAGTTGCTATTCCTTTTTTCTCCTTTTGTAACTTGCAATTCACTTTTCTATTATACCCTGACATTATCTGTTAAGATTTCGATACGGATCCGCTTTTGCTGCTGTGTTTATGATCGGGTAACTGTTAGAGGGCTGCAACAGAAGTATAAAGCTGGTAAGTTAGCAAGTTTTACATCCAAAGCCAATGAAAAGGTGCACATGATGCAGACTCCCTGCCTTAAAGAGAGAGCTGCCAGCTTTTCACGGTGGTTGCTGAGCCGTAGGGAGGCTTATGTCCTTATCAGAGCATCGCAGCGTGGTTCGCAGAGGCTGGCACACTCTGCTCCAGATAACAGCAGAGCTGCTGCACTTCTGGTGTGGTGGTAGCAGGTGTGTGATGTGTGCGTTGTACCAGAGCAGCAAAGGATGATGCTTAAAAGTCAGGAAGTGTGTGCGAGTGCATGAGAAACCTTCACCTTCCCTTGTCTAGATGTGGGTTGATCCAATGGTAGTGAATTTTGGGGGGAGGAGTCTGGCTGGTTGTTTTTTTTTTACAGCCTCACAGTTCAGAGGGATTTCTCTGAAAGGAGAGATGTGCACGTTTCTCCTGCTGGCAGGAGCGCAGGGTGTTGAGTGGGGACATGGGGAGCTGCACCAAGGTGCTCTGTGTGCAGTCAGACCCGGGTTTGGTAGTCCAGGTTCATCCTGCACCTAGGAAATGAGTCCTTAAAGAAACAGTGTAATTCAAAGCAAGCAGCATCTGCTTTGCTGTTTGTTATGTTTGTGTTTCATATTGATTGGAGCTGCCATAAAATTAAAAAAAAAAAGAAGAAAAAGTAAAAAACAAAACCACCTTTTTAATGGCAGCTGTGAAGTTTTCCGCGAAATATTTAATTTGCCAACATGTTATACTGAAAAATAAATGTGACATAACTTGCTGGAATAAAGCATTATTTTCACTTTTGCAAATAGTAATGTAAATGTTAAATTTGCTTTTATTTTTCCCTGTTGGCTTTAAAGAGAAAATAAAATAATTGGCCAGATGTCTTTGAGATTTGATGATAGATTATGCAGCACATAAGCTTGACACCCGGTAGAAATTCTCCTTTCTGCAAAGCTTTTATAATGTAACAATATAAATTCATGCATCTCAGGTAAACTGCTTTCCTGCCCCTGTGGGATTCGTGCAAATTTCCCCTATTAGCACTGTGCAAGGATTCTGTTGAGACTGTTCACCTGACGAGCAGGAATCCACACAAGTGGCATTTGCAAAATCCCAGCTGAGAGAGACTCAGTTGCATAAAAGAATATTTGAAAACGTTTTTAATTTAGACAGGACTGTGCTCAACGGCATTCCAGCATCTTGCTGGCAAGTAGCTGCATCACCACAATAATAAGCAATGGCGATGGTTGGAGGTGGCGAAGTAATTGAGGATCACGAGGGGGTGTTTTGTCTGTGTGCTGTGTATGGTGGCTGTGTTTAACGTTATCATGGCAGCCCTCCCCCGAGCAGGGTGTTCATTTCCTATCTGCAGGATGGAAAGCTCTCTTGGTTTCTGAAGCTCTTGCGTGTCCCTCCATTCCCAGAAACTTTGTGGAGTAGCGCCGCTATCTGCGAGTCAAGAAAATAAAGCTGCCTTGTCCTTGGTTTCCCTGGGATGGTGGGCTGCTGGCTCCAAGGATATTTCTCACAGAACAGGAAAGAATTTGTTGAGCTGAATTTACTAATTACGGGCCAAATATTGACATTTTAATTCTGTGCTTACCTATTCTACGACAATGTGAAAACACAGCCAAAAACCTTCGTAGTTCCATTTTTGTTTTATTGACGGTACGCCAGAGTAAAAGTGGCATTATGTTGGGAAGTGTAATGAATATTGTGCCTAGAACAACTTTGGTATGTTTATCTGTTTCTTTAAACATTATCTGAGACATTAAAAGAAACCTTTCTGTCACTGAGATCTAAGCGTTAGTCTTTAGACAATTCTTACTGCAATTAAGAATTGCATAATAATCTGATTGTTACGAGTCAAAGTAATAAATGAGTACGGATGAATATTTGGCTGGAAAAAAGGGAGAGTGAGACTCTTGTCTTTCTGTGAGCTGTGTGGAAAAAAGCTCTTGCATGGAGGCGAGAGCTTGTGGAAGATTGAAAGGAATTGAAACTGATCATTTAATATACTTTCATAGAACAAATATTTTGACTAATACCTCGCTCAGGACATTATGGAAATGGCAAAGCAGAGCATTTCTTAGCTGAATGCCATTCTATTTGCATGATGATCTTTCCTGTATGAATTTGGCTGGCCAGTGCTGCAAAGCACTGCCTTACAGGGGCAGACCGGGCAGGGAGCTTCGTAAATAGAGCACTTGTACCTGCTGTTGGTCTCTCTCCATTCTCCCTGTTCTTTAAAGGCTTCTGTAGTAAGAAACCTGCAGTACGTATGTTTTGGTTTTCTTTTCCTGAAAGAAACCAAATATCCTAGTTCCAATTGGAGTATGTTACTTCAAAGAGAACTTTATTAATACTAATAATTGTCTCGTTAATGTATTGCTGCTCCGCTGCGTGGTTACTGCCAGCCCCTCAGAGCTGGCTGTGGAAGGGATGGCCAAGTGGACCAAGGGCACCTCGGGACCTTCTGTCCTTCCAGCTCCCTGCAGAAGTGCAGGTGTGTGGGAAGACAGCGCAGGGAAGCACTAGAGAGAACAGTGGTGGTCTTTCTGCCTCCTTCCTCGCACAAGCAGTAGAGCTGGTAACTTCAAGCTCTTTACAGGGCAAGTCTTTCCATCACAGACCAAAATAATGGCAGATCTGAGCTGAAGGTCACTTCTGTCACCTTCTCTTCCCAGACCCCAGTGCAGTGACGGGAAGGTCCTGGTTTCAAAACACACCCAGGAGGGACCTCAGGAAAGAGAAAGGCATGAAAGGTCGAAGAGCCTTGTGTCACTATAATACTTTTATCACCCCACTCTTATCTTGTGGGACAAAGTAGCTTGCCTCCCAGACTACATAGAGAAGGGCTGAAGAGAGCATCCCCTTTCCCTGCTTTCTTAAAATGAATGTTGGGTGATGTTTCTATTACTTCTGAGATGTTTTGGAAATAAGCATCAATGTGAGCCAGAGAAGCAGAGCTAGCACCACTGCAGCTTTTTCACTCCACAAGCTTTCCTCTCCCCTCCTGTTAGTTCTTCTGAGGAGACCTCTCTGACTGAAACAGAAGCAGGCTCCTTGTTTCTGGCTTTGTGTCAGCCCGTCAGCAGGGATGTGAGGCAGGATGAGGACAAAGTCCCAGAAGACCAAGTAATCAAAATGAGGGAGGCTGCCTACAAAGTACAGCTCAAGTTGTCTCTGATTTTGTGGCATTCACAGCTGGCTTGTGGTCATGGCAGGCACAAGGCAACTGGTTCGCAGTGGACCTCAGTCTTCACCGCTGTGTGTTCTGTGCAGAATCTACCAGCTTCCTGAGGCCACTCTGGGCAGCAAGGAGTGGGTAGGCAGATGCTGCCGCAGCGATTAGTCGCCAAAATTGGGCAGCCCAAAGCGTGCCTGCTTGGCCTGCCCATGATGTTTGTCTTGGTTTTGACTTGCAGCTGTTACCAGGCAGAGGATTTATGCAAAGAAATATAAATTTAGAATTTTGTCAGTTCTGGGAGTTCTGATTCAGAGCGACCACTTGATCAAACTGGAAAACAATCCCTCAGCTTTTACTGGAAGGCCTTGAGCAGCTTGATACTGTTTCTTTCATTGCGGATGACGCTGCTGCTGCAGCAATCTGTGCGTGCTTCCGAAGGAGAGCAGCAGAAAACACAACACATCCATTGCAGAACTTATCATTTCCATAAGTAGAACTATTAACATTGCTGCCAATACAGAAGTGCTGAGAGGAGCATTACAGTTGCCTGCTTTTTGTTTTTGCTTGGAGTTTCTTACATTATCCCTTGTGCAGAGCAGATGTAAGGCAAAAGCACAGCTGAACAGAAGCAAATCAGACAACTGGCAAAGGTCTGAAATGTGTAGTGAACTTTCTCACACATCCATATGCTTCATCATGCGCTGAGAGGGAGGGAGGGAGGAGACTGTTATGAGCTAAGAGGTATGTGGTGCTGTTTCCTATATAAAAAGAGCATCACAGCAGCATGTCTAAGGCAGCATAATCTGATCTTGATGTTGATCTATGGGTTGCAGTGGGGCTTTAATGTTGTCCTATGAGGCCTGAATGACTTGGAGGGAGCTGGGTACCCGTATTAAACCTGGGTGAGGTTTCTCGTGAGCATCAGTGTTAGTTGTCTTCGAATAGCATGGTTTTGATATCCTGGTTCCAGGCTGGCACTTGACTTTTGGTCTCTACAAAGCTCCCATTGCCGGTTATCAGAATCACAAATTACTCAGAGGAGTTCAGTACTATTGATACCGTGGTCAGCATTAATAACCTTTTTCTCATCGTCTAAACATGCATAAAGAAAAGAGAAAGTACTTCAGACTCCTTACAGCCCAACCAAAAACAAATGTAGTCAGCAGCTTCTGATGTGAGTTTTTTTTAATGTTCGGGCATATAATAACATTCCCATTAGATACGTTCTTTGAAATAAAGTGCAGCTGATGACTGCTTTGACATTTCTGTGCACCATTATGCGGTAGATTTGTGTGGTTAGTGACAGTAAATGCCAGTCTTACATTGCTGATTTCAAGGCAGTAACTATTGATGTGAACCGGCAGGAACAGAATGCATTTCCAAAAGTGTCTTTCAACTTCGGGGTACCGGTATGTTCAAAGGCCTAATGTTCAGAGATTTGAAACTTGGCACTTTTGCTTGATATATGTAATTAAGGCAGCCTTAATATTTGAATTGTTCTGGGAATTGTGTGGTTTTTCCACTTGTTTCTGTGAGTGACAGCCTAAAATTCCTCCCCCAGGCCTTGTCTTCTGCGGTGAGCTCTGTGCTAGCCTCCTCAGGGTCTCGGATCCGAGACTGCAGGTGACAGCCATCCCTACTCACCCTTCAACCCCCCAATATCCCATGCCCTTCTCCCACATCTCGGTGCTCCATCACACGGACCCACTGCTCACTTCTCTGTGAGTTCAGGAACGGCAAACACAGAGTTTAGTCTGTGTCTGGTTGTTGGGATTGCTAATCTGATGGAACCTTGCTCCGCATTCCTATCTGGAGGAAATGAAGGAGGAAATGGCATTTTCTCCATCTCCTTTACCTCGGTGTCGCCCCATGCATAACCTGATGAGACGATACTATGCTTGAGAAACACTTAAGGGATTTTCTTCTTTTTCCCCAGCTTTTTTTCTTGATGTGCAGATTCCTGAAATACAGATTCTGTCTTTCCCTCCATTTGCCTTGAAAGTGTGAATTGTAAGTGCTTAAAATCTAAGGTGATTACAGGCACTAGATGTGCAAACATCAGTTTACTACTCTTTCCATAATGCTGATTAATTGCAAACTCTCTGCATTGTGTAGGCTTTGCTTCTGGAAAAATCTATTTTATTCTTGGGAATGATTCACTCAAAATGTAAGTGCACAGCTATGCTATCATGGAGCATGTTATTCAGTGGGGATGGGAAGGAGGAAACACTTGCTGCTCTAAACCTCAGTGTGGTTTTTTTTGCATATCTCCTTGGGCCAGATCTCAAAGATGGAAACTAGTCAGTCCCCTCTGAGGGATCATTTTAAATCAAAGAATGAAATACGTCTCAAGCAAGTAAGAAGTGTGCAATGTGTGCCTCTGAGAAACTGACCTCAATAGTAAGGTGACAGTTCCAACCTGAAATGAAACTTTCCATGGGGGTTAGTCTGCACATCTGTTTTATTGCTTGTGCTGGTCCATGTCTGAAGACAAGGGCTTGGTGTCCAAGGAGACTCTGGTTTGAAGGGACTCTTGAAGGGTTTGAAGGGAACAAGTGAAAAACTGGAAGTCCACAGAGTATGAGTAGAGCTGAGTGGAAGCTGACCTTGAAGAAGCTGGAAGGGTCCGTTCAGTCCCTTACTAGAGTCCCACAATATCTCTTTAGTGCTGATGGTGGTTCACCTCCAGATAGGAGGACAAGGGGTAGCAGACTCTCTAGTCACTGTGCCAGAGTTAAGAGAGTGAAAATAGCACCTATGAATACCTCATATTGTGTAAAAGCTTGTCATACAGCTGTTTATCTCAAAGCTGAGGGCACGGCTGTTGGCTTGTTGGCCAATCAACTTGGTGTGTTCAGGAAGCAGGAAAGGTTATGCTGTTCTGAGTAGAGTGGTAGATCATGATATAAACAAAGAAAAAGAAAGAGAAAACCATGTCTTCTGTGCAGGTGATGGTGAGGGTGCGAAGCGCTTCTCTGACTGTAGCAAGTGCTAATCTTTGTGGGATGCAGTTATGGTTGCACCCTCCTGCAGGACTCATCTGTAGCTTCCTTTCACTACCACGCGCAGGCAAGTGGGAAATCTACCTTTCCTGTCAGTCAGAGCTTCCCCAAGCAGCAGCAGAAGGACAAACCTGGCAGGATTCTTGTCAGTTTTGCTGCGCCCATAGGGTACTGATTATCATTAATGAGTCTTATTGATTTCGCTGTGCAGCTTCTTAGGAACAACAGGAGCAGCCTGCCTGCAGACTCAGAAACATGGCACAGCGGCGGGTTGTATTTGGAAAGTTATCCCTGCAGTTGCAAGGGCTGTATTTTTCTGTTTTGTTTAGTTCAAATTAAAGGCTGGATTCTGCACAGGCTGATGATTTTGAGAGCCACATCCTTCCCCAGTTGCATCAGGAAAGCACTGCACTTCCCACTGGTGAGGAAGTGAGTGGGCTAAGCTCTTAAGAGAAGCAGCGCTCTCAGTTTCAAGAGAGGAAAGAAGTCGTAACATGACAAGAATCTCTCGAGGCCCTCAGGAGCTGATGCTTTCAAGGCAGCCTGGTTCTTGTTTGATTTGGTTCTGGTTCTTGCCGGCTGCTGCCCTGCTCCTCCCACGAGGCCGATACTCTTTGCCCTGCCTTAGCAGCAACTCTTCTTGTAAGGTGCTTTCCTGTGGAAATTGCATCCCCAGGGTCAAAGCCCCAGCGGCAGCAAAGTGTGTTGGAGGGATTCCCCCTTTACCTAGACATGATGTCTCCAGCTCATCCTCCCCCAGCCCTGGCAAGGAATGCCAACAAAAACAACTGCTGTTTGCTTGCTTGTTTATATTTTGCTATAAAGCTGGAATTGGAAAGTTACTGTGCTTGCCCTCCTCTCTCCCAGCTTTCTTTATTAAAAAAAAAAAAAAAAAAAAAAAAAAAAGCTGTTTCCCAACATTCTCCCTCAGGCTGAACGCCCCTGGTTCCTGTCAGAGCTCCCCAGGCAGCCGCTCTCACCAGCCGTGCTCAGGCCCTTCTGGCATCCTGCTGCCTGCCTGGAGCTTGGAGCCTGTGGGGGCTCAGCAGTGTGCGGAAGGCAAGATCCTGGGGTTAACTCCATTCTCTCTCGGCCAGTTGTTTTCCTGCTTTAAAGGAAAATAAGGAAACAATCTCTCCCCTCACATGCCCTTTTGTTAAATTAGACAGTGCTTCCTCTGACTGCCCTCCTCATTGCAGTGCTGAGAACGGCAGCGTGTTCTGGAGTGACAGCAGCCAGGTGACGCTTATCCCCAGTAATCAGTCAGTGCTGGCCCCCTGCCTTTCAGCCTGCACTGCTCAGATCCCCCGTGTGCCTGACCTGTGGGGACTTTGCTGGGAAAGCACAGCTTGATCTCTAAGCCCATTAGCCATGCCCTGGCCCTCCAGTGCCGGTGCGGCGCAGCTGGCTCTGATGCAGGCAAGCCTCAGCTTTGCCCTGGCTGCCACCTCGGTGCAGGGGTGAGCTTGGCCTGCAGGGACCTGCTCCTGGGGGGCAGATTTCCCTTCTATGAAGCTGCCTCTCGGTCCCACCTGTGAGCATGGTCCCAGCACTGTGGAGATGGAAAGAGGACAGCAGCCCGTGTGGGCCATGGCCAGGGGCATGGGTATGGCATGGCAACCCCCCCTTTACGGCCGTGGCGAATGCTTGGAGAACTTTCCACAGCCTTGCAAAGCTGCCCTTGGAGTGAGGCCATCTTAGACTCTGCTTAAAATTAAAAAAAAATAAAAGAATAAAATGGAAACATTCCCTCCCTTCCCCCATCTCCTTATCTCTCACTTAAAAGCAGAGGAAGCGGAACATTTTAAAGAGGCTTTGTTTCTGTGGATTAAATGAACTGAAATACAGCTTCTTCCTCCCTTGATTTTCTGCCCTCGCCCAGGTAAAAAGCTGATCCATTGAAATATTGACTGTCATTAGTCTGAGGTTTGGATTTATTTCATCTCTCGATGAAGCACAGATCTTTTTTTGGTTACCATCAGCCCTCTCTCATCGCTGTTCCTGTGTAACGCTTCCCCTTTGATATGACAATGACTTTGCACAGGGAAAGGACCTTTCCCAGAAAGAGAATTGTTTCAAGACCTGATGAAGGGTGAAAGGAAATTGGTAGCATATCATTAAAAAAGCAGAAAAAAAGCCAGCACACCTTGGCACACAGAAGAAAGGGGAGGGAAGTGGCTCTGAAGGCAGCAGAGAGCATTGCTAACAGGCCGGCTTAAAGCCCTCTTCACAACGTGCAGTTGCTCTCCCCAGCTCGCCCATTGATTTCCTCTTGCCCTCCATAGGCCAGGCTGCAGTTAAACCTTGTGTCCTCCACGTGATGCTGAACCGAATCAGATTTTGCTTTTAGTTGTTCGATCAAATTTTCCTTCCTTGAGCTCAGAAGGCACACTTGGGACTTCATGGTAATTGCCTCCCCACACTGAACTGCTGATACCTTTATTGGATTGGCGTAGGGTTTCAGAGGACTGTGTTTAACATGCAGTGAGCCGCAGCAATGCAAACAGCTCCAGTGTTTAAACAAGCATCCATTAGGCCAGGAAACAAGACAGTGCCAGCCCATTTGGTGCTCTTTAGTGCTGGCAGCTTAAGGTGAGTGGTGCAGTGGGGTTTGCAGAGGGGGGGGAGGTGTGGGGAGACACAAGTGCAGTGTCAGGAAGACAAGAGGAGCATCTCTGTTAGGACTGTGGGGAGTGAGCGGACAGAGGGAACTGTTGCGACTGGGGACATGTGCAAAGCTCATTAATATCTCATTATGTTCGAATTGCAGTCTCCCAGCAGATTGGTATTAACATGTGATGTGCTGGAGGAAGGGGCTACAGGAGCGCAGCAGGGATATTTTCAGCAAGCTATTTTTTCCTTTTTCCCTTTACGTTGAAGAAGCGGAAAAAATAGTGTGTGCAGAGCAAGGCGCCAGCAAGCCACGATGTTTTGTGCACCAGCCCAAGTCAGTGCCATCCCTCAGACAACAACAGTGCTCTCTTGGGCTTACCATAGTACGCCCTTTTCGTGAGTGCTTAACTCAGTTCTAAAATTTGGCTCCATGTGGAACTTCCAGCTTTCAGGAACTTAATTCCCCATAGCCGATATTTTGCTTCATTCTGTATGTTTGTAGGTAGTGGGATGCTTGAAATACTTTTTCTCATGCTCCTACACTGAACTAGCTTTTGTTTTATCCTTAACTGGAGCATTGCAGTCATTAGCTTATCAGCTGATAAGCTGCAGTCATTAGCTTATCAGCTGACATCAGTGCCCATACTGGCTTCTGCAGTACCACATACATTTTTCTGATAAAATCTTGGCTGCCATGTCACTGGAAAATACCCATTAAGTTTTCAAGCCAGTTGTCCCTTGACTCTATATACATGAACATATAAATCCTCCTGGAAAATGAAACTCCCAGCCATGGCTTACCCAAGAAAGAGAAAACATTCAAGGACTTTTTATAGCAGGCTCTCCTCCGTGTGCTCACAGTTACTAATTGCGTGATTTATCTTGGGAAGCTTTCATCGAGAAGGCTCCACTCATGGCAGGGACAGAAAATGTACTTGAGTTGCACTCGGCAGCGCTGGGCGCTCGTGCAGAGGGATATTTGCTGACACGTACCAATGAAACCTATGGTTTTGGCTTTTCTGCAGACAGCTAATCATTCCACTGTTGCATTAAAAAAATCATTTTGATGGGTGCTGTACTTGAGGAAGCACACGTACCCAAACTGTAAGAAAATCATTCTGCTTCAGCTCTCTCTGTGCTACAGGAGCAAAGCAACAGTCACACTAGCTCTAACTCTTACAGATTACTTGCAAACTGCAGATCTTGGTTCAGATTGCGAATTATGTTTGAACTTTATTGCCCAGGCTGTTTGTTAGGTATTTATCCTTCCTAGTAAACTTTCTTTTACTTTTATGGAACAATATTGGAGCCCTCCAGTGGCCAAACCAATCATTCTGAGTAATGGTGCTGAAGTTCTGCCAGGGAGGTCGATTATTTCTTTCTTTAAAAAAAGAAAAAAAAGTTGCAATTTTTTTGCATGCAAAATTTATGTAGAGTTTATTCAAGTCACAGCATCACATGCGAAGAGTAAGGAAAGCTAGGAAAAAGAGTAAGCAGTCTCTTTGCATATCTAGGATGTCCACGTGTTTGTTCTTACATATTTTCAAGAATTTAATGAGTTGATTGTTTAAGTGAATGCAGACAGATGTCATTTTCTGAGAGGATTCGTTTGTGCATGTAAAGCAGAGAGCACACGCTTGGAGTAGCATGACAATTCACGTTTCCTTTCCTGGCTGTGCTGCGGCTTTCCATCCGCGGTGCGGCTGCTCTGCTCTCCGGCAAAGCTGCTTTCTGTACACGGCATTGTCATTCATGTCAGGGGCTGCAGCAGGTCGAACGTTTCAGCCTGAAGGCTCCCTTGTCTGCTGCTCCCACCGGTCCCGGTAGCTTTCTGACTGCGATATCCATTCCGCGTGTGAGATAATGGATTTTATTTGTACTGTACGCCCTGGGTGTTGGTATAAAGATTATTTTATGAGTTCTCCTCGTAAAGAATGCCAAAAACTAAGGGCTGTCATGACCTGCGTATGGTAAGAAAGTTACCACGAGTCCTCCTTTTAGATACTGAGCCCCAGCAGTACTCCTTGGGAACCTAAAATCAGTGAGGATGGCCAGTGTTACGCTGAAGTTCTGGGAGGAAGCGAAGGGTGACCAGGGGATAAGGAGAAAGTATGTTCATTTCTTCATCTTTTAATAGGATGACCACAGTCTGGTGTTCAGACCGTGTTCAAAGAGCAGTAAACCAGTGCTTGAGGTTGTTATTCCTGCGCCAACTCATCTTTGTTCAGGGGTCACTGGAAATGGTGTTCTATAGCTGCAGCTTTATAAAAACCTGTATTATCACCGGAATGCTTCGGGAGGAGAGCACTCAAAAGCTGCTAGAGAGGGGTTTCTGTTTGTTTGTTGTTCAATGAAAAGCCTCTAAGTAGATTTTCTTCTGCAGGCACTATAGATTGAAGAACAACAGTACTGGAGCATTTAGCCCAGCATTCTCCCTGCATCAGCACTCGGGAAGCAGAGTGCAAGAAGAGCAGGCATGGCACCAGCCCTTTCTTTCTGACAGCCACCAGTGCCATGAGCCCAGCTGCAAGCACGTGGCTCTTCAGCCCCTACACAAGTGATAGTTTCTGCTTATTCTTCAACAGTAGGGTGGAAATGAGGAAAAGCTAAGAACCTGAGCTGCAGCAGAAACTTGTTGCTTGCACTGCAGATAGGGGTAGCTTGTGCAAATTTCTCTTGCCATGTAGCTGCAATTCTGAAACAACTCACGACATCATTTTGCCTCTCGTATCTTCTGTGTGAGCTTGAGAATTGCTAGAAGAAATGGTTGCCCAGCGCAAGTTGACTTTCTGAGGAAGGTGCTGATGAGGTCAGCTGTTCTCGGCTTTTTCAAGACCAATAAACACTAGAAGCACTGTGAAGAGAGCAGTCAGAGAGATAGAGGGAGGCTGACTGACTGCAGAACATGTGCCAAGGATGGGAGCAAGAAGAGGCTGTTGAGTTGTGGGAAGGAACGTTGATGCTCTAAAGTCACTTCGCTTTCTGCAGTCTTAGAGCTGATGTTTGAGATCTGAACTGTGAAAATACAGGAAAAATGTCATGAGAGGAATAAAGATGGCAACGTGCAAAGGAGAAGCTAGTGTTCCCCACCTGCTTAATGCATGGTGCCTTAAAGCCTCCATCACCACAGAGCTGCTGCCATGGGTGCCGGCATTCCACTTGCATTTCTTAGCCTCAGATGAGAGTTTCAGGTGTCTGACGGAGCTGTGGGAAGCAGAGGAGACAAGGAGCTCTGCAGCTCTTAGCTCCTCACAGGGCAGCAGCTCTAGAGCAATGCTCTCCCCAGGGCCTCCTGCTTGGATGTCTTTACTAAGAGACCGGGAACACCAGTGTGTGCAGGCTGTCTGGCAGCCCTGCTGTGCTGGGACCAAGAGGCCAGCGGGTACAGAGCTGTGGTTTAGTCAGAAACTTTGTGGTTTGAGCCGCTGCTAGACAGCTGCTGCTTAGGGAGATGGTGTTCCCAAAAAAGGCATTGCGCGTTGCTGCAGGATCTGTCCCCTGCAGCTCTGCAGGGAGCCTTTCACCCAGTTGCGTTCAGAGTCTTGCTGCCTGGCAAGGTTTCCAGGCCTTGTACTGAGAGAACAGCCTTGAGTTGCTTATGCTGCTGTACAGAGACATGGGGAACACCGGAGGGGGGGAAAATATCTGCATATATTTAGGCTCTGGCATGGCAGCCCTCTCTCATTAGCAGGGAAAGGAGAAGGCTGCCACAACTTTACTGATGAGTCAGGAAAACAAACTACGTTTGCAGTGTTGAGTGCTTCTGTGGTTCTGAATTTGAAGTTTGGCAATGACGGGCAGCTTTGGCTTTGGCAAAATTGAACACAGGAAAACCCACAAGTTACTGCTGTCCCCAGATGTGCTGAGACCATGATCTCCTGTAAATCCTTGCTGCAGCCACCAGGACCCGGAATATTCGAGGTTAGTTCTTGGCCTAGGGTCTTCCACCTGGCAGGGAAAAAAGTCACTCTGGGGCAGCTGTGCATTTTAAAGCTGGCCCTTAATGCAATTCTGAAGTATGCTAATTACCAGGCTTTTGTTTTCATTTGACAGTTTTGAAAAGCTTAGAAGAAAGGAGAAAAAATAAAAGAGTATTGTAAATAGCCCTAGGAAAGACTCAACCTGCTGCCCATATAATTTTCTTTATAAACAAGCTCTCATACTGAGGGAAGCCTTATCATAAAGCAGACTTGCACAATTCTGTATGCCCGATACCTACTCAATTTTCCATCATTTCTTAAGCATGCTTGCTCATTGTTGAAGTTGTTACTAAGGTTACTACCGCTGTTATTAAATAAGGAAGAAGTGCTTGCCTGTTCCAAAACTTGTCTGTATTTCCCTGCTATCTGTATGTCTAATTAAATATAGTTTTCTTTCTCTCCAGACTTTGCTTAGACTGTGCTTAAACCGTTGTGGTTATAATGCCGCTGTTTATCTGCAATTTGAACTCAAGGCCTCTACCTCTACCCTTACCCTTGCCTCTTTTAAATTGTCCAGAAGCTATTAGGTGTATAGATAGCTGAGAACTTGGAGCTACACATCCTTTTTCCCCTGGCCTTGCACATGCAATTCCATAATTGTAGCCCAAATTATGAAGATTTCAAGTTTTTTCTTAGGCTTAAGTGAGACAAAACTGAAGGCTCTGGAAATGAAAGTGAGGAAAGGACTTCATCCATACAGACGGAGACCTTAATTAAACACAGATGTCAATAGCAGTAGCATGTAGTTAGTGCCCTAATTGTGACTGGGCAAATAATGTTGGTGGCTTGGGGAGATCCAGTGCAGGCATCTGACTGTGGATGCCCTGGTGCCACTCTTTGAGCAAGTTACGAAGGCTGCCTTTAAGGTCAGTGAAAAGGAACTTAGAAAGCATGATTTGTGCTATTCCTATCTCAGCCTGATACTGGGAATATGAATCTTGTCCTTAAGATCAACTCGTTTTTGCCTGTAACTTTCTTACCATTAGTTACCTGCAGGAGTTTGTGGGCACTTTCTGTCCTAGTTTTCATTTGTTTGATTTGTGAATAAGAAAAGAAGCAAAAGTGCTTATTGATCTGAGAAGGTGTGAGATATTTTATATTCCCATTGGGTGGGCACAGGATTTAGGAGACTGGAATTCAATTCATGTACAATTTCAGGTTTTCCAAAGGGAAATGCAGAGGTTTAATCTGTGTCTGCATCTGAATGACAAGACACCATTTAAGTGCTAAGTGACGTTTTATATTTCTTTTGACGTAAAAACATTTTTCTGTTATAGATTTAGCCTGATTCTGTTCTCTGAGATCCAAATCCACATAGGTCTGGTAGTAGCACTTTATCTGCAGACTGAAAGATTGCAAGTGCCTCGATGCTGGCTGGCTCATCACTGCTACAGTGGGAAAAAAGGTGGGAATGAAAAGTCTTTTAAGAAGGACACTAAGATCAGCTGAAGCCCATTACATGAGTGCACAGCTCATGTATGGTGCACTTCTATGACTTACCTAACAGCAAACTGTAATGTCTTGTGCTTTGTATCTCTAAGGGGTTTAGTAAGGAACTGTAGTGTTCCCAGGGACTAAGGCTTAGCTCTTGTTTACCTAGAGCACCTAACAATAGAAAATGCTCTTTTGTCTTTGTGTGCTTATCTGACACTGTTCAAGGCACCAAGCTCTCAGAGGTGAACAGGACTTAAAATCTAAATATAGTTTGGATATATACTTAGTATGCTGAGATAGCTGAGACAAAACCCCATGCGAATGTCATGGCAGCAGCTATGTGTGCATGTACACACGTGTAAAACATAAGGATTTTCTTTCTCTTTTTTTTTTTTTTGGCCAGCAAATTTTTGGGGGGGTGGAAGGAGGAAGTTGTGTACAGTGGGCATGTACAGACATACGCAGCATTACGAGTTGCAGTTCCTTGCCTTGGAGGGCTGCTTTCAAAACAGATTAAAGTATCTGTTGATATGTTGGTGTGTAGCCACAAAGAGCTGGGAATTTGTCCCGTTCAGCACGGCACTGACCACCCCTCTCTTGGTTATCATTTAGGATTGCAAGGAGGCATGTTGAGGCCTTATACATCTTCAGGAATTTCTCTAGCTTTTCTTCCCCTTTCTACAAGTTCAGACTCAGAACAGCGAGGAACTCAGGGAATTTCCCTGCAGACAGGCTGCTGTTGCTCTGCTGGGAGACACTGTCAGGCAAGCTCTGAGCAGAGCTGAGCACCGTTTTGCATAGAGGTACCTGTGTGGCTTAAGATGGTAAGATGTGGTTTCCCCTAAATGACAGGTAACATTTCTTCCAAAAATGTTCGGTGACAAGATATTCTGGTAATGAGGTACCTGCAAACATAACAGCTTTAGGAGAAGGGCAAAGCAGCAAATAAGGGATGTTTTCACAAGGCTAATAATGGCTGAGGTGTTCAACATCATGTGGCAAGTTATAGCCATCCCTGTGCTCTTCCCCTTCTGTCAGATTGAACTCAGGTACCTTTTTTCTTGGTGTCCTTCAGACATCAACAGAAAAGAGAGCTTTAGGCCAGATGACTGCTGGGAGAGCATCTTTTCCCATCTCACAGCCCGTTCCCTGACACTGGACACGCATGTGGGTGTGCATTTGTACTGTTAAGGAAGCTAAAGGGGAGCACTGGGAGAAAATGGTCCACGTTGCCCACTGGAAGGACACAACTGCCAGGAGCACGTGCTGTACTGCTTGGCCAGGTTTCCCACAGCTGCTGTCTTCCCTGGGCACTCCAGATAGTTGCAGGGAGTGAAAAGATTAGCCATATTGCAAAGGAATACATCCTTGTTAGGATCTGGCTTCAAGGAAGCATGAAGTCAGTGCTTGGGAGCACATATACAAATCAGGTACTCCATGTACGCATTTTCAGACTGGCAATGGGAGCAGTGGAGAGGTTTATGCTCAGGTGGAGGTGGCTGCTATGGAGGAAATAATGAAAACGTGAGCTGAGCAAGGGCCTCAGATGAAGCCATTGGTTGCATAAATCATTCTTTATGTTTTAGGTTGCTTAGGGTGCTGAAGGTGAAGCACATGCTTAACTAGTTTGCTGAATCAGAACCTCAATTTAAAATCTCGTTTCTTCCTCTTTACACTTCTTCAGTAGAGTTAAATGGCACATTTGCAGCTCACTCCACCGAGTAGATCTGGCCTTGGGAGCCCGTGACCGTAATCACTGGGATCTGGGAGACCAGGCGAGTACTTTTCCATTAGTTGTTGTTATTTGCCTGTGTGGGACTCAAGGTCAGCTTGAAGTGAAGGCTTTGAGGCAGTGAAGAAATAAAGTTTATATGGTTTGCTTGGCCGTACTTAGGGCAAAACTGCTATTCACTACTGCCTGGCCTTTAGCCTGTGGTCACCGTGCTCAGAGTAATCCAGGACATGTCAAGGGCATCTGGGACAATCCTTTGGCTCTGCTGTCCCAAATCTTCAAGGGTCCTGCAACGTTTTTAACAGTGCTGGCTATAACCTCTATTGAAAGCAAAAGAGACTGTCAATATTTGTTTCACGAGGCTTAGCATCCCTCTCTGAAAAAGTATTGGTGCAGAAGAAATAGTCTTCTAACTGGACCCTTAGCACACAGTGAACTTAACAGGAGCTGAGGCCTTAAGTGCATTGCGTGACTGGGCTATGTAAGAGCACACAGGTTTGTGAAGGAGTCTTACAAAACTGCTGCTGCGTGCAGTCTTTTAAATAGATATGCAAAGGCAAGGCAAACAAGCAGTTCTAGTGCTGCTCTTCTTTCCTAGAGACGGATCAAGCTGATTGTACTGATGAGGGAACTGTTTGGAGGAAGGGGGAAAAAAAAAAAACACATTCATTTTGGATTTTTCCAGTGCCTTTTCTATGCTGGAATTTTCAGTTGTATTTTGAAGAATTTTGTCTTTTTTTTTCCTTTTTTTTTTTTTTTTTAAAGGGCTTTTTGTCTGTTATTATGAGGTCATGATCAGATCTCGTATCCTGCCAGTGCTGTAATGGCAAAGGGAAACAGGCTGGGTCAGAGTGTGGCTGCTTCTTTGCAGGGCACCAGGACTTTCCTCTCCCAAATGCCCCTTCAGTATGCATGTGAGCTGGCACAAGCACAAGCACACCTCACAGCTTGCCAGGACTTGTGCCCATCCCAGGATGATTTGGAGCGAGATTTCCCCAGGAGACTATTTCTAGTGTCACACAGTAGTTTAAAGAACTAGGGAATAGTGAATGTGTAGCACAAAACCAAGTGTATGCAACAGTGCAGGTTGGGGTGCTTTGTTGCTTCTTAGCTTAAAATGTGATCTCCGTGCATTTATTTTGTACCCTGATCTGCACTTCTTCAGATCTGTGTTGCTTTAATGCTCTGCAGCGTCTGCTTTTTATCATCATTCTTCTCCTGTGAAGATACAAAGCAGATTGGGTATGTTTTTGAAGGGTGAAGATTTATCAGCACAGCTCCCAGACAAGTCAATTAGAGCCTGCCTGGCTAATACCTCATAACGCGCCTTGAGAACGTAGCTCCTGCTGTCTGCAAGGGCAGTCACAGGGAGAGCGTGGCTCAGCTGTGCTGTGTGAGGCAGGAGATGGCTCTGCCAGCTAAGGAGTGTAGCACTCAGGCTCTTAGCACCCTCATTAAGACTTCTGCACAAACAGAGGAGTGCTGGCACTTCATACGTGATGAGGTTACAGCTTCGCCTGTGCTTATCCGACTGGACTAAAGCAGGATTAAATTGGATGGGCTTGAGGAGGAGCGAGCCATGTAGATCATGCACTCCAGCTGTGTGGCAGTGATGACAGCATCTCATCCATGAAATAATTTGTGCTGTGAAGTCCAGTTAAACTTGCCAATGATTTTGTATTGAGGAAATTAATTGCATCCATTGCCCATGTTTTACTCAACAGCTTCCCCAGGGACCCTGTGCTCCAAATCTCCTCAAAGCATGCCATTTAGTGACTCTGCATTCATAGAGGGAGAGGCAGGAATTAGAAGGGAAAATATTTTCAAGGCAAACTGGACTTGATATACAAGATACGTATGCACAAGTCTGCAATAAAGATCACGGCTTTTTTCCTGAGTGTTTGTAAGTGTACACGATACCAACTTTGCTGCTCAAATTTTTTATATATATTTCTCCACTGCTTATTGTATATATTCTCCACTCATGCATACTTCATTAGTGAGGCATTCTCCATCCTGTTAATTCCTACAGCAGCAAATGCTTCTTGCGGCTGTAGGATGGGTGGTTTGAAAGAGTGCAGCAAACACGGGAAAAGATGCTTATCTTCTCTGTTTTGCTGTAATTAATGTGTGTAGAGCTAGAAGTCCTCTTTTATCCCACAGTGTGAGCAGTGGAAACACAAAACCGCTGCAGAGTTCAGTCCTGGGGAAGAGGTAGACCTCTCTCTCGCCTCTATAGGAATGTCCCTTTCCCTCCTCTGGCAGTGCTGAGGGAAGCACATCCCTCAGGTGGTCAGAGTCACAGCGTTTGCCTGCTTTGACTTCACCATTGCTGCCAGCGCTTTGCCCTCTTGCAGTGCCTTTTTTGCTGCTGTTCTTCCCTGGGCTCCATTTGACCTCACAGCGTGATCCTGCTGCTGGCTGGGTGAGCAGCTTCAGTGAGGATCTGCACGCTGCTAGCTCTGCATCCAGCTGCTGCTCAAAACACTAACCCCTCCTGTCCAATGGACCCAGCTAAACTGATCATTTTCCTTACTGCTAGCTCTTGCCTGACATCCTGAGCTTGTTTTACTCCTTGCTGTTAACACATGTGGTGTGTTCTTCAGATAGCTGCTTGTGAAAACAAGGCCGATGGTAGTCTCCAGCAGACATGAGCTGCTCGGATAACAGGCAGCAGTTTAACCTCGTTCTTTCAGCAGAGGTTACTCAGTGAACCTGCAGAGGTTACTGCAGAGATTGGCAGAGCAAGACTTTTACCAACTTCAAACAGATTTCACGATGGGAGTTTCCTCTGTATTTGCGATGTTTCAGTGGCCTGCAGGGCAACAAAGCTGGTGAAAGGTCTGGAGCACAAGTCGTACGAGGAGGGAACTGGCACTGTTGAGTCCAGAGCAGAGGAGGCTCAGGGGAGACCTTATTGCTCTCTACAACTGCATGAAACGAGGCTGTAGCAAAGCAGGGATCGGCCTCTTCTCCTGCGCAGCAGCGACAGGATGAGAAGTAATGGCCCCCAGTTGTGCCAGGTTAGATAGTAGGAACAAAAAGTTTTCAGAAAGAGTGGTCAGGTACTCGCACAGGCTGCCTAGGGAGATGGTGAAGTCACCATCCCTGGAGGTGTTCAAGAAGCATGGAGATGTGGCACTGAGGGACATGGTTAATGAGTATGGTGGGGATTGGTTGACGATTGGACTCGCTGATCTTAGAAGTCTTTTTCCAACCTTAATGATTCTATGAGTCTTTAAGAACTGGGCAGACAGGCCCAGCATGGAGGAGTTGCAGTGTGTGCTTTAAGTGAGCAGTTAGAATCCCTAATCAATTTGCTATGTCAGGCTTCATCCTGTAAGTACGCATCATTGGCGTGGTGCGTGCAGCAGTGTGAGGAAGCTCAGGTAGTGGGGATGGTTTGATGTACAAAGTATTTTCACCTGTTTGAAGCAGCCTCCTGTCCCTGGGCTCTGCCTGACCACTTGTCTGATCTCAGTTGTTGTTTTTGAACATCTTTCTTGCTCTCACCTCATCTCTGTGTGACAGCTGTGCAGCATGAGGCTGCTGCGGTGCTGAAAGACCTCATAAACTGGCCACAAGATGTGGTCTTTGCTGCCTTTTTGCACTGTTGGCCTGTTAGTGGCGATCTCTGAGGCAGTCCAGCAAGGATGCAGATGTCCAAGAGACGTGGAATCCTTTCAAATGTTGGAGCTGAATTGGTGGTGATAGTAATTATTCCCTGTCAAGCTCAGATGAGGTTGTTATGCTTGTTGCACCTTGGCTTAGGTGATCTGTGGGGTCCAGTCATGTTGAGCAGAGCCACTTGACACAACCGCTGTGACACGTGCCGAGCATTTGGGCACAGTGCAAAAAAGCTGGGGAGTGAACTTGCTGCAGCGTGTCTGCAGGCTGTGAGCCCCTGTGCCTGCAGGCTGTCGTGTCATCTGGCCATCAGCTGCAAGCAGAGCTGCGTTAGGCACTGTGAGAGGTGCTCCGCTTCCACAGGCAGGAAGAGGATTTAGTCTGTGCCTTTTTCTTTTTCTTTTAAATTTTTGAAAGAGCAATAAAAGAACTAAGCAGCCGCCGTCCTGGTCACTCCCCATACATAATTGAAATAGCTGCCCGCTGAAGTCAGCATAAGCAGGGGGGATGGGGCTGGGTAAGTGGCTCTGACTGTTGCTATAACAACAGCACCTTGGTCTAATTTCTTTTGAAAAATGAATTGCTGCTGGTGGGATGAAGCGAAGCAGCTTCTCCCGGCAGATGAAAGCCCTGCCGACAGCCTCGGTGCTGTGTTGTTTATGTGCCGGGTGTGCTGTGGCACGTCCGAGCAGCCCTGCTGAAGGTTTCAGGGCAGTTGAGTTCAGCTGGGCCAGGTCCTCGTGCGGCTGTGTGTTGGTGTGCGCAGCTCCTGTCCTCCTCTGCCCCCCACTTGAGTCCTTAAGAAGTCAGCCCACTGAAGTTTGACCTTTTCCTGCTCCGCGACAAGAGTTTCTCCAAAGGCATGTAAATAACAGCAAGTCCTGCTTCACCCTGCTTTCTGCTTTGAAATGCAATTCCATCGGCCAAATATTTTGCGTAAATAAAGGTAAAAGCCTATGAACCTGGCAAGGATTTTATTTTTGTTTTATTTTATGCATCAAGAGTTTTCTGCTCGAAGATATAAATCTCTACTCTGAGGCTAATGTCTTCATGAAGCACGCTGTAAATCACATGCACAAGCTAGGCACTACTTCTTAGAAGGAAGTGGAAGGCACTTTGCAGGAGAATATTTGACTTCAGGCTTTGTTTTTATGGAGAGAAGGTGAGGTGCTGGAGTTCTACTCCAAGTCACTGTGCAATCCTAATGCAGTAAGCTGCTGGCCTGTCCGTGGTCAGTGCACAACACTCAAGCTATCCACTAGTTTACACGGTGATTGAGAATTAGATCAGGATGTGAGAACAACTACTCGCACTGAAATAAATTAAGGATATTTATGTGTCGTATCTAAAAAAGATGCATCTGTTTTTGCAGCCCCGGTGCCCTCCCAAATACTGGAGTAAGATGCTTTGCCACCCATGAAGTTGGTATGCAGCAGGTTCCTTTCCAATAAACATTTGTGTTATGTTTCTTTCCACCTACAGTTGTTCAGTGAGCAAACGAACAAAGTATAGAGAATAGACTGTTCTATTGACTCTTAGTCCCCCACACCCAAAAATGTCTGAGGGAGAATAATTTGGAGCTAGAGACTTAGAATAGGCTTTGGGGTGTTTGGGGTTTTTTTTGTTTGCAGCAAGGCAAGATCTTTGTACAGCTGATATTTGATGGAAAATAGTTTCCATCTTAAATCTGCTTTTTGTTGTAATACATAATAAACAAAGATATTGATATTTATATACTGGCCCTGCTTTACTTTCACTGAAGTCCTTGTATATTTGTACAGGGGGACATCCAAGTTTTTCAGCATGACTACATCTTTAGGAGCTGGTATTTTTAGGGTTGGTTATTTGCCTGTGGATAGTTGTGATTCTCTTGGTAAACATTCATGTACAAATAAGGTGATGGATTCAGGATAAATTACTAAAAGATGTAAAATGTGAAATGTTTTCGCTCCGACCCCCTGTTCCATAAGGGATGCCCGCAAAGTGCTGTGAAACGTATGGAATCAGCTTTGTTTTATTTCTCAGACGATGACCGCTCGTACTACTCTCTGACTTGGTATGAAGACAAATTAAGGTCTGTCTTTCTTACATGGCCTTCTCTTCATCACTAGAAGCATGCCAGCGGCCATTCTTACTGCAACTCAGTATTTTGCTAACATGGTCTTAGAGCAAAGGGAAAACAGGCTTGCTGGAAGACTCTAGCCATAGTGACACCAGATAAATGCAGTGATGTTCAGCTTAATGCAGGATTTTAGGGCAGGGAGGCAATGGGTGGAGAGCCACATAGCGTCCCTGTCGTGTACAGCTGTGCCCTGTGCTGTGCTCCCAAAGGCCTGCAAAGGGCTGGGAGAAAGGCTGCTCTCTCCAAGCTGCTCCCTCTGAGTGGGGATGAGAGATGAGTTTGCTTGCCTGTTTTGCTTTGCACTTGTGGCACTCGTGATGAAAGGGGAGCCTGCCTCCCAGAGCTAAGTGGGGTCTGCCGTGTGGGAAGAAACAAGGTTCAGGACCTCATGTTTAGGGCAGGGATGGCAGCTGAGCGGCTGAGATTTTCATACCACTAAAAGTACTTTAAAAATATGATAAAATCTTCCTTTTTTTGTGATCTTCTATTGTTCTAGTATCAAGGACGTAAGTGTGTCCTGAAGGAGTTCTCTAGAGCTGTGATCTCTTTGCTTCCTCCCCTCCCCACTATTGTTTTTGCAGGAGTTAAAGAAGGCTGCTTTTTTTAGCCTGGTACACAGAGCAGAGAACTTGATGTTTGATTGTGGTAGGAGGGGATTGTACTCCGTAACACTGCTTTACTCTTCTTTTTTTAATGTAAAATAAAACTTATATGACTAAGTTATTATTTATAATATTCTCATAGCTATTTTGGTTGCTTTCCTGGACTTTTCCTGTTATCATTTCTGTTAGTTATTTGTCTTTTATGTTACCCCCTACCACATACAGTATTTCCTTTTCTTTCTTTGTGTGTGTGTGATATGATTGGGTTAGCATTGTGCAAAATACGTGCTATTTTTTGGAGTGGTTATTTTTTTTTCCTCATTTAAAACTGATTCTTAATACATTTCACAGCCAAAGAACAGAGTGCTATTCAAATTAAACTACGTTAATTAATATTTTCAGATTTTGTGTGTGTGTGAACAGCACATTTCAATACAAATAGTCAATCAGTTGCATTGCAGATATTTTTTTTCAAAAACTTGGAGAAACTTTAAAAAAAAAATGTTTTTCAGAATAAATAGTATATTTTAGTGATTCAGTTTTTGAAAATGGAACAGGAGGCTCCTTAAAGGAGTCAAACTATCAGAAGATGCTGCTTAGTATTTTGTGAAAACAAGTTTCATCGCTGCGTTAGGCACCAACGAGTTGGAATATTCAGTCTGTTCTGTAAAATTCAGGTAGTCTGGGGAGTTCAGGCAAGTTTTACAGAGCTGTTTCTGGACCTGTGGACCTATGCTCTCCTATTCAGGGCAGTGGGTGTTTTGGTTTTTGCAGTTGCTGTTTTGAAGAGTTGGCTTGTTTGTTTTAGACAATCTTAGACCTATTTTTAGACGTCTTTAAACCTACTGATCAAGGCATAGGAATGAAATCAAGGAAGCTTCCTAATCGTTTTTTAAAACCTATGGTCACTGGTCAGCTTGGTAACAAGTGTCTGTCACAAGGCTCATCAGCACTTTGTCTCTGCAACTGGTCAATGTTGTTTTTTTTTCTCTTGTTTTCCCTTAAGCTTCAAGAGACTGTCAAAAGGAAGTTGGAAGGCGCACGATCACCTCTGAATGGAGAGCAGCAGAATGGAGTTTGCGATGGCAGCTTTTCTCCAACCAGCAAGCGGATACGGAAAGATGTACCAGGCATCGAGGCGATCAACAGCTTGCCCAATAACTTGCCTTTGCCTGCCGTTTCTCCTCTTCACCAGCTTGACATGAAAGCATCCTTGCCCCTGCAGAACAGTGGAACTCATGGCAGTGGGCTAGAGGACTTGGGTAAAAATGGTGGGCTTTCAGAGATAAAGCTCCCTGTTAATGGGTGCAGTGAGTTAGACGATGGTTTTAATGTCCTGCAGAACAAGGAACTAAAGCAAGAGCCTTTGGACGATCCTACCTGCATAGACACTTCGGAGACATCCCTTTCAAATCAGAACAAACTCTTCTCAGACATCAATCTGAACGATCAAGAGTGGCAGGAGCTAATAGATGAACTAGCAAACACCGTTCCGGAAGATGACATACAAGATTTGTTCAATGAAGACTTCGAAGAGAAGAAAGAGCCAGACCTTACGAGGCCTGCCGCAGAGACTCAAGAGAGTGCAAGCGTCAAAAGCGATCCATCTCATTCCCCATTTGCTCATGTTCCATTAGGATCTCCCCAGGTGAGGCCGTCTTCCTCTGGTCCTCCATTCTCAAATGTTTCCACAGCCTCTAGCGTGACTTCTGTATCCAGTGCTCCACCAGCTCCAATCCCTGCAGGCTCACCAGCAAACTGTGTTGTTCAGTCGCCTCAGACTCCCAACCAGGCCCATACTCCAGGCCAAACTCAGACACGATCTGGAAACGGGTATCTTATGAACCCAGCAGCAGCAGCAGTGGCGGGATCAGGGCCTGGACCGGTGAATCTACCGAGTGCTGACTTGTCTCCAGCTGAACAGCTCAAGCAAATGGCCGCACAGCAGCAGCAAAGAGCTAAGCTCATGCAGCAGAAGCAGCAGCAGCATCCAAATCAAGCCTCAAGCTGGTCACCTGTGGGCCCTCCATCTAGTCCGTACGGAGGGCCTTTCAGTGCAGAGAAACCAAATAGTCCAATGATGTATCCCCAAGCCTTTAACAACCAAAACCCAATAGTGCCTCCTATGGCAAACAATCCACAGAAGACCACGATGAATAACTACCTCCCTCAGAATCACATGAATATGATCAATCAGCAGCCAAATAACCTGGGCACAAACTCTTTAAGCAAACAGCCTAATATGCTTTCTTATGGCAACACCAAACCTCTGACCCACTTCAGTGCTGAGCTGAGCCAGAGGATGACCCCACCAATGGCAAATCCCAGCAAAAACCCCATGATGCCATACATACAGCAGCAGCAGTCCCAGCAGCCACAGATGCAAGCTCAGATGGGACACCTGAGTGAGGAACAGAAACGCATGCTCATCATGAAGCAGAAAGGAATGATGAACCAGCCCATGGCATATGCAACACTTCCTTCCCTTGGTCAGGTAAGTGCAATGATGCAATATGCAGGCAACCAGAAAGAAATTTAACAACTCTTTGTATGGTCTCCTCCTATTTATTTTTTTTTTTCTGGAATGTCATTGCAGATGCTTTTTGGGTTTTTCGTGTGACATTGGAGCTTGATCGTTTTATGAAATAACTGAAATTAGGTTGCGTTATGTTTAAGATATGTTGTTAAATGACTGTTTTTCTGAACCAGCATCTTCCCTGTTCTGCTGATGAGTGCATAGGGCCGCTCTGTAAAGCTTTGGTTCTGAAGTTATTGCTCCTTGGAGAGTTTGTTTCATTTTCTCGTAATATAAAACTTGATGCTTTTAGATCCCAAACCTCTGTATGGCTTAATTTCCACAGTGTAATTAGCACTATAACAGAAAGATGGAGCGATTGGCTCGTGCTCTTGGGCTGAACACATCTGACATTTTGGCTCAGGGAGTGAAGACATTTTGAGTGCTGAATATCTTTGATTTCCATTGGAAAAAGTAAACATAACTGAATGGTTTTAGCGGTGCTTGAACCATGCCTGATGAGATGGTTTACACCAGGACTTTCAAGAAGTCTTCAGCAGTCTTAAACATTATAATGTTGGGAATCTGTAGAGTCTTCTGACTCACTTTCAGCAAGAGGCTAAAGCTGTGTTGGCTTGAGTGACTTGGCATCAGTCTTACTTGTATTCCACGCTAACCGCCGGTGTGGCAGATGCCAGGCTTGGGGAATGCTTTGGAATTAATTAATAACTGAGTATTGGCTGTAGTAATGACAAACAGCCCTGTCACCACCTAGCTCAGCTGAGTGTTCTTACTTGAGTAGGCTCTGTAAATGTCTGCACAGTGGCGTAATGGAGAGGCTTGAGAATAAATCTTCTGAATGCTGTTATAAGGGATTTAAAAATAATTAAAGATAACACTGAGTTTACAAAGTAGGTGATGCTTTCATGGAAGCTGTGCCACCAAAACACGTCAAGATTTGTGATATAATAGTACACGGATAGAGTTGTTGGTTGATAGTTTTGTGTAACAGTGTTTTACCACATGAGCTGTTTCCATGTCACCTGCAAGGAGCGCTTCCTTCTGAGCATGGATAACTGTGATGCTGTAATGCATGTAGAAATCCCCCCAAAATTGTCATTTCTGCAGCCTGTGGTGTTTGGAGATCTACCAATAGGAGGAGCAGGAGGTTTGCCAGGTCAGAGTGCATTACATACTATTTAAAGTGAATTGCAAAACAAAAAGAAATGTTCGTCTGCCTCCTGTTTATGATTCAGCTTGTATGGTGACAGCTCAAAGGTTTGTATTTGTGTTTAGTTCTGCTTGCCTACTGCATTAGCAAGCACCAGTCTAAAGCTGCTTCCTTTCATGAAGACTTTATCTAGAGCAGTGCTGTGACAATGACCCAAAACTCAGACTGCAGTCAGAGATACAGGTTTGTCAGGTTGTAATTGAGAGGCGTGTAATGTTTGGTCAGGCTGTCAAACGTTTAAAGTTTTGTTTTCATCTGTTGACGTCAAACACCGACCAAAAAACTGAGAGGAAAAACTGCCTATGTGAAAGAGTTAATGTCATCTCCTGCATTTCCTAAGTTGAGAAGTTCATGTTATTATCTCTCTGCAGTTGTCCTGTATGAGCAGGAAGTCAAGATTTCATATATCTAATCTCACTCAGTTCCTTTTATAATATAAGAAAAACGAGATATTTGTTTAAACCTAGACATTCTTCCAAAACCAAGACCAGATATTAAGTCACTTCTGTATCTTACAAAGAAAAAATCTAAGGCAAATCTGTATTTTATTATATAAAACTCACTTGCCTACCCAGAAGGGATTTTGTTTCGTGAGGACGGCTGGAAGAATAGATTTCTATATGTAATGTATTTTTTCATTCCTTCTCTTCCTGCTTCCCTAAAAAGCATTTTTCTGTGGAAGACTGGAAAGCTTTATTACTGTGAAATGTGCTTGGTAGAAATGGATTGTTTTTGCAAAGATGGTAAAATGATCTGTTGATATTGTTGAGTTGAACGCAGGCTGATGCAGATGATCTGATTCTAATACTTACTGCAGGATGCAGACAGTCAGAGCTGCCAGATCATCTGCGGAAAATAAGGAGATTGCACTCTTCACTTTGCAACATTTCTGAGTGCGAGGGCAATGTACCTTTCAGTGAGCTGGTAGTTTCTACCTTCACGGCAGTTTTGGTCTTTGACACAGAATTGTAAAAGTGTGTGCGTTTGTTGTAAATAATCATGAGGATTTAACAAATGCTATTTGAAGGAAAAGAGAGTTCTAGCTGTTGTATGACGTGGCTGGCAGTGACCGTATGTTTCTGTCAGGTGACTGCTGTCGGGGGAATGATCAAGACCCAGAATGTGACTTAGGGAGAATCAGGCACGTACAAAAGACCACACCTGGTCCTAATTTTGTGTGTACTGCTGTGTTATCCAAGTGTAGCTCGCTGTGTGTGTGTGTGTGCACCACATACATTAATTTAACCTGTGTCCACTTCAGCCGCCGTGTTGTTAATGAGCAGAATGCACTCATGACTTCAGTCACTTAGCGTACTTTAGAGAAGACACCATTTGGTCTGTTGAGGCCTTCTGGACACTGTGTGGAGCCTCACCAACAGACGTGTTGCTGAGTGGCTGGTGCTCAGGGCTGGTGTCTTGGGCTTGCTAGGTCAAATGCTCTTGTGAAGAGAGGAGAGCAACGTGTCAACGTCGGTGACAGCAGCAAAACCAGTGTCTAGCAAAAGGCTTTCTGCAGCATCAGCGTTGAAGCTGTTCCTGTCAGACACAGAGGTCTGTTGCTTCACTGCGCAGACCAGGACTGGTGCTGTGCCTGTAAGCCCCTCTGCTGATGGGAAAGAAGCACACACCCTGCAACGTGATAGCCTTCATTCTGTCCCACAGCTTGTTCTCTTCAAGGAAGCACTTGGGTGAGGCGTTTTTCTGTTTTTCCACAGAACAGACCCTGCTTTGGGTTTTAAAGTAGGAGATTTTTTCCAGCATGAGGCAGAAGGTAGCACAGGCCACTCCTGCAGGACTGAGCATAAAATCCATGAGCAGATCTACATTCAGGAGGACTCTATCCTGCTACCAGCATGCGCTCATGCCTGATTTTTCTCCACTTGGTCAGGTTTTGACTTGGAAATCCTTGCTCTTAGCCTTGCTCCAGATACCCTGATCTGCCCTAAGAGCGTTTATTAGTGTGTGAGGATGTGGCATTTAATGCCTCTTAGCCTCATCCTGCTCATGGATACTGCTGTTGCTCTCCCTTTGCTGTGGCTGTAGGCTAAAGCATCAAACACAGTTTTTCCCTAAGGCTGGTAACTTGTAAGGTATTTGAGGGCTAGAGGTCTTCTGCTCTTCTGGTTCCTGTGCAGTAATAAAAGAAATTGGTTTGGCACTGAGATGCAACAGGGGCCCTTTAGGAGTTCTTATGTGATTTAAGGAATAAAAGCAACCATGAAACAACTTCTTCTCTAAAAAAGTAGAGTTTTAACCCAAAATGTTCCATTTAGTTTTTGAAGATGTGTGTAAGGTTTAATGGGAGGCATTTTTTCCTTCTTCTTCTTTTTTTTTTTTTTTTCCTCCCCTTTATTTTTAAACCAAAAATAATTTCAAATGGGGGAAAAGCAAAGACATTTTCTTTGGAAAATTTCAGAATCATTAATTGTGCCTGTTCTTGGTTCCAGCTGTTCAATATGTGTGCATAATGGTAAGAAAAAAGCAGCCAAATGGAATAGACGTTGAATGGCTGAGAGAGAATTTGATGTTCGGAGCCAAGTGAGGGAGGGAAAGTAATGAGAGGTCGAAACAAAACAGAATTCTCTGTGGGTGTAAGAAAAATAAAACTAGACTGCCGCTCTTTGCCTGCATGAGGCTGTGAGGATGCTGCAATTATAGTTCCTATTGAAACCACTGGTTACATTGTTTGAAATTAGAGGGGTGTGAATGAAGAGGAGAATTGACACCACAGTGGAAGAACTACCTTCAAGTTCTCTTTTCTGTCTTTTGTTTTAGTCGCAAATTGAAGATGCATCATCTGCTCAGTCTGTTTTTGTATGCAAAGGAGAAAGGGAGATGTGTGTCCAGAGAACATTTCTGACATGTAATTGTCTTTGTCCTTTCTGCCCTGGAGTAGTGCAGGGTTTTGAACTTTTGAAGGTTATCTTTGGGAGAGTGAGAAAAAGAGACTGCTGAGGTTCTTTACTTTCAGGGTAAGCTAAAAGTAAAGAAGAAAGTCTAAAGATCTGTATTCACAACATGAAAGTGTAGCAGAAACACAACTGTCTTACTAGATTTTAGGGGAAATAGGATAGAGTGGAAATAATGACTGACACTTCGAGGATTGCTTGGTGAACTTTCTATAGAGACACAGTGAATGCCTGTCTGTGCTGCGTTTGACTTGTAACCATTGTTTTTCGTGAAAGGTTTGCACTGGAGTTCAATTGCACTGACTGCCTTTGATGCAAAAATTTGTTCCCCAGAAGCCAATCTCCCATAGACTTTTAAGGACAGAAGGGTAATGGAAATTAGCTTGGATGGAATCTCACTAGATGATGTCTAGATACCAGCGGGGCCTTCCAGTGCTTACCTTTCTAGTATCATCTGCCCATTTTCTAGGGAAGCGGTCAGAATAACATCAGTCACTGGAACCAGATGTTAACAGCACTTGGCTAAGATCGATCTCCACAACACAGAGCTAAAAAGAACTCTGGCTAGCTGATATTTCCTCATTAGCTATCTCTTGTGATCTGTATGTATGTGTGCTTTCTAACCTAACACATGCTTTCTTCATTCCTTATTCCTAATGTTCTTCTCTAGTCTAAGCCTTGCAAAATCAAAGGATAAAAGCACTGTTATCTTGTCCCAACTGAACCAATAATTCTACCAATGAGAAAACCATATCTGTCTTCGGTGAAACCTACTTTCCTGAAGCCACTGATGGGTTTTATCCTGAGTCATCACTGACAGAGAACTGAAAAACATCCTTTTGCTGCGGACATGTCACAATAACTTGTCTTTTCCTTGTCTGAAATATCACAGTTGTAATGGCAAGCCTTCAATTCTTGGAAATTTCACCACTTTTTCAAGACTTGTTAAAATACATTGTGTGATTTGGTTCTGGTCTAGTTTCTGTAAGATTCAGAGACTCAGAGTCATTCTTGTCCTTAAAGAAATTGTCTTACGTTACCTTTAGAAGCTGAAAACGTGCATTACTGATTGCACGAGGAGTGTGGTTAGTGTCCTCTATTTTGAAGTATTCACAATAGCCATACTACGTTTTTCTGCACGGTCTACATTGTGGCATAGAGCAATTTGCTCTGTTATTTACATTCACCCGTTAGTCTGATGATACAACGTACGTCAACCAATACTTTGCAAGTTTTATTAGTTACAGCAGTAATATCAAAACATGGTGATTTGGAAATATCTATAGCCAGTAGCACCATTATTTTTACATACAGAGCTACACCTTCCTGCTTTTTTTCCCCATTTTTCCCTTACTAGGCAGGTTGTCATCATCACTTTTCATTTTCCAGCCTTGTAACCCATTCCACCTGCTTTCAGCAATACTAGCCATGATCCATTTCTTATTGTTCACGGACCTCTCACTCTTCTTCTTCATTATGTATACTCTTACTGTCAATACACAGTGATGTAACAACGTGTTCTTTCCACACGCTTTTACGGCTAGATCTGTCATGAGCTGACAACACAGCACCACTGAACATCCTGAGGTATTCGTACCACGCTCTTCCGTGGGCCGGTCTGCCATCCTCTAAGCATGGGCATACCTAATTAGCATGAAATGGCAGATGCTTTCAATACTGAACACTGACAGGGACGCAGTATTTTGATGTCCCCTGGAAAATCAGAAGCCCTCCTCCGTTAACGATTCTTGTTTTCCAGCTCTTCTTTACCTGTATGGGACCGAAGAATGCTTTTTAAAGTAAAGTTTTGATTCTCCCATCCACTCTTGACTCTAAAAAATGAAACTTAATGGAAGACTTTTCAAATTACAAATATTGCAGTAACACGGCAAGATGACATGAGGCTTGTGGTTTTCCTTACTCTTACTTCAGTGTCATCTGTTCTCATGCCACCCAAGTGGACGACTAAGGCTATGCTGTCTACTCTTGTCTACTCCTTCTCGTTCTTCTCCATGCAAGCCTAAACCTCTTACTTGGAAGAGTCTCCGTAGTCATGTTTGTATTTCTAACACATCACATAGATCTCTTAGGAAAGACCCCTCGCAGAAACTAATCACATTGGTTTCAAGCTGCTGTCTGTGGTGAGGACATGGGTGAGGTAATTGCTCAGCACAAAGAGATGTTTATATATTGCTTCGCCTGCCACCAGCACGTAGCTGTGCACCCATTTCTGTGTGCAGGGGACTTATTAGACACTGCAGTTAACACTAGTAATGAACTCATCACCAGGCCCTGGCCAGATTTAACAGTACAGATCCAGGTCTAGAGATGTCTTCAGTTCATCTCCTCAGAAGCACGAGGAAGATACCTGTGCAGAAGTTGGTGGTTGGCTTTCCCTCTTTGCTAATGGCAGTCGCACAAGCCACGTCACTAAATTTGTAACAGCAGACACTTTGCTGGAAGACAGGAGATGCTTTACAGCTGTCCACCCATTTCCACTGCAATGGGCAGCTCTGAAGGGCAATACCTTTCAGGCAAGTCAACCATGAGCAGCAGCAAACCCACGCTGTGTTGTGCAGAATGCTCCTTGAGTAAGGGGGCTCTTTCACCGTGGCCTTCTGCTTGCCTTTACTGTTGTGTTTTGGCCCAGAATGTACTCAGTCCTACCATTTTCCCCACAGAAGAATCACTGAAAGTGTCTTTTTTTTTTTCCCCAATTGTTTTTAATGATCTATTTATAAATGAAGGAGCAATTAGTCGTCATTAGGCATATTGCTGTGTGCTTTAGATAACTGATGGCTTGCAGCACTGGCTGTAAGGAATTGCCCAGGCTGCCTTCAGGCCACAGCTCCTCCCTGACTAGAGGGGAACTTTCTTGTCTATCAAACATTTGAAACTGCCTTTTGGCGATGACAGGTGAGAAACAAGCTGTTAGTAAACTCCGTTGCTAGGAAAGCCTGTTCCCTGGTAGTCTGGAACTTGTTCTCCGTTGTAGGTACACATATACTCTTTTTGTCTTTCCCAACCTTTGTGAAGAAAACTGGGAACTGGATTTAAAATTAACTCCGGCTCTCTATTTATATACATCTTTTTCCTTCTCACAGTAGGGATCTATATGAACTGAGCTTGTATTCCAAGCAAAGTTGTAATTATTTTATTGGTATTTGAAGGGAAGATTCGCTTTGCAGATAGAGATTCTTTGGGCCAGAATTACCTCCTTTCTAAGCAGTACCTCTCCTGTGCTCCCTTTGCTGTGAGAGGGCCGGGGATGGCTGTGCTGTCCTCCCATGTGCATGTTGCCCCCCACCACACATCTTTCTGCCTGTTAAGGAACTTAGAGCAAGCGAAACCGTTTTGAAGGATTCAGTATTCAGAGGTTCCAGGGTATCCTGTAATTAAAAAAATCTGTTTCAAACTATTAACAGGTTTTGCTTACCTTAAAAACAAGTTGCATCTTGTTCTTTTTTTTTTCCATTTTTCTGCCTTGTAGGTGGCTCCTTCCCTCTGCTTTCAAGTAAACAAAAAAAGGAACGCTGACTGGGTGAGAAATCAGAGAAAATAACCACGGGGTGTGCATTCCCCCAGAGGCTGTTTTGCTGGAGAGGGAAGAAGTATTTGCAGCACCCGGTGCTGTGTGAATCCTCCTTTATCTCCTGCACCAGCTCCTGTCTTGTTTACAGGCTGGCTGGGAGCAGCGTACTGCCTTCCCAAGGCTGAGGCCAGGCTGGGAGCAGGGAGCAGAGCGGGGCAAACTGCTGCCTTCCCTCCTACTGAGCCCATCCTGGGAGCCAAGAGTGCAGCAGGATAACAAGTTGCTGTGGAAAGGGAGGGGAATCCCACTGCTACTAATGGCACTCGCTGTACTTCGGGTGAGCTGATAACACCGAGTGCTGCAAGGGAAGAAAATCTGAAGGTTTCTGCCATGGCAGTGCTCCACCTGGGTCCTTGTGTGGGTGTGGAAGTTGTGTGTCAGAAGTGATGGTGCCCATCTCAGAGATCTTGCAGCTAATTCAAGCTTACATGCACTGACATCTTCATTTCAGAAACCTAGAAATGCTGCAGTTGAAGTTGTCCACAGCTATCTGTGCTGCTCTGGAAGCTGCCAGCCGTGGCAGAAGAGGAAAAAGGATGCAGGAAGAGGAGTTAAAACATACAGATATCTTAAGGGAGGCTTGGCACTGCCGGAAAGAGCAAATTCTCTGCTGTATCATGCAGGAATACAGGCCAACTCTTTTGCTTGAGGAGAAAATTGGTGAACACCAATTAATGTTCCCGCTTTAGTCCAAATAATACTTTTCAGAAGAAAAGTAATTGTCCGGTTGTTGGTGGCTCCTTGTCACTTATCCTTGTTTTCTACAGTTCGTGGCTTTTAGCCTTTTAGTGGTCTGCAATTGTGTAATACCTCTTGAAAGTCAGCCCCAGTAAGTGGTTAAGAGTGCATTCAGGAGGTTCTGCCAAATCCTAGCTGATGCATCTAATTTGCTAAAGAATGTGGCTTCTGCGCTCTCAGCAAAGATTTCATTCCTCATGAGCAGTGGGAAACCTGCCCTTTCTGTGCCACTGTTCAGCAGCTTAGCATTAAATCTGAGACAGCCACCTTTGTCACTGAGGAGAGAAACCAATCTGTTGGTTCCTCAGTTGTTGGTTCTCATGTGGTACTGGTATACATGTACTGAGTGCTTGTGTCCTTATTTAGCCTCTTTTCCTGCGTGTGGGAAGCATTTTGTGTGTATTAGCTTGCAAGAATGTCTTACATATTGTGAAGAAACCACAAACTCTGTGTCAACACATCTCTCAAGAAGGTGGCTTGCTTGTTTGCACCCAGCAGGGGCTTGTTAGCAGCTCTTGCTCCACCGTCAAAGGGAGCTGTCTAGGCAAGGCCAAGTATCTGTGAAGAGAGCAAGGCCAAGTCCATCAGCTCTATTACAAAGTCATGCTTTTATGTTTTAGCTGTCTCTTTTTCACTTCTGCTTCTCATGTAGACAGTGTGAAATATTCCTCCCTCTGCAAGCCTAGTCCTTGCCTGCTTGTGCTAGCATCCTTCCATAAAATCTTTTCTGCCCAGTTCCTTGCTGCAAGCTGAAGCTTTTAAATAATGCAGGTGTATCTGTAAGCTGCCTTCTGTTTCCTTCTGCTGTGTGGAGAAAGTGAGGGAAAGGCAATATGTTTGAAATACAGAAATAAAAAGATTTTTAAAGGGTCAGCCTAAAAGGAGTTTAAGCTCTGCCCAGCAAAGATGCTTCCTCCCCACCTGATATGATGTTCCTTACAGGCTTGAGAGGTAACACCCTCAAAAGAATCTGCATTATAAATTACTTCTGGTACATAGCATTGCCTGGAAAAAAGAGAATTCCCAAGATCACCCAATATGTGCATTCTAGGGAGTTGATTTCCAGTGTGTTACTCTTTTCTCTCTGTTTCTCCTCATCAGCTTTTCTTTCTCTACCTCCCTTTCTGATCTCTTAACTAGCACAGAACTATTTTTTCGGTCTTGTCCCTCTGCAGGAGATCACTGCAGACACTGTGGCTTTGTGTGGTCCATGAACCTCAGGCTGATGGAAATAGTATGAAATATTTGTTGTCACATCAAATGCTTTTTTAACCAGTCTTGAGACAGTTCAAGGACTGGGAGATCTTAGGTGCAATTTCACTGATGTGGTGGCACCATCCATGTGATAAATTTGGCTACTTCACCTTCAGTCTGGCCACTCATCCATCTCAGCCTGGGCTCTGACACTTGAAACTGTAGAGCAGCTTCACTGGATCAAGCTTATCGTAGAAGACTAAAACAAAAAAGTCTATATAGGAGTTTTCTATTGCAGAATTGCCTGTGATGTGCAGTTTCCCACAAGGTGATGTTTCCAGCAGTAGAAGGCAGTATGTTAATCATAAGCTCTGGAATTCGTACAGATGTAAAAGTATTTTCAGGTGATTTTTGTTGTGACTTTTAAGCCTTTTCTCTTGCCCTTCGTGTGGTATGAAACTGTTCCCATCGGTTGAAGATAGCTTCACTGTTCCCAACAAGAGGCATGTAAAAATCAAAACATTTGAAGCCTTTCCAGTGATTTCTGAAATACTACGTACATCACATGTGATGTACATAGTGCACAAAGGATGTATGGTAAAATGTAATGTCTGCAGTTACCGCGAGGCAGTATTTCCCTCCTTCATGTCCCCAGTTAGGGGTCACCAGTCCAGCAGCAAGAAGGACATGTGGGCTTTTAGGAGAGCTGGTGGCTTCCCAGAGTGTTTCTCTTGGCCACCAGCCTTGCTCTGTGCAGTACAAGAGCACGGTGGGCAGATGTGCAGGACACTTTCTGCCAGCTCCCGTGCCTCACACAGCTTACGCTTTGGGTTGTGGCTGGAGATTTCACACCATGACACGAGGGCGGTCCCTGGGTTTGCTGATGAAGAAGTTTTCATTTGCAGTTGCCCAGTTCCTGCAGCTGGTTTGCAGGCAGTGTGAGTGTAACACCTTCGTTTCTTCCCAGTGCTCCCATATGAGTGAAAACCACTGCCAAAACCTCCTCTGGTTGCACACAGTGTGGGTTGGCCTCCAAGGGCTCTGCTGAAGGGGCACAGGTGTCACCCGCAGATGCGCTCACAGCTCAGGGCAGGCTGTGCTGGCTGGGCATGGCTGGCATGCCAGGTGCACTGCCAGCATATAATTTTTGGGGTGGAAAAGGATCAGGTCAGAGGCAACATAGCAGTGGCTGGACGGTTGAAGTTGAGAACTGCCATTTGGAGCGCTCAGATCCCTTACGGTTTGAACTTCTCCCCAGCATCCGGAGCATCTTACATACCTGCTCTGCTCACCAGATGCCCTACAGAGGTGTTATGTCACAGGGCTGTTGTGTTTTGGCTCTGTGCAATGGTCAGAGCCAAGTGGGAGCATTGGGAGTCCTCGGAGAGCTTCCAGCACTGCATCTGCTGTGTCAGGTAGCGGGGTGGCCAGCATGAGCTCCAGTCTTACTGCATTCACCCAAGGCAGGTTAGGGTTCTGCTTTCTTCTCCTGCTCAGGCCTCTGCTCTGGTGCAGCGTACTGTGTCAAAGAAATGAAAAGCTCTAATGCAGACAAATGAGCTGTTTTGTTCATGCTACAAAGAACCCGTTCCTCTGGAAAAATCATGGCCATTTGGAATATCCTCACGGCCAAGCCTGAAATCTGTGTGCTGCTGGGGGTGCCGAGCAGTGAGGTACTGCATTGCTTCTAAGGTGGTGTTTTATCACCTCGCAGATTTTTCAAAGCAAAAAATGCAGGTTATTGTGATTGATTTTCAATTAGTGGCGAACCACGTGGGATCTCTCCTTCATTTTCCTGACCTATTCCACCACTTCTATTTTCCCATTAGTAGAGTAGTCTGTGTCTTCTGAACCTAGTGAGCGCTTTCTCACCTACACAGCCCTGGTCAATGAGAGCACTTATGCAAGGATTGCACAATCTGCCCCCTGCGCATTAATGAAATTGCAGAAATGTTTTTTTCCTACTTCTTTGGGATTCGATTCTTCTTTTCCAAAGGGTTTTTTTTGGCCTCACAAAATTAGATCATCGCCATGTAAAAAACACCCCACTGTGATCACGGCTTAATTGAACAATGCCAGAGTTTTCTTGAATGTTGTTCCCATCTCTTCAAGGTTAAGTAAGATCCAGTGGGCTGGGCCTTTGATCTGCATAAGAAAGGACAACGAGGCAGTTTGCGAATCCTTTCTCTCCGTCTTTATTCTTTGCAGTTTGGGACCAGAAGGCTTGAAATATTTTCTGCTTGCTAAGAGGAAACTTTATGTAATATATGTGGAGATGCCATTATGCTAATTAGCGTTGTTAGGAAAAATCAATGCATGTATGTCATCCAACAGCAAGCGATGATCTTCTCACAATCAGCAATTTATCATGCGCTACCGATGCAGTAGGGCTAGGACTATTTTATTCAGATAAATTTCTCATTCATTTAGTCAGTAAATCATGGTGCACTTCATGATAGTCATTTTTAATGTGATTGCATTTTGTTAAGTTTTAATCACGCATAATGGATTTTATCTGGCAAGGAGGTCAACCTGAAGTCTCTTCCTCTGTCATTTGTATCTTACCCTCCCAGCATGGCGAGCTCGTAGCCATTGCATTTCTTGCTCCAGACTCCCTGATTTTTTGTGTGTTTGCCACGCCGCTGTAAGAGAATTACACTTTGGAGACTGATGACTCTTTCTTCTGCCACAACACCGGAGGCAGATGAGTAGGAGATTTGCCCTGCTGTATCAAGCTATTGAGACACCTTGCGTGTAGTGATGCTGCGGCTTTTCACCCTGCTACCACTTCCACGTGGAGCCTGATGTGCTCTTTTCAGGTCTCATGCTCAGTAGTTACGCTGGTGCAACTCAGATATATTCACTGAGTCAGTGCTGTGCATAGAAGCTGCTATCCAGAGGAACTTGGTCTTCTGTCTGGTAAATGGAAATTGAGTAAACCTGCTCTATGTTGGTTGGTTTTTTTTTGGTTGTTGCTGTTGTTCATATTTAGAAGAGCACCCTCAAGACATTTTATGTCTTAAGAGGTTTTTAGTGCATCTCTTCTTTCTTTGTCTCTGCAATGCAACTTTGCCTACAGCCCCAAGCATTAGCAATGCAAAGCAGATTTTGAAAGCCAAGAAGGATCCAAATTCTTTCAGATGAACAGTGTGATTTAAAAAACAAACAAAAAGGGATTCTAGATAGAATAAAGATTGTCCAAGTGGCATATGGCATGACAGTGACCCTGCTGTAAGGACAGACGTATGGAGCTAATGATAATCCTATACTGGAGCCAGATAACATCCTGAGGTTAGGAAATCAAAGCCCCATGCTTTGGCTTAGCAGAGAATTAGCATGGAGAGCTTGCCTTAGCTTTGGAAACAGGGCAGTTTGGCTCTTTGTCATGTTGCATTTGGGATTTGTGGTGTTGGCAGCAGCAAGACCCTGTATAACCCTGTGCAGGAAAACCAGACCCGTGGAGTCTGACCAGAATACGTTCAGTTAAGCTTCCATTTTAGGTGGACTCATAGAGGGTGCATGCTGTTACTGTTAACACTTCGTATAAACAATTCTCTGTTCCCACCTACCTGTGCCACACTGGGTGATGCTGGAGTGATGCTGGGAGTGGTGGCACTTGGAGCAGGGGCTGGCACAGCGACTGCGGCACTTGGTGCCACTGAGATCTTCAGGGCTTCTTTACACAGGGACTGCCAGAGGTAAATACTGGAGTTTGGAGAAGAGGTGCTCGATGTCCTGTAAGGACACAGCTGGGTGCCAGAGCCACTTCATTTCTCCTTTGTGCCCTGGTGCAGGCGATCGTCCAGCCAGCAGGGCCGTGGCACCAAGGCTGGCATTGCTCCACAGAGGAGCTGTGGGGAGCTCTTCTGTGCGGTCAGGCGCTGTGCAAAGGCACATTTGTCTTGCAGAGATAAACATGTGACATAATTATTTCCCTGCTAGTAGCGCACAGGCATGGCTTGGCATCAAATGAGCGCATCACTTGTTACATAAATGCTGTGTCCTCCTTAAAAAAAAAAAGGCAAGTTGAGGTCAGTAATGAAAGCTGAGAATTTTGGTATTCTCTAACAAAATATCTCTATACCACCCAAGCCCACCTCCCTCTGCCTCTACCGTATGCAATTTTCTCACTTTTTCCCCTCTCTGTTAAGATTTTAAGAGACACTTCACAGTATAATCTTTGTTAGTCATTTTCTGAAAGAAAGTAGGTTATATCTTCCAATATACAGTGCTCAGTGTTGGTATCGATGCTTGAAGAACAGTAACAGAAATTAATAGGGCAGTGCTATCATTTTTTGGTGAGTTTTGGATGTCTCGGTGGCTTTGTTTTTTTAAATGGCAAAACAAACCCAGATATCAAAAGTGTCAGCAAAACAGGCAATCAGAGCTGAGACATTTTCAGTATATTCATAACATTTCTGTTTATATTTACTTTCATTTGCCCACAAAGGAGGGATTTGGGTACGGAAAAAAAGCACAAATCTCAGTCTAAAAGCAACATATGATTTAAAAAAAGGAGTTTTTTTTCATGCTTATTCTGGATGAAAGTCTCCTGGCTCAGCTGCAGAAGGCAGAAGAAGAATTTGAAGGATTTGTTGTCGTTATTCTTAAAAGCATGTGCGTATCTTTTAAATGAGATGATTGTTGGTCAGGAATGGCTCTCCTATTTTTTTATGTCATATAAATAATTTCTAATGAACTTGTCACCATAGTATCTGCATTCCAGCAGATACTATCTGCATGTACTATACATATACTATGCACATATACTTAATCTACAGGATTAAGGTTATGAAAAATTATCTCAAATCAGTCCAAAGTTGAACTACTTAATCTATTTAAAAGGCACACATCAGATTTTTTAATCTTAAGTTTTTGAAAAGAATTTGGGTTTTATTCCTTTTTCTAAATATAAGCTTGAGTGTTTGTTGTTTCTCTTTGAGTTTTACATTCAAATGGTGATGTTATTAATATATATCTTTATTAATTGCCCTCTGTGCATATCTGTCTTTGCTTCCCTGTTGCATAGTCTTCTTTTTCTATCCCTCTGCAAATAGCGTTACGTTCTCCTGCTTAGAACAGTGTATGATGGAGAAAAGACGATACTCGTTAAAATGCTTAACTGGGAAACAGTCCACTTACACAATCCCTTCTATGAAATCCAGTCTGTCGACAGAGCATCTATGTTGTATTGTTGCAAGTGATCGATCACTGATAGTTTAAAGCTCAGAGGTTGGGAGTTGCTTTTGTAAATTGAAGAGGATTATTTCATGCTGTTAAGCGTCCCTGTCAGAATATAAGAGTGTATTAGCAGAGATATGATTGCACACCCCAGGGTTCCTTGCAATATTTAATTCACTAAACGCACTTAGCAAAAATCAGACTAAGCAGCCAACGTTTTAGCTCTGTGTGGCTTCCTTTGGATCACACAGGCAAACAGAAAACACTACACTAAGCTAGCCCTGCCCCTACGATCTCTGCACAGTTGTTTTTTTACGCTTTGCAAAATGTATTTTGGTTCAGCACCTTACCAAGTTGTTTGCAATATGAACAGCTAATGGCTTGCTCAGTAATGGGGTTGTGAAGACCCACTTCATTATTACACATAATTGTTTACCTGTGCTCATGTAGAAGATCTTTTCCTGAATTTCACAGTATTTCTGGTTGGAGTGCTAAAAATAAGTTTTAACAGTCGTAAGAAGGGAGCCGGTATGTGGTGGTGTCCCTTGCTCTGGGCCGTAGCTACCACACCTTAGTGCACATTGCTGTATTCTGCACGTGCAAAGGGACGTTTTCCAAAGGGCAGAGATGATGCCCCAGATCCTACAGAAAGTGGAGGTTGGATCCTTAATTCCTGTCATTTTTTGAACATCTTCTCTCTGCATCTTTATTACTTCTCTCTTTCTAAACCGCAGTAGGCAACCTCTCCTCTGCCCCTAGTGAGCCCTGCAGGGGCTGCATCGGCGTAGCTGAAGGGGCAGCTGATGCCAGAGGGCAAACAGTGTGGGGCTGTGTCTGCTGCCTTGCCTTCCACTGCTGGCTGCATGCGGTGTGCAGAGGGTGTGCTTTGGGGGCAGCTTTCTTTGTACCTCAGCTGGTGTGGGCAGATGCTTCTGCTGCAGTGGCTGGAACTTCTGCTCCTTGTTACAAAACCACATCCTAAAAAAGGGTATCTTAGCTTATCATGCTCTTTTTGTACCGTGTAAGGGGATGATTACTTTCTCCATAATCCCTTCAACGTTATAAAGTGTCATTTCTGAAAATTAAGAACATCACCCAGGAGTGCCTTACGTTGGTTTGTTCGGATTTTCTTAGCAGTCATGGGGACATAAGACTCCAGTTCTGTAGAGGAAAAATTGCACTGTTTAAAGTGATATTTCCTATTTCCTGGAGTGTGCAGCTTTTTCTGCGTCCTGGCTGACTCCTGTAGTCCTGCATGTGCTCATTTACAGGTAGTTGTGACCAACAGCAGGTTTGTTAGGAAACTGCGATCGATTGTTGATACGGGAAGCAAAAGGGCGAGAGAACTCCAAAACCAATTAAGAAATAAGACAGTAACCATTATCCAATCAATTCCAATGGAAAGGAAAAGCAGCAGAATTAAGTATTTAGGAAAATATCTTTGAAGGTGATACTGGCCTCCATCCAGTAGCGTTGCCTTGTTGTTTACTGTGGTACTCAGGATAGTATTCTTGTTGCATCAGTCAGACTCTTAGATATCTACTTATAATTAACATTTCCTGGTAGGTTGGTTTCTGGAAACTTTACTATCACTGTGTTGTTTAACTCCACACCTATTCCAATCACTGTATGAGATTGTCCTAAAATACAATTTTACTTAATCTAGTCCAAATTTATAGTGGCATAATTGTTACAACAGCATCTGAGCTTTGTCCACAGGGAGAGGTTGCATGTAAAGATAAATTCTCATTTAGATACTTCTGTAGGTAAAGATGAATTCTCATAAACAGATTGTAAATGACATAAAGATAGATTTTTTTTGTGAAGACCTTCGTCAGGATTTCATTTTGCTTAACAAATCTTCATGCTCAGTCTCATCAGAAGATTTGACGGATAAGTATAATCCTTGCTATCATTCTCATGTTTCTGGTTTCATAGATGTTGGCTGTTAGAATCATAGAACATTTGAGTTGGAAAGGACCCTTAACAGTCATCTAGTCCAACTCCCCTGCAATGAACAGGGACACCTACAGCTCGACCAGGTTTCTCAGAGCCTGGTCCAGCCTGACCTTGAATGTCTCCAGGGACAGAGCATCCACGGCATCTCTGGGCAGCCTATGCCAGTGCCTCACCACCACTGCTGTAAAAGTCTTCTTTCTTATATCCAATCTAATGTTTCCTCTTTTAGCTTGAAACCATTTCCCCTTGTACTGTTGCCACAGACCCTGCTGAGGAGTCTGTCCCCTTTTTAGATACTGAAAGGCCTCTCTCAGGTCTCCCCAGTCTTTCTTAGCCTCTAAGACTATCAGTGCCAAACACGGAATATAAAAAGGAACCACAAAAAACCTGTCATTTCACCTACTTATCACCTATGTTCTATCAGAGTTGTGCCAAAGGAGCATGCTCCAAACACCACTTCTCCAAACACCACCTCTCCACAGCCTGCATTAGGACTTGACATAGCGTGGGCCTGGAAAATACCTCTGGGGACTTAGAGGCTGGACCTAGGGATCATGGTACTTCTGCTTAAATCAGTGGTCTTACTAAAGGAGCCTGGATACATTCAAAATTAAGGATGTGACCTTTTGGAGAAATATTCGCAACCAGGGGAGAGCTGCAGCTGGAGAATGTGGGCTTTTTCCTGGAGCAGATAAGCACTTTTTTGTCATCTAAGCAGAGAAGGAGGGCTCCTGAGTGGCAATGCTGTCTTAGCAAATGTGTTGTCAGTAACAGAGCAGAACTGCTCCTTCTGAAACAGATGAAGTCATTGTCAGCAACTCCGTCTTTGACATACTCAAATATTATCCTGCTCTGTGCACATGCACTTCTCTTTTCTTACACGTCCCACTGTTTCTTTGAAGTCTTTGCAGGGTGAAGGAATCAGCTGTGAAATGTTTCTTTCTGCTCAAATACACATTTTGAGAGAAAGGGAGAAGGGGCATTCCTCAAGTACATCACCTTTTCTGTTTGGGGATTCTCCAGGTTACTCAGGAAGGTGGAAAGGATGTTGGGCCTCTCAGCCTAGGCTTGGCCTTCGCTCTGTTCCTGTGCATGACAAAAGCCCAGCAAATGGAAAGGAGAGTGAGGCGTGCACAGCTGATATGGAAACCTTATGAAATATTCAAGCATCCTTGAGTATGGAGATACTGGACTCTTTGGAGTTTACCTACCAGTGGAGAGTGGGAGTTGGTTCTCCTCTTGAACAAATAAGTGATCACTGAGAAGAAGGTGCACATTCCACTATAGACCTTGGTGGGTTCCTCAGCCCTACTCCCAATGCAGTCCAGCTAACTTTTACAAATAATTAAAGGAAAATGACATAGATAAATGAACCAAGGAATAGACTTCAGCATCTCTTGAGGTGGCAAATATTGCCGTACTCATTGAACTCTAGCTGAGGACAAAGATAAGGTGCATTTTGCTGCTTCATCTGTGGATGTCCAAGGCCTGATGCTTCCAGTCTCGTTGGCCTTACCTATGATGAATGCACTTTTTTTTTTTTTCCAGAATCAACTCACTTTAGGAGAGAGGTGATTTTGTCCTGACAGGCTGGGAGACTGGCGACTGGCTGAAAATCTGTAGGAGGTGTCTTCAAATTCTACACATACAGGGAACTTGTAGTATTCCTTATTTGTGAGCGAGGATATTTTCAAATAGATCATTATTGTCAGGTTTGTATCAAAATGAATTTAAATCCAGAGCTTCCTTCTAGGCTTATATTGATACATAAACCCCCTCTTTCCCCCAGCCAACAAAAACCTCTGCTTCCACAAAGAGCCAACACTTTGAGAGGGATACTTTGAAATTTAGCTTAAACGTTTTACAAAACCCGCAGGTGAGTGTAGGTTTTCTTGGGCACAGGAATTCCACTTTCCAGAGGAATCAGTGGAAGCAGAAGAGACTGCTCAGTGCAGCAGCAGAAATTAAAGTGAATTTCCCCTCATCTGCGGAGAAATCGCTTTTGAATTCCACCTTGTTAAATGGCTGGCTGAAATCGTGCATGATTAATGGACAAAATGAAAATTAGATTATGTGTCTTTACTCTTCCTCTGACCTCTACTTTCTCCTGTATCAATTGCAAGCAGTCTGTGTGAGGTGGGAAAAAAAAAAAAAAAAGGAAAAAAAAAAAAGCTGTATAAATACCCTGAAGAAAGAGAAGGAGAGAGGCAAGGCTCAGCACCCTGTATAGACAGTATGCTGTCTACAGAATGCAGAGCTTCTGAGTCTGCATCCAGCAGAACTGAGAAGTCACAATGTGGAGCAAATTCCTAAGTTTCAGGCCACCTGTCAGTAGTCACCACATATGTCTGTCACTCACATACGTGGTGATATGTGGAAGAGCATCCTATGGGGGATCTGGTTTCCCTGCCTCAGCTGCACACAGGAGATGACCTGTGGCTCAGACACAGGAAGTTTTTTTGAACAAATGCTTTCTTCCTACTTAAGGGAGGTGTGAGCGTGTTGCCCATCTTCGGACTACTGTGTGGGTGACGTATTTAAGATACAAGTTTTAAAGGCATAGACGAATTCCTGCTTGCCTGTGGGCATGTTTGCCTGGTGTTTTTTGGCATCTTTGACATCCCCCAGTGCTGCCTTGTGGCCCAAATGTGGGTCTCTGCACCCATTCAGAAGCTCCTGCTCATGTAGAGGCACTGGCAGCCTGTCCTTTCAGCCTGCAGCAGCCTGGAATGTCAGAAAACAAAGGTTTTTCATTTTTGTTATGGGCTGCTTGGGCGGAACAAATGTGTCCTACTGCATCCTCTGAGTTTGCATGTGAACACTTCCAGCGATGTGACTCCGCCACCTCCCTGGACAGCCTGTTCCATTACTCTTTCTGAGAAGAAGTTTTTCCTAATATCCAGCCTCGTGTGGGTGCAAAACCTCCTTGTGTCTCCTGCATACTTCTGAGGATCAGAAGGGCTAATGAGTGAGAACTGTGGTTTGAGCTGCAGACCACAGTCAATGTTTTCCAGCTCATGCTTTAGCATGGATATCTGGCATTGTCTTTGGCAGGCCTCGTGTCCTGCCAACCCAATGTATGGAAGAATCTTAGGCTCTGTGTTTTAAAAAAGTATTGGTTACCAAGGGAAATTTGAACCTGACACCTGCGACAATAGGCAGAAGGAGAAAACACAGGACTTGCAGTTCATGATACTAAATGATACTGCATCCTAGCATAAGAAATGCTATGAGACACCTCAGAGTTTCCCACGGGAAACAATAAATAGGTCATGAGTATGATTGCTGAGGAGGTTCGTGTCGTTTCCTTTAAGTTGATCTGCAAATCAGAGGTGTAAAGCAAGAGGAGTGCTATTGCGAGCAGAAGCTCATTTTCAGGATGGCTATATTTCTCCTTGCTTTAACAAAGCTGTTTTTCCACTCTTAAGAGAAATGAACCATTTGTGCAGATTCTGTTCCTTTCCTGTTGTCCTGGCACTGACCCAAAGTTGGCCAGCACAGAATCAAGTTGAGTAGTGATACCTTCATTGCAAGCTGGGCTGGACCTCTTTTATGCCTAACATCACGTGAGTCTCAACAGGTTTGTTTGGGCATCCTCTGCCTAACTAATGTTTGAGCAGTCACTGCAGGACTGCTTGGCTGTCAGTCTGAAAGCTTCAGCTCTGCTGATGTGAGCTGCGGGATGAGGTCCTCTTCTCTGTGGTACTGTGCTGCAGGGCTATGGGATTACACTGAGGAGCAAAGGACATGGTGTGCCCTTGTTTCTTCATCTTTTTCATGTCATTTTGCCTTCATTTTCCACGACAGAGATTTTTGTTCGTATCTTGTTATCTTCTAATGCCTCATGTGAATGGGAGGAGTGCTCTTAGTGCATGTCTCTGCTCAGGCTGTCTGATTTTACAGCGAGAGACTCAACCAAGTGACCCACCTCTGTAGAATCACAGTGGAGGGCCAAGCACTGTAGCTTTTATCTTGACGTTGCTAGTCAAGGTCAGCCTGGTCACTGAGGAAACTACCTGTCTCCTGTTTCTGCTGCAGCTGTGCAGCAGGCTTGCCGTCTGTAGTTCAGTTCTGCTGTAAAAACATCCTCTCGTTTAGAGGGAAAATAGAGCCTTAGAGCATCGCAGAAAACAGCGGCCTGCATCTCCAGTAACATTTTGAAGCCCCTTTTGTGAAGGCTGCCATTTTCTTACGAATCCCACTGACTCGTTTTCTTTAAACAGCAGGCAGGCACACTGCTCTTTGTGCAGGTGTAGGCGTGCTTGATATGTGGACGAGAATCAAATGCATGTATAATTGGGCACACATTTCTGCACAGATATTTTGACCAGACAGTCAGCTAATAGCTCTAAATACGATACTCTGCCCTCTTATATCAGTTCATCTGTCACTCAGACATGCTTAACAAGATATATGCCACTTTTTATGCATATAATTCTTGTTAATGCTAAGGATCATTATGAGTGTGTGTGGAGAGGTGTCCTTGCTACATCCTTTCAGAATATTGTCTCTGAGGAGAGAGAGTTTCTGCTCATGTAACGTGGCTGTCCAGAAGTGCTTGCAAATCAAATGTTTTCATTTGCTTTTTATGTAGGGGTTGGGAGGGGGGGCTGCACGCCTTAAAAAATTCTGTCACTCAGCATCTTGCTTTAAAGAACAAAGTCCTTTTAGATTTTTAGGAGCTCAAAAAGGCATACAGCCACATCCACTTTGAATAATTTGGTACAATCCCATCTTGTCAGTTCGATATCTGTCTGCAAAGTATAAAAACCAAAACAATTGGTCTCGGTTTGATGCCGTCCCGTCTGGAAAAGGAGCGAGCGTCAGGAAACTCCAAGTTTGCTTCCAGCTGGTTGCATGGCGCACAGCGAGTCACTTAACTTCTGTCTTTCTTCTTTGCGTACTGGTGGAACAGTCTCCCAGTGTATCTTGTCTTTTATGCTGTCCATCTGTTCGGTTCTGTGCTTTTTTTGTACATGGATTTCCATTATTCCTCTATTGAGGCATGTTGTCAGGGCATTAGGCATAGCAAATACTTCTCGCCTGTTCAACATACAGCAAATGAGAGTGAAGAAAAGCAGAGCTTTATTTACACAACAGTGTCAGCCTGTGCCATGGCACTGTATTAAGCGCACAGGAGGCTAGCAGTGCACTGCTATACATGTTCAGTAATATGCGTGCTCCATGTGTTGTTTTTTAGCCTCCTGGGAGAGCTTGCCTGCTAAAGTTCTGCCGTCTGGATCTGCCGTGTATTCAGTGTTGTTTTGGTACCAGCTGATAGCATAAAGACAGAATAAATTTGCTGCATGTTAGACGTGGCCCTCTGCAAATAAATGTGCATGTTAAGAAACCCCTCCATGACATAATTAGTTGTCTGTAAGCCGTGGTGTCACTGTGCGGGGTAATTAGTTCTGTTTGTTTAAAGGAGCCCTGGAAAGCTATTAGCAGTTGCCAGTGGCCCAACAAGAAGAGGAAGAAAAGATAAAAAACCTGTGTGTGGCGGTTATTAGTCTCTTCATCATACTAATGGACAGCTTGTAAGAAATTGGGCTCCCTATCAGTGGCGCCGGGTTACACCGATTGCACGGGGCATTGTTTCCTCTCGTGGTAATAACGGCGGCTGGCGAAGGGCTTTGATAGGAAGCTCATTTTTATCTGCTAAGTGCACGAGGCTTGTAAAAACAGCGGCGGCCTTGTTACCACTTGACTTGACACCAGTTTTTAGCTGTTTACATTTACAAGCCACTACACTTTCAAAGCTAGAGACTGGGGTCAGATTCATTAGAGTGCTTCAGAAATGATAGATAGATGTAGCATCTGCTGTGATTTCTTTATGCTCTCAGCTTCAGGCAAGGGGCAGAGGGGAAACACCCAGCTCGTGGTCTTCACTTGCTTGTCACATTTACTTTCTGGGAGGGAATAGCCCAAGGCCTTTGGAAAAGCAAATGAAGTTTGCTTGTCTGTGGTGGGGCATGAAGGAGAAGACAACCCTGTCTGTAATGCCTTGAGGGGAGAACTGGGATCTGGGTCCAGCATTGGTGGTACAGAGCTGGCGTGTGAGTCTGTGCTGCAGCGTGAACATCTCTCGGAGAAGAATCAGGGATGAATTCTTGCATAGATTTAGGCCAGCTGAATATGACAGGGTTAAAAAGAGCAGCGGCTACAGCAGTAACTTCTGAAACCTGGGGAATTTAATATATTGTGGTTCTTTCCTACCAGATTTCTAAACCGCCTTATATAGGCTATTAGTGAACTATTTCCCTATGCTGTAATTCTCTAACTTGGCTTATAAATTTTACAAAGAGGTTATTAGCTATAAAGACTTGTGACAAATGACCTGGGAGAAGGAGAAAAGTTGGTTCAACTTTTCTTACCCTCTCTCTGGATTTAGCAGCTGTGTCCAGCCTTGCTTTTCTGGTCTGTACACACTAGGGTTTTGTAAAGGTGCAGGTACTGGCAGCGCTCTTAGGGAGATCCTGGACCCCAAGGAAATGAGCACACTTTCTCCCTAAGGGGTGAAAATGGTCTGTAACTGCTCTTCAAGGTGCAGTAAATCTTCTGCAACAAGCCACTCCAATCAGCCAAAACAGGGAACAGAAGAAAGATAGGAGCCCTCCAGTTCTGCTAACGTGTCGCTTGCTGCCATAGGTCAGGGCGCAAGGCAGAAGGGTTTTGACAGAAGCAAAGTTGCCTGTCCCAAAGCCCACCGGCTTTTGTGAGAAGACTTTGCTGCCCTCAGAAGGAAACAGTTTTCAGATGGTGTTGGGAAACCTCTGCCAGTGGTGCATGACTGTAATCCATCTAATAACTGTCAGGGCTCCTTTGTCTGAGCTCCTGCAGAAGCCCATTTTCAGATCTGCATTCTTTAAGGTGTCCTGGCAATTGCTGTGTATAAAACAAGCTGAAAGAAAGCTCTGTTAGATAAATAAGCAATCCCATCTTCCCAGTACCCCCAGATTTGGGTGATAGGTCAGATTATGTATTAGGGGCTGTCCCTTAGATTATCTTTTCTTCTGGATGCTGTCACCTCTACAAAGCATGTGACATAATTAATACCGCTAAGAATCTGAAAGCTGCAGTGAAATGGCTGTATTATTGTCTGAATTCACTCTGCTGGGTTTGCTGCTTTTGGCTCGCATCCTGACCGCTTGTGCATGTGGCTGTCCTGTCCTGTTCAGCAGTCAGCCATGTTCTGGGAGTGCTGCCTGTGTGATGCATCTCTAATCATTCAGCCCGAAGGTGTGGGGGAAGGTAGGCAGCAAAACACATGAGTAAGATTTTTGCAAGCATCCTTTAGTCATTTGTCGTGAGTTGCTTGTTTCCATGGGAATTAGCGAGCGAGAGAAGACACAAGTGAATCTTATTACCAGCTTTAGCCTCCTCTTGCCTCAAGTCGGACTGCTTCAACTGGCAGGACCTATAATTTAGACCCAAGGGCAACTGAGAGGGCTCGTTTTCCTTTTTAGTTATTATTGCAGTGAACAGACAGTGACCTATCAAGGGAAGAGAGGGATGGTGTGCTTATTTGTTAGCACTGCACAGCGCCGCAGCCCAAACTTCCTGGCGCGGCTGTAAATATGCCAGGCCTGCCGTTGTGGTGAACTACAGATGCTCTCAGGCTTTTGAGGAGCCTGGGGAGATGATTCCAGATCCTGAGGAAGAACAATTCATCTCGTTCCCCATCCCCCTATACACACATACACCATCCCCTTGTCTCTTTTTAGGTCATTTATAATCAGCAGTCATGGAGCACTGGCCTCATTAGTGATATAGCCATTCCTTCAGTGCTTCAGAAATAATCATTTAGAAAAAATGCGTGGTTTTCTTCCCTTGAGAGCCCATGAGTGATGAATTTATTTCAGTCTAGCTGTCTTGGCTGTCTTGCTCAGCCTTATTTCCATATTTATTTCAACAAATAGTGTACTGTGGGAACAACAAACCCGCTCCGTGAGGCAGGCAGGGGAGCCTGGGTGGGAAGGGTTAACCGGAGAGCTGGCATCCCAGAGCTGGGGCTCGGAGAGAGGTCTTTGTATTCTGGATCATTTTGAGTATATAGTTCCTGAGCGCTTGTGTTGGTGAAGGCTAGAAGCCCTGGGATTAGGACATGGATTTATTCACAGGGTACCATTTAGAGAGCAGCCACTGTCCCCTGCAGTGGTCCCAGCCACCGACCTTTCTCCTGAAGGGACCTTCCTTTTGTAACGGCGGGCAGGTGATTGACTTTCCATGCTGGCTAATGACACGGTCTCTCCAAGCAGCATTGCTAATCGCAGCCAGCCGGGAGGGCTGGCTGGCACGCTGGGACTGCTGGACCAAGCCCAGGGCACTTGCAGGCCAGCCCCCGGTGCTCCATCTCCACTGGGACACTGGCCTCAGGCAGGGACCCAGGCTGATCAGTTTTATTCTGGCAGTACGCATTTCAGTAATTCCAGAGCTCTGCGCTCTGAAAACCCAGTAAACCCAAGTACGTGGCATCGCTTTGTACCATATGGTGTCAGGCCCAAATCAAGCAAATATTCCCCTCCAGTCCTTTTCTTTAAGGCACAACGATGGTTTTCTTCTTTTCTAGTGCACTGCTCTCTGATTGCCCTGGTAGTGACACTGCGCCCAGGCAGCAGAGAAGAAATAGCCATTGGTTTGCTGCCTTCTCCCCCGGAGAAAGTCAGTGCGTGCCTCTGCCTTCTCTTGGTGCTGCTGTCTCAGGTGCTGTGTGGAGGGTAGGACTGGGAAGCCTCGTAGTGGTGGCATCTCTCTGTAAGAAGGGAATGTTCTCGGGGGAGGCATTAAGCACTTTGCTCTTTGGCAACTGCCGTTTGTGAATGCTTTCGGCTTTTGCAAAGTCATGCCTCCCTTGTCTTTGAAGAATTTACCTAAGAGGAAGTATAGAGCCGTATCTTTAAAATCTTTTGCTGGTCACCTTTATTTTGTAGCTGGGGAAAAAATGGCTTGAATAGGCTTTCACATCAGGCAGCTGTGGGGGAAGAAGGGTGCATTCTGAAGAGAGCAGTTGTATTTCACTTTGCCTTACAGGTCTCAAGAATATCTCTGCTTTCTGACAGAGAAACTCCTGAAGCTCTCTGAGACATTTTTTCATCTTTAGTGAAGAGCTGGGAGCTTTGCATTTGCAGAACAGATGTCCTTTGTTACAAATTTTTCATTTCTTATTGAAATAGATATAAGCAAGAATTCACACTTCACAAACTCAGGGGGAAGCAGCATTCTAAGAGGAATGATTAAAAACCCTTCCTTCTCCCATTGCTTCATTTTTCACGTATGGCTCCTGTAATGTCACTCGTGCTCTCCTCCACTTGTTGTAGCTTTTGCAGGAGAAGAGAGGAAAAGCTCACCTTGGGTGTCCGTAGACAATGTGAAATGCAAGTGAAAAATAAAATGGAGGAGGGGGATGTACCTTTTAATCTTTTCAAACCAGAATGAACTCAAGATCAATCCTGGGCCTGTACCCAATATGTTGCCTTGATTCTCATTAAGTTGAACTTGTGATAACCTACTGTAAAATATTTGGTGCTTCAGACACTAGAGCAGGCTAAGATGCTGTGAAGAAGATCATGCACAGACGAATGATCAGTAGTGATAGGTCAATACGTACAACAAAAACAAGGTAGAAGCTAAGTTCATTGTTAAGGCAGCATGGGGAGGAGGTTCCCAGTGCACATGCAGGGAAGGGAAAGTATAATTGAGGTCACTGGATCTTAACACTTAGTGTGTTAGCCAACTAAATCGCAGTTTACACCAAAAGGCTGTGAGCTTCTGTGAACTGTATGGTTGCCGATGATATTAATTTACTGAAAATCCTTCCTGTAAGCTCTTTGTAGAGTTACACACTGCGAGCTTCTTTTTCTGTTTGAAGTTGTTCTTTTGTGAGGGTGGGTTTGGGGCTGGTGAGGAAAAGCAACCTGATGTCCATGGAAAATGAAATCCTGTATTTATCCATAGGCTAAGTGCCAGCTGTTAAGGCAGAGACACACACCACAAGATTGAATTCAGCTCACTCAGCCCTCTCCTTCCCCTCGGTTTGCCTTCTCCGGTTGCCTGTTGTGCAGTGAAATTGGTAAGATGGATATATCATCCATTCTGAGTCAGACTGACACTGCTCAGTTCCCCAGATGCATTTTAATGGCTTTCCAGCTTTTGTCAAGCACAGTGATATCGAGCCCCTTGCTTTAAATCTGTCAGTCAAAGCAGGTGCTTCTGAGGAGCCGTGCTTTACTTTTGAGTTTTGCCAGCTGTGGTCCATGCCAACTGCTAGCAGAGCTCACAAGTGTAGGGGCTTCTGCATCTACCCTTGGAGAAATCCTGCAAAACCTTGGGTGGCCTCTTTGCCCTCTGTGAAGCCATCCCTCCACACAGCACCAAGTGGAGGTGCTGCTGCCTTTGCACAGGAGGATCCCTGCTGGAGGATCCCAGCTTGACCGCAGCCGGATGGTACGAGCCTCGTGAGTAAGGTGCTGCGAGAAAGGTTGTGACTTGTGTTTTGCAAACGAGGTGACTAGAAATATTCATTTTGGCCTTGACAAGTACTGAAGCCTTTGTCAGGAAAGGATAAAAACAGAAACCACAGAATGCAGACCAAAAATTGGAAGAAGTGGTGAGCATTTTAATGAAAAATCCATTAAATTTTCCAGTTTCTTTTACTTCTAATCTGGCAAGAATTATTCTTTTTTTTTCCCCCCGCTACGTTGGTTTGCCAACAGCTACAGAGGCCAGTTTTAAAGTCAGAGCAAAAGCACCATGCTTGCACTACTTTTCCTGTTGTTTCAGCCTTAGGTGGTTTCGCTTTGAGCTGTGAACATGAACCAGTCTCCTACAGTGCTTCCCTTTTTCTGCATCTGTTTGTGTATCGTGTAAGTGAATGGAGATTAATTATATTTTTCTTCCCGTCCAGATCTGACCATCTTGAATGGCCATAACACCTGCAGGATATGGTGCAGTCAGGGATTCAAATGGATTAATGTCCCTCTTAGCCCGTAAGCAAATGCGGGAAGAAATCCCATCCCAAAGCATCTTAGTTTTCTTTAGTTTGGCTGCTGCAATTCTGTGCCTAGACCTCGTCAGATTTCTACAGCTTCAGCTCGTAAAAGATAGGAGCAGTCCTCTTTACCTCCCTTCTCTGTGCCTGGCACTTAGTTTTGTTTCGACTGTGGGAGCGAGCGATTCATCACACTGAACAAATTCTGCCCAGATCTACAAGCTTTAGTTGCATTAATTGAAAGGTGATGCTTTCCACAGAAATCGTGGAACAAAAGCAGTGCCTCTGGTTATAGAGCTGCTCAGCTGTCAGCATGCAGCCAGTCTTTGTTTGTAGCCTGCCCTTCTCTCCTAACCACATAGCCATTCTTTTAATTGCCACCCAGCAGTTTGATGGGCTGCTTACATCACCCTGAGCCACCAAAACTCGTGCCATACCTTGGATTACATATTCAAAGTCTCGAAATACTATTTGTGTTTTGCTACCTGACTCAGTGGTTTACGATCGTGCTTTTGAGCATAAGTCCCATTTTGTCACATAGAAAAGTTGAGATGAGATTTATTTTCTTGCAGTTTTCTTCAGATTACTAAAAATCTGTGGGAGGTGACGGGAGATGAGACGTCCTTTTTTTAATTCATCCAAGTCTAAAATTAAATTGGCACATAGGATAATAGCCTCTAACAAAGCTGCCAGACTGACAGGTAAGGAAGGTATAGACAGCACTGGCAGAAAGACTGCAGAAATCTGTAGGTAAATTGCACCCGCCGCTCACTTGGTGCCATTTGTGTTGGCACCCCCTTGCTCCCTCACCAAAGGCAAAGCCTTTGAGAGGCGAGTGGAAAGTTTGGGGTGTAGCAATCCTGCACCTAGAATGCAGCACTGTGCTAGCCCTGCTGTTGGGAGCAGCTTGCCTTCTCTGGCCCCTTCCTGGCCACTGGCACCGCGGCCCGAGAGATGCCGGATGTGTCCTTGACGCTCCTCCTGTGCCTTTCTCCCAGTCTTCCCTCTCCATCCTTCCCCCACTCCCTGCTCCCCTCTCACTCCCCGCTGCCCACACTGAACATGTACAGATTTTACGGTTCACTGGAGAATAAGTGGCTGTCATTTCACAGACGGGCCAGGATGTAATTAGCCACAATGCATCGAAGTAATGGAACAGATGTCTCTTTGTAAACCTGGGTTGCTGTTGCACACTGTGTGTGTGTGACCTGCCGACTGCTCGGGGCGATTCCTCCCGTCCCCCCCTCCTCCTCCCCTGCTCTGCACTGCTGAGCCCTGGGCTGGGCTTGTCTCCTCGCCGGCTTGGCTTTTCTCTTTCTTCTGCTCTCATCTCTCCTGCTGGAAGGCCACTGATTATGTGGCGGAGTGTTAGCAAGCAGAGCCTGCATTTATCGACGGAGTCATTCAAAATAGAAAAGGTGATACCCCTCTTATGAGATAATTGGCAGTTTCGAGTTGCTCTTATTACCCGATGATAATACACCAGTAAAATCATAAATTACTGTTATGATGCCAGGCCTCCTCCTCTCTCTCTCTTTTTTTTTTTTTAACTGAAAGTAAAATAGCTGTGTACTCCATGAACCCTCAAATTAGTATTTACACATCAGATAAGAGATGGGATATTGAGCTGATCACGATGTGATAATGCACACGCATTAACGACACAACAAGCGGTCTCAGGAAGATGTCTGTCTGATGGTGAGGAGCTGTAATCCCAACACCCTCACCTAGCTTAAAAGGGGGAAACCATGGATCTGATTTCCAGGTTCTTAATCGGTAGAGCAAGCCTGTCTCTGCTGGATGCTGACTAACTCCAATTCTTGCATTTTCAGGCCTTCTTTGTCCAGTTTTTCATCCGTGCAGTTGGCCACGGCCATGCAGCACTGTCTTGCATCATGCAGCAGTGCTGCTCTCACTGCTGCGGGGGTCCTGCTGGGAGCAGGGGGGACCTGCTTGGCCAGGCTGGGCTGCAGAGGAGTGAAGCACTGCAGCTAGGCGCAGCAGTAGGAACTCTGTGACAGTACAAGCAGGGAGAACAGTGAGAGATGATTGTGTTCATCATGCCTGTGGGTCTTTTCCTTGTGCAAATAGCTTGTGTGTGAGGGTGCTCACAGTCAAACAGTTTACGCAGTCTCTGCGTGTGCCCGTGTGCTTGTATGCTTTGTGTGTTTACAGGTAATTTTCACACAAATTTCCTGAAAAACTGCAGCATTTCCCCAGGGCAGTTTTGATAACCAAGTTCCCATTAGTTCCCCTGCTTTTGACCCAGCAGTCTTAACTTCAGGGCGTACATCTTCTGAGTGTTAACTCTGGTGAGAGATGTTCAGTAGGGACTGTAAAAGCAGTGATTTGTGTAGGGGTGAGTGCGTTTCCACCTGGAGCTAAAATGCTAAAGAGGCTGCTAAGCAGCATGATAAGGGGGAGCAAGGTGTAAATACAAAGGGTACGTTAAACCTCTGAGAGAAGAATGCTCTGCCACTGTTTGCCTCTGTGGACTGAGCATTGGCCTTGTGTCTTCTTCAGCTTTTCTCTTCAAGCCTGGTATGGTTGATAAGAGGTTTTAAAGCATGTCTTGTCCGGAACGTCTTGCTTCTTAGAAAGAGCCATAATGAAACATGAGAGAGAGCTGGCAGTCTGGTTGGTGCCTGCTGTGAAAAACCAATCCCTCCTGCAGAACTCCTCCCCACACGTTCAGATAGATTTCTCACTTGCACAGATGTGCAGCAAGCACCATGAAAGTCAGCAAGCGCAGAACCCCCATCCTGCAAGCACCCATCACAGAGGGCACCTGAACCATTTCAAATGCCTTTCCACTCAGGAGGCAGCTGGGTGCATCCTCAGGGCTGGGGCAGTGCTGGAGAAGTATTCCTAGCCATTTCAGATTGTCACATTTCAGCAGATTTTATGGCCCTGGTGCTATGCAGATTCCTCTGCATCAAACAGCTTTTTTATGAAGCATAAGAAGTAGCCTGTAGTGCAAGAATATCTGAGGGTTTCTGAGGAAAAAAAATAAAGCAAATTTTGTTGTGCAGTTAGAAGTACAGCATTTCTTTTCCTCTGATAAGCAGTAGGTATTTTGTGAGACAAGGAATATGGGATTTGGCATTAGTTGTAGCCTTCAGTAGCTTGTTAATTCTAGTGGTGGTTGGAAGTAGGATCAGGAAGAGAAATGGTATCGAGAGACTCTTCTCTAAACATGGGTCCTCCATGGCGGAGGCAGAGTGATTTCCACGACTTCCCAGCAATTACTGTACAGTGTAGTTTATAATCTGCCATGCTATTGTGGAATTGCACAAAACCATTTCAGATGTTTCCGTTCTTGTCTATGATGCTCATGAAGGTGAGTCAAGAATGACTCCAGGCAGCTGAGATTCAAACCACTGCTTGGTCTTGTTCCACCTGGGGATCCCAGTGAAAGACACCATCTGCTGTCAGCCGTAGGCCCTCAAAAGGATGCCAGTGCCAGCTGGGCCCATTCGTGGTGTTAGGGCTGGTTCCCTGCAAACCTCATGTCCCCTGGGGGAGAACTTCCCTTAGCCATCTGCATCCAGCTGCTTGGGTTTTTTCTTTCTGATGCACAAATCCAGTGTTGATCTCACCTGAATTGATGGAAACAACCAATCTACGTTAGTGGGAAACAAAAACCTGTCATTAGTTAAGATTTTTGGGATTTCTTTAAAGAATGATCTTGTATGTTCCTTGGGAGTCAGTCAACATTGTAGTCGGCGTGGTTGTTCTGTAACAAGGTCAGTAGGTGCGTTGGATTTGGGTTGGTACGGTCCCTGCCTTTCAAGAGACAAAACTTAGGGTTTGTTAAGACTTTGCAAGACAGTCATGTCTCAGAGCAGGTACAGCAGATTGGTTGAGCCGTGCTTCTGCTTTGTCTCAGCAGAATCAAGCCTGGTACTGCAAATGCAGGACATCATTGCGCAGGGAAGCAGGAGTTTGTTTCAGTCTGAATGAAGGCGTTCTCTGGCAGCCTCAACTAGAATGTGGCTTGTAAGGCTTGTAAAGCCATACGTAGAACACTTAGGGGGACAGTGAGCAACAGGAGCTTATGACACTGACTCTTGTCATAATAAACTCTTTGTTAAAGTATATCCAGTTTCGTTAATGAGAATTCATTTTTCTGCAGCGTAAACGAGAGCAACTCTTGAAGCCCCCTTACCAAAGCTCCCCCTGACTGAGGAGAATGAAGACTGAGCTGAAACTGTGACAGCAGCTCTGACTCACTACATGTAGTGTTTGTGTTCACTGATTTAAAATGAACAGCATGCTGTCACCAATATGCACAAATGGCTTTGCAAGCCCCTGTTGCTTGGATCACCATCCCAGGATGTCGCTTTTCTGTATATGCTACTGATGTGTCATTTGTGTACGTGGGTAAACTGAGGCAGGGGGCAATTAAGGAACTAATTCTGTCTACTGTGAGGGTCACAAAGCATGAAGCTGTGGTTCAGATGTAGGACGTGCTAAATGTGGAGACTTTGTGACTTGTTGCTGATGTTCAGTGCTGGAGTTGCAATAGAGCAAAGAGAGCTCACTGAAGGGCTTGCCTGCACATCCCCATGTGCTGGGCAGGCAGGTGTGGGTTTGTACAGCAAGAAAAGGAGTGCAGCATTGCTTTGATTTGAGGGTGACCCAGGAGAAAACATGCTCCAGCGCAATTCCTTGCTTTGGTGCTGAGGTGCCAGCATGGCACAGGCTCCTGTCACACTTTAAAAGCGTGCCTTGAAGTCTGAGGTTTGTGGCCCATCAGTGTGATCTATGAGAAAAGGCCTTTCTCTCACACTTCTGTCACATCTAACTGGTTCTCTGTGGCTCCTTTGTACTGCACTCTGCTTGTAGGGTTTCTTAGCATGTGAAGGTGTAAGAACTGGGCTCTTTCCCCATCTCTTTTTTCACTTGCTTTGAAGTAATCATCTATATTTAGGTCAGTGACACGATGAAAGATGTTTATGTGTTTTACCAAAAGCTGGAAATTGCCTTTCCGGCTATCACCAAAGGGAAAAAGGCTAATGGAGCTTTGTTGTGCTTCCCTTGCTCTTGCAGCAGCGTTCTGGTTTGGGGGCTGCAGCGCACAGCACCCATCACTACACTCAGTGCTGGGCTTCAGCACCTCCGGCTGGTGGCTGGGCCAGTGGCCCCACGAAGGACGAGAGGAAGGTCACAAAGCACTGTTCTGTTCTCCAGCTTACCTGCAGCAGGCATTGCCTGCTTGCCCTGTCAAGTAGAAAATGTGGCGCTGATAAATCCGGCCCGCTAAGGAGCCGAGGCTTTTTAATATGCAAGTGCTCAGTCAAAGAAAGTAAACAGACATCTCCTTCTGCAGGGAATTACTAGACAAACGTCTCCCTCCCCTTAGCCTCCCTCCTCCCTCCTCCCTTCCATTTAAGTGTAGGAAATGCTGCTTTCTTTATTTGATAAAGAGGAGGAGGGGAAAGGACATGTACTGAATCACGGTTAAGCTGCTGTCTTCTACCCCAAGACCTTTCAGTCTGGATGTGCTTCATTAGTTTGATAAGCAGACACCAAAAAGGGGGAGGGGGTGTGGGGTCTGTGTGAGGGGATCTGCCTAGGGGCTGCCCAGAGGTTTAAGAAGATGAACTGCTAATGATGTTGAAGCTGTACCTTTTTGGGACCTTGGCTCCTGCAGGAAAAGCAGGCCCTTTGCACTAATTGTGTTGTGCTCGGTAGTGTGATGGAAAGGGGCTCACAGGGGAGCAGGAGGAATGAATGCAGGCTCGTCCCAGAGCAGCCCCTCACTCCTCCCCCAGCCCCACACTCCTTTCTTTAGCAAGATATCTGGCTCTAAGTCATCCCAAATATCAGGAGATAGCATTAGGAAACGAAATTAATTTGGTAGGTCATTTATTTGAACAATCTGGCGTGATCCTTGCAAGATAAACATTGGTTTTAATGAATGTTGTCCACACTGGCAATGCAAATGTTTTCCTGAACAGCTACCAAAAAGGCTGCGAGCCCTGAAGCCGGCCCCGTGCGTGTGCAAACACAGGGCCTGAGGACTTTGGAATCTGACTCATCCCAATCCCACGCCAGCCCTTTTCCTCTCAGCAGGCTCTTGCAGCCCGTCCCTAGGGTGCCACAGGACAGGTTCACGTGGGCTCGTCTGCCTTTTGCTTAGACACTGCTACTGCTGAGAAGACCAAGTTTTGCTTGCGGAGACTCCAGCCTCACAGCCATTGAGTAATTCCTGCATCCTGCCCCGAAGCGTGGCCCAGCACAGGTGTACCTTGTCTCAAACTGTAGGAGCTTGGTGTCTTGCCCTTTGTGCCTTTAGGCTCTCTTACACCAAAGCACAGCATCGTAATAAAATTATCCATCCCTGCCACAATCCATGGATATCTAGTTAGCTGCAGACTGGTGGGAGTAACTTAGAACTCTGCTCAGCAAATGGGACACAGCTGTGACTTCAGGAGCAGGTAGGGAACTGCAGCAACCATGAAGTGTCCCAGCATCAAGAAAAAAGAGTGTAAGATTTGTAGAGTCTCTGGAGCATGCTAGCAACAGAGGAGTGGGCAGCAGGTTTAAAGCCAAGGGAAGCATTGTTCTGTTTTGTTTTTCCACACAACACCTACTGAAGGAGCATAATTCCCTTCTGCACCCTGTTGCAGGGACTGAGTGTAAAAGGAATTGGATAAGGGCAGGAAGATGTTTGCAGCTGACTGTGAGCGTGCTAGGCAGATGCAGCCCCCAGTGAGGGTTCCCCTCATCCTCTGATTGCTGGGAGCTGGGAGAGATCCAGGGGAGGGCTTACTGTATTCTCTTCCTTGTTCCTTTTTGTTCTCTGCCTAAGTGTTGGCAACTGGCTACTGCTGGAGATGAGAAACTGAGCTAAGAAAGCCTTTATGTGTAAGGCTGTTGCGTTACAATGGGGGGATGTGGTGGAATGACCTGGGGAACAGAGCCCAAGGAATCTGCTGCCGGTGGCACACAGTCCCATGGGTGACCCTCAGCATCTCTTTGATGGGGTTAGTCAAAGGAGGAGCTCTGGCAGACAGTGCAGTAAATGCTGGTGGTGTGTGTGCTGTAAACCACTTCACAGGGAGAGGTGAATGCTTCCCAGGGTGTGGTGTGTGACAGCAGAGAGACAGGCTGTTTGAAGTTGTGACCAACTGTTCCTCTTCCTTGCTTTTCCAAGCGTTCTTTATGTGGCAGGCAGCACAGACAGGCACAACAGTAATTTCATCATCTGAAGGTCACTGGGGAGTTGTTTCCTGCCTTCCACCCACTGCCTCCTGCCACAGGAAGGGGACACCCCGGCAGGGACAGGCTGCTGCCACACCACTGCAGGGCTTCACAGGCTCTGGTCCTCCCTCTCACCCAGCAGCTGTTGGGCATCCACCAGAATCCCCATATTGAGGGGGCCAGAGCAGAGCTCGTGCTCCTTTTGCTACCAAACTTAGTGCTCTGGGACTTCACTGCCCTCTGCACTAATGGGACGGGTAAAGCTGTTGTGCAGTGCAGTTGCTTTTGTTTGCTGTGCCCTCTTGTCATTGCTGTTGACTCATCAGGCTGAAGTGTCTGAAGAGCTTAATTGAAGCAGTAACAATGCAATCAACATTTCTCTCTATTTTTATCCGCATCTCCCCCTCCCCGCTGGTTTTTTGGCTGCCTGGCACGCCATTCATGGGGCCAGGAGCCTGGCAGCCTTGATGAGCCTTGTACTGGGGGGACTGACCCAGAAGAGGAGTAAAGCCCATGCGAGGCAACCATGGCTCACTCCTTCTCTGGGTGATACTGGACTCCCACATTACACTGCCATCCCTACTGTGCTCCTTGTGCCACCTCCCTATCACCTTTCTTGCAGCGTGTGAAGGCCTGGGCACCAGCCAGCAACCCTACAGCAGGGCTGGGCTGTCAGTTACTCTCAGTCCTTTTTCTCCGCTCCTGCAGTGCCAGCTTTGGCTGGGGACAGGTGGAAAGCCCAGAGCTGGGAGCGCGAAGTCAGGGCAGGGAGCTGGGAACTCAGAGGCTGCTTGGGAGTGCTCTCGCTCAGGGGAGAAGTGGCCGTGGGAGAGTGGCAGGAGCAAGCAAGAAAATGTAGTCATTTTGTAGTACATAGAGTAACTATACTTAGTGTGGCTTTGTTGGATTCAGCATTAAGTGCTGTGACTCATCTTGGGGCCCGCTGTGGAGAATTTTGGATCCACGGCGACTTTCTTCTCAAGTGAGAGCATTTTCATGAGTTTTAATGTGCTTCGCCTTAGGAGTTTTGCTGGATGTCCTTAAATAGGCAGGCACCAGGTGAAAAAGCCGTGAGGGCAGAGCAGCAAGGAACAATTGGCTTCGTGTTTTAAAAGGATTCTGCCTCACATAATTTGTCTTTTCTTTTGAAGTAGACACTGTTGCTGAGAGCAGTAAGGTGCTGAGAGGAGAAAGTGCGAGGAAAACCAGTGTTTTTCCTTTCCTCTCGGTACCCTTAGCAGCACAGCTAAGTGGCAATACACAGATTTATTCTATAGGGTTGGTTCATTCCCCCAAATGCACATCTGGTCTTTGGTGAAGTGATGGCAGGCAGAGAACCACCTGCACGTATACCAGAATATCAGGTCGAGAAGAAAGCAGAAGTCAGACCTGGTGTTCAGGTAGGTGCATCTGTTGAAAATCCTTTCAGCTCGTGCCTTTGGAAGTAGCAGGATTTGGGGTTGGCAGAGTCCTGCAGCAAGGCACACCTCTCCTTTGTGTGCTGTGCTCCTGTGCGGTGCTGGGCTGCACTGCACTGCACTGCCCTGCCACCTTGCTCACCACTCTGTACACCACTGGACATACTCTGTTGCTTCACACACTCTCCCCATGGCACACTGCCCACTGCTTTGTACCTGCCCTGCCTTGCAGCCTGTCGGTCTGTCTGTCCGTGTGCTCTCCTGTGCCTGTGTCTGCCCATGGCTGTGGCACAGTGTGTGTGAGGCTGTGCTGGGTGAGGAGTTGGAGGCCAGGGAGGGAAATCGGTTGCCTTGGTGGCTGCAGTCAGGTGAAATAAAATGCTGCTTGGAGTTGATGGGAGTAGGGATTGCTCTCAGATGTCAGCTCCTTAAAAATGGCCTCGCTTAAAATGTATACGGAGAGTGGGAAATGGATTTTTCTCTTACAGGAGGAGCTTTACCCTTTGCTCGGCTCTTCATTTTCTCCACTCGTTCTGGGCGGAGCGCGGTGCTCCGAAGGGAAGGTCTTTAAAAACAAAACAAAAGGCAGCTGTCAATTTAATCCAGGCTCCCTGATAAAATTCCAGCAGAGTTCCTTTTCTCAGAGATGAAATAAGAACTCTGGCAGGCCCTCTCGACTGGCCACATAAATCATCCGCGGTAATTGCTCAGAGAAAGACGAGCGCCTTGGAGCAGGGCGGGGGGAGAAGCTGCGCCCACACAGCCATTGGCAGCACCCAGCCCTGCTGGGGAGCACCACCAGTCAATAACCGGAGGGTTTTGTCGCCTTCCCTTTGTGGCTGGTCCCGCTTTATCACCTTGCGGGAGTTAGGGGCTTGGGGAGAGGGGCGCTGAGGAGGAGGAGCCGGCAGGAAGGATGGAGGCAGGTGGAGGGAGCGAGATGGAGGTGAGGAGAGGAAGCGGGCGATTGATTTAAGTGAGGAGCGTTTAGCGTGCTGGCGGCACCATTTCAATTAGCTAATATCTCCCTGGGTCAGCACGTGACTCCGCACGCTCTGACCGGGAGCGGGAGGGCGGCAGAATGCCCAGCGTTGGTGGCGGCTGATGGCTGCAGTGGTGCAGGAGGACAGCTGCTGTCAGCAGCACGGAGCTGCCATTGCTGCCTCCTGGGTAGCCACGAGGCAGTGGTGATAAAACAACGGCGCTGCAAGCAGCGTGGCTGGGCCACCACCAGCCACACACATGGATCTGTCACTGCTGCCATCTGCATGACCCTTTCTTTACTGCTCATTGAGTAAGCTTAGCAGTGAGGGGAAATAGACACAGCTAAGCATTAATGCCTGAATTTTGCTTAACAGAAGATCAGCATGTATGGACAAGTGGATAAAGCTGCAGGGCATGGAGGACTGGGGTGCTGGCTGGGGGCCTGGAGGTCTGGAACGACGTCCTCTGGCTCTGCACCCTGGCCACTGTGGGCTCAGCCCCTGTCCTGGGGCCATCCCTGCAGCCCAGCTTGCCATTGAGATGCTCGGGATAGGTGGCAGAGCTGCGTGGCTGCCTCAGGTCCAGTGCTGTGGGACCTGACACGTGCCAACTCACGAGGTGCAGCTGGCTGTCCACATGTGCTTGTGCTTTGCTGCGAGTTCTGCTCTGGCCCTGTGCCTCTCCAGCTAAAGCTTTTTAAGGGCTGCTTCATAGTAGCAGCTTTTAATCTCGAAGCACAGCCTGAGTTGCTTGATTCTTACCACTTGGGCACCCAGCTCTTCACAGAGGAAGCCCGCTTCCCTTTTCCCCAGCTGACACTGCCTCTTTCCCTTACTGCAAACATGCTGCTCTGCCAGCATTTCAGATGCCTCCTTCCTTGCATTGTTTGTGGGCGCAGAGCCCAGCTGCTAAACACACACTTAAGCCTCTCTCTGTGCGCAGCTCTGAAAGACAAAGGAACAAAGGCATGCACAGCCAGACAAGGCTTCTCACCTGTGCCCTGTAGGCTGGACAGGGGGATGTGGACATGAGCACACCAAGCACTGTGCTGCTGCTGGCTCCTGGGTGGTGCAAGACCGGGCTCTGTGCAGGGCATAACAACCATCAGAATCCTTTCTTCCCGGTTTGTCCTGCTCCACCCTCTGCTCTCTAAGAAGTTGGGGTGGACAGAACCCTGGCTTCATCCATCAGCACTTCAGAACTCACGTCAGCAAGCCAAAGGTGGAGCTGGCACGGTGCAGGGAAGCACAAGCATGTCAGCACCCTCCCTGCACAGTGGTGCAGGCCTCTGGGTGCCCTCCCAACCTCACACTGGGGTCAGCAGCAGCTGTGTTGCCTGCTAGTGACGGGGTCGGCCTCCCGATGATTAGTTAGGAGGCAGTTGTGGTTTCCCGTTTAGGAAGACAGACAAAGGGGTAAGGGGCCAAGGGTCAGAAGGAAGGGATGTGACATGCTAGGGAGGAAGGCCTTTGTATTAGCAGTGGTGTTCTGCTTTCCCCCTAGTACCATGCTTCTCGTTTTCTTAAACACTTTGCTTCCTGCTAATCAGCTCTGCATGAAGACTTCACACTGTTTTGCAGATACAACATTCGGTTTTCAGTTCCATTTATTCTCCCACTTCCCTTTATTTTCCCTTTCAATGTATACCACTATTGAAAAACATATTAAACTACATTTCCTGCTGTTTAAAAATGAGCTAGAATTAAAATGCACCTTGCCTGCAAGACAAAGATGTTAAAACCTTAAAACAGAATTAAACTGTTTGCATCTGCACCGTGTTTCAGAGGATCTCGATTCAAAGGAAGCTGCTGGCTTGGTGGAAAAACTTGCTGTTCCCATGTGGGCCAATGGGGGAGGGATGATTTCCTGCAATGAAGCACTTGGTAGAAGAGGTGATGGAGATGACTGTCCATAAAATTGGACCAAAATCCTGTGTGAGACCCTGGTTGCTCAGCTTATCTAAATGAGGTGTTCTTTGTGGACGTAGCTCTGGGGAACCTTGTTTGAAAGTACATGAGTGTCAGCATCTTCTTATTGCAGTCAGATGTGTTGTCATTTTCCCATGATGTGATTGAGTGTGGCTCCTTGAAGTGCCTCCGAATCATAGGAAAGTTGTTCCAATAATTGCTTTATTCTGAAATAATCTTCTTGGTATCTTCCTGCAGAATTTACTGGGGATCTAATTTGCTCCTGAACGCTTCTGAGATGGATGCATGGGTGGAGAGAGTTTTCAATCAGATATTAATAGCTAACTCCAGCATGTATGTGGGACAGATGAGTGGCACTCAGGGGGTTAATGCAGCAGTGCACGTGTCAGTTGTAATGGATAGTCTTGTGTGCACGGTGATGTTTTGAGGTGCCGGGAGTAATTCCTCTTCTGCTTTTGTTTCTGTTGAGAAGGAGAAGCAGGGATTAATAACTTCAGGGAAGCACGTGCAGTCAAGCACTAGTCCCTCTCGTGCTTCAAGTCCTACTCCGGCCTGAGAAATAGATCAGAAAAGGTGTTAGTGCTTTCTTTGACTTTCCTGTCCAGTGTGCTCAGAGCTATTACGAACAGGCACATTTTTTCTCATTTCAACTCCCTTTTTACAACCCAACATCTAACATTAAGCTAAGCTCTCTCTTGCACATCATAACTAGAAATACAAGTTCAGATGGTTTGGTGTCACTGGATCCTGCTGCTTTCAGCAAGGCTGCAGCAGGAGCTCAGGCTGCAAATGACTGTGCTGCGGTTACTGGAAGAGTTCATTGCTCTGTTTCCACAAGCGTGCCAGCATAGCTGCTCCTGCAAATGTTCCCTCATCTGCTTTAGTTCAGAAGAGCAGGTTAGTACAAAATTGCCGTTTACACTATCTAACCCTTTTGTTTTGGATGTGGTGGAGTAGAAAACTCTTGCACAGGTTTCTACATCACGTGGTTTCCAATGTAATTCTTCTCTCCTTGCAGTCAGGACAGCTCAGTTGCAGGGGCAGGGACTGAACAAAGAAGGGGAAGTATTGGCCACCTTGTTGTAGCAACTTCTGGCGCTTGTGGAAATACTCAACTGAGCTAGAATTTGGGCCACTTGATGCTGATGGATGATGGTATATGCTAACGGGTGGGCACAGGAGCACATCTCCTTCGCAGCTCAGCCTGAGGTGCAGCTGCATCCTGCTAAAGCAGATGGGTTGAGAGGACACTCAGGAGCAGAACAGCAGCTATTCTCAGACTTCCATGGAGAGGCAGAAAACTTGGGCATGAAGATGATGGGAGATCCTCAGAGCTTGCTTGTTTGCTTGTTTTTTTGGCTCCAGGGCAGTGACCAGCTGCCCCGTGCAGGCTGGCCCATTTTGCCTTAAAATCTGTCACTCTGAAGAGGCTTTTTATTATCTCACTGGGAAACACATTTGCCTCGAGTCACTTCTTCCAGGCAGATCCCATTACCCATTAAGAGGTCTGTTACCAGTTAGCTATTGACATGATGGGCTTTTTGTGATGGTGCAGGTGGGGTTTGTTTGAGAGACACGTTTTTTTCAACATTTGCTATCTGAAATATCTACTTTGCGGCCATCTTTTTTTCTTTCCCATCCTGAGCCTTACAGGTAAAGAAAGGGCTAGTGGCATCCCATAGGGTGCTTAGCTACCTATGCAGACATTAACAACAGTTGCTGATATGCAAGCTAATGTAATGATAAGAAGGTGAGCAACTTTATGCTCCTAGGCAGAAGCTGGAAGCCTCCCACAGAGAACAGAGTGCGATTTCTGGTAGCAAAAGCTGACTCCTTTTGACTCTGAAGAGAGTCTGTGTAGCTAAGTTCCAGCTGCAGGGAGAGGGCTCCTGATCTTCCTGGACAGTGCAGAATGAATAACAGAGAGGAAATATTACTGCAGATAACGTTTATGTGTTCGTGGGGTCAGACAGAGACGTTGTACTGGCATTAAACTAAACCCCAGTCTCATTTTTAACCTCTGCTGTGTGAAATGCATAATCCAGGGTTATCTTTTAGATAAACGTAAGCAATTGCTAAGTTTCCAACTGTGAATACAGCTTACCCTGTGACTGCACGCTTGGATGTTGACGGATGTGTGTGTGTGCGTTACGAGCTGACACGTAGGGAGCCAGATTGATTGGCTCAAATAGAAATGCAGAGATTTATTTGAAGGGTCGTGTGGGTCCTTCAGAGCATCTCCTCGGTTCAGGCTGTCAGTTCTGCCTTATGAGCACGTCTGAAAGGTGGTTGTACAGGTGCTGCTCAGATGGACTATGGCAGAATCACAGTTTCTCTCTAATTTTTTTTAAAATATGCATTAAAATAAACTTTGAGGCTTCTCTCACTTTGCTGTATAAGGTCATCTATAAGCTAAGGATTTGAGAACAGCTTGGTTAGTTCATGATGATATACTGGCAGTTCTAGCCCCTCCTCTGAGGCTCTGTGAGGTATTAAAGCAGAAAGATCCTGAATCTCAATGGTATTTTAGCACAATATACTTCATTCTGTTTCCCTGGAATGTCTTTTTAATGACAGCACAGAAATCTCTATAAGGTGTACTTCCACACTCTGGTCTCACGCATTTGTGCTCACAAGGTGCATTCACTTTGTGCTTCCTCGCTTAGATCAAGCAGATTATATTTCAGCACATCTCTGGCCATGTTATATCTTATACCTGAATAATCACAAATTCCCAATTAGCTAGCCTTTTGCAACTCGAATCCTGTTGATTTCAACAGTGTAGCGTGATTCAAAATACACAGTGGAACCGCCCTTCGAGTACATCCCGGGGGGACCTTGTAATCTTATTAGATGCACCTGCTGCCATTTTTTATTAACCTCTCAGTTTTTCCCTGCAGTGTAATGAATTCAATATCCCTCTGCCACAGAAAGCCACCCCGGACGAGCTCTGCTGTCATTGTTAGAAAGCACTGCTCCACCTGGAGCAGCCGCTTGCCACACCTCCCTCCTTGGCAGGTGCCCCCCAGCTCGGGCTGCAGGTACAGCCCTGCCCCATGCGGGCAGCTGGCATCGCAGGTGCTGCCGAGTAGGTCAGCCCTCGCTGGCTGCAGGGGCTTGGCTCTAAATCTTTTCCTGCGGCTGTTAAGTCAGTAATGAAGCAGGATATAAAGTGCTTTTGCAGCTTCTGGGAGATCGGGCCTCTTCACTGCCGGCTTCACAGCTGTTACTTCTAATCAGCTGGGCAGGCACCAGAGAAATGTCGATTTTAATCAAGAGACTTTCATTTCAGATTCGGTGTGCGTTTTGCACGCAGTGAGGGGAGTTCTGACCTGGTGAACACCACTGCCCCTCGCTGAGCGCACAGACCTTCCCCTTGCTGCCCACCAGTGACCACCTTGGGTGGGAGCGGTGGGGGGGGGGGGCCAGCATCCCGTGCTGGGTGAGTGTGGGGTGAGGCTGACCACAGGGATCCCCTCCTAGAGGTTCTCCAGGCTTTCTGCTGAGGGACCTCCAGAACGACAGGTCATGCCTCTGCATTTAGTTAGTAGAGTTTAACTAGCATTGGGTCTGGGTGAGTTAAAGGAAGGAGAGGAATAATGCCAGTTTTTACACGCTTCAGTCGCTGCTGTGGAGTTACGGGCACGACTCCATTCCCAGGAAGCCAGCAGCCGAATTTGTAAAAGAGCAGGAGATGAAGTATTCTCAGCAAGGGGAAGTAAATCACGCTGGGAAAGAGACAGGAGGAGAAGGAAGGCCCCCCTGGGCCTCCGCGCAGCTGCTGCCTGCCCCGTGCCGTACATCGCCCGCGAGCGGCCGCAGCTCCCAGACTGCTGCAGATGCGCTTCATCCAGCGGCTGCGGGGGGCCCAGCACGAGGCCTGGGGATGCCATTCGGGGGCCGGAAGCGTGCTGTTTGCTGCCCTGCAGGTCTGCTTGCTTGTTCACACCCGTGGAGGTTTGGGCACGTGGAGCTGAGGGTTGCTGCTCGAACACGTTTTGTCCCCCGGCCATCCCTCATTGTCGGGACTTCAGTATTTTCTGGGAAGGCGTAATGCGTCTGGCCGGCCTTGTCGGTTGAGGAGAATCGACGTGTGGGTTGTAATATGTATTAATTCTCTGGGGGGACATGGAACTGTTTCCTCTGCCCAGGTGGAAAGGGATAAACACAGCCACTGACATGCTGTTTAGTCTGAAAATAGCCCGCTGAATGCATAATGAAGAGCCTCCTGAGGAGTTACTCTGCATGTTAAAATGGTGTTCAGCAGCCTGTGCTGTCACACGACATAATTTGAAGATGAATGTGCATCCAATCAGCCTACCGGTGGCTGACTGTCACCGTCTGGCCATTAGTATTACCTGTCTGTTCAATGGCAGCGGCGTCTCCAGGAAGCAAGAAGTTAGTCGGTCCCAAAATATGTCTCGTGTGTGAACAAGACAAATGAGGAGCTCTGTGCTCGGCACCGGCTTCACAGCAAACTGCCGCTCGGCTGTGAGGACAAAGGAAAATGAAGGTTTTTCTTCGGTGGGAGGGTTTCTCAGCAACGGGGGGAGAGCAGCCCGCGTCCTTTGTCAGCCTGCCGGAGGCCGCGCGGCCAAGGGTTCTCCGGAGGAAAATGCCACATCTTCCAGTGGCAGTGCTCCCTACCCGCCCTGCAATAAATATTGTCAGCCTTGATCCTTTAAAATGTGAGCCAGTGTCTGAGCAAAACGGCTCACGTTGGAGTCAATTGACAAGTGGCTTCTGCCGTTTAATTCACAGCCCGGTAACAACACTTGCATGAATGATATGTAGGCACCACTTTTGTCTGTGAACGTTTGACAGCAATTAGGGTTGCACTCCAGGGGCAGACCATTGCACTGACGCTGGAGTGCCGTGGGAGGAGGTTAGGGTAAAGAAATTAGCCATCTGTCTGGTGGAGACTGTATCTTCCAGGAGGCAGTTAGATGTCAACAACAGGCAAAATGTTTCCATTCTCATTGTCCCGCACTTCAGCTCTGCACAATGGCATGAAAGACGCACAGAAATCCCATTCACTTCCAGTTATATAGAGGTCTGCCACCAGCCACCCTGACAAACACTCCCCGGCTATTGTAGCTCGTGGCAGCTGAGAGCCTGCTCCCCTCTGTGCTGGTTGCAAAGATGCCTGTCAATTTGGGATGTCCCACAGTGGAAAGCTAGGAGGGAGGGAGGTGGGCATTAAGCTGTGGAAAGCAGTCTGGCTGCAAACAAGGATGCAGGTGGTTTGTACAGACCTGTGCTGCAGGCAGGAGGAAGCCCACGCTGCTGCAGACTCACTCTGCCTTTGAGGAGTCTGCAGCACGTCCCTGGGCTGCACAACTGGAGTGCGATGATGCGGGCAGATCCCAGCAGCTTGCTGCCCTGCACACCCATCGGCTGCTGCAGAAATTTGGATTTAAGAAACACGCCCTCACCAGGGCCAGTTGCCGCTAGATTGGTCCAGGTGAGGGCTCATGGAGCGTGAGTTGACGTTTGGTCATGTTACAAGCCTGAACATCTGGCTTTTTGCTTCCTGCCGCACAAGCACACTACATTTTTCTTCCTTTTTCTTTCTTTCTTTCCTTCCTTCCTTCATTCCTCCCTTCCTTCTTTCTTTCCTTCTCTTATAAACAGGTATCTGATAAACAGGGTGCCCTTGGACAAGTTCCCTAGCTCCATGGTTTAAAAAAATCAAGTTTAGGAGCATTATTTTGCTTTACTTTGACACAAACACATCAGTAGGGAGAAATTCATGGGAGAATAAGGGGCACTGAAACATGTTTTCATTGGCTTGCAAAGGTGAGTTACCAATACTGTGACTCAATTCCAGACGACTAACGTTGTAAAATAGGCAGTTCCCAAACAATTTCTCTTTCAAAGGAATCCCTCTTTGAACTCCCTTAGTTTTTGCTCTTGTTCTCAACCGGGTTGCATGAAGTAATTTGTTAGCTGTCTAGTGGCAGAAGACAGGATCTTCAGCATTAATAGTGCAAGTATTGTCTCTTAGCAGATCATCGATTACCGACGCTTTCTTCTGACTTCTTCCTTATTCCTGGCTGTTTTGTTTTGTTGGGTTTTTTTTGTAACTTTAAATGAAATTTAATGAAAGCATTTGTGTAGTAACCATTACAATAACCAGAATTTATGTCACTCATGACTTGTTACAGAGCATTTCCACTTCTGTCGCAGATCAACTTTTGCAAAGAAACTTTGGAGTTGGCCTTCTAGAAATGGTTCACACATGCCGCTTAGTTTGTGTAGGGGTGTTTTATTTGGTTGGTTTCATATACAGTGGTCTGTTAAGATAAATGGTGAGCCATCAACAGAGCCAGAAGGTTGCCTATAGAAGAGTCACTGGACAAAAGCTCATGTTGAGTATTGATTACGTAGGTTTTGTACCATAGAAATTAGTGTCTCCTCTTGAAAAATATGAGTCATTTTTGCTGAAGGTTGGAAGATGTCTGACGTTTTATAAGCACTCTGCTCCCCAAGTGATTGGCAGAACTATTATTTTTTCCCTGAAAACAGGAACCTGTTGTGATGAATGCAGTTGAAATGGTAATTCTACAGGGAAAAGATGTCTCAAAAGGGTAAAACCCTGTTCTGGTACTTAAATGCTACATGCAGGTTGTGCCTGCCTGTGAAAGCACTTTGTGTAGCACTAGTTTAGAAATAACGTCACAGTTTCCCCAGCCAACAAGATTGCGTGTTGCCTTCTTATTGCCACAAGTGGCAGCCGTTTGGTGGTCAAAGCAAATCACCCATTTTCCTTTACAACTTGAGCTCACAGCCTTTATCGTGCTCCTTACTGTGGCTGGTTTGGGGAACAAAGATCCAGTAATCAACCTGGAGCATAGATCACAGTGAGCTGTCGCTGCATCGTGTACGACAGTCACAAATTTAGCATTTCAGTCGCTGAAAGCCCCTGCTGAGCCATTCTCTTTAAACTCACTTTTCAAGCCAAATTTGAAGAGGGGGCAAACAGATAGATGGCTGCGTTTCAGGACAGGAGCAGCCTCTGATCTCGGACAGATAAAACTTTCTTGTGCTTTCCTTTTCTCTTTCACCAATGTTTTCAGGCTGATTAAGTGTTCAGTCTTGCCTTTGCAGGCCGCAGATTTGTGCTTTGGCAGGGGGGTTGGACTCGATGATGTCTGGAGGTCCCTTCCAACCCCTACAATTCTGTGGTTCTGTGATTCTGTGAATTCTGTGATATGCAGGGCTTTTGTGGCTTGGTTGGAGCTGCACGGTTGTACTGCAGTGCATGGGATGAGTCAGCCACAGTGTGCTACCTTCCTGCCTTCCTAAAGAGCAGCCGAGGAAAAGCAGCTTGTCAGCAGGCTAGGGGTGCTGAAGGAGGAATCGGGTGGCCTTGTGTGCGTTCATCCTTCAGGCACTGTTTTTCTTATGGCATTCAGTTCAGCAACATCAGAAGTGATAGGGAGAAGAATAATGAACTAAACTGGTGTCCGGTGGTGTTAGTATGCTGGATTACATTTAGATGAGTAGAAATTTACAACCAGGATGGGCTCAAAAGAAGTAAGATCTACAGAAAAACAAGAGCAAAAGTTGGTGAGGGCATCTTCTACTTACCTGGCTGTTAGGATTTAATTTATGTATTCCAGTAGCAGTCAGTACCTAAAATGAGCAAGAGACTGGCATTGTGAAATCCACGTACCTTTTAGGAATCTCCCATTCCTTGGTGGAAAGAAAGAAAGGAGAAAAGATACAGAGGACAATAACAGCAGTAAAATCCATGGTAAAAAACAGGACGAGAAATTACAAGAGAAAGAGAGAAATAGATATGACTTGTTTCCTTTTGTATCGTGTAATGGTTTTGGATGTCTCGCCACAGCTGCTGCTATTGCTGGTGCTGCTACCATTATTTATTATTCATTATTTTAGCACAGCAAAGGAGCAGTAGTTGAAATGAACTCAAGAGCACGACATTTGATATCAAATGATTTTGAAGACTGTCCCCCCAAATAAAGTTACAACTTCATGTTTCGGAGGATTGAGATGGAAGATTGCACTGCAGATGAAAAAAAAATCAAACCAGGAGGAATGTGGATCTGTAAATGAATGTTGTTCCTTATTCTTCATAACTGCTCTGGCTGCTACACATTTTGGTAGCCTCAACCTGCCTGCAGCGTTGCATGGCTTTGTTCCTGAGCCACGTACTGACTGAAAAGTCCCAGCACCCAACCTGTGCTTAGAGATGTGCACACACACAAGTAATTGGTGATGCTTTTTTTCAAAGCTGGCAGGTCAGAGGTGGCACCGTGGTGTAAGCAGGGCTGTGAGCTGTCCTGTCCCTCAGGTACCCCAAGTTTTGAAATGTCCTCTTCTGGGAAAATCCATTTCTACGGAGAATTATGTCAGCTGCTGGTACAGTGGATTTAAAAATGCTGTGCTTCAAAAACCTACACAAAATGATGTAAGTGGAGGTTTTGTACAAGGTCTTTTTGGTGAAGGTGAAGATGTGACAGCACTGGTTACGCATTCCTGGGTCATTTGCCAACTTCATTCTGCTTGAGCTCTCCAGTGCTTAAAATCTACTGCCTTCTGCCCTGTCTAACTTGCCCAGGACACATTTTGTTTGGATCAGCGGACAAGATGTCAGTGCAGAGATAGCGCAGAGGAGAGGGCCCTGTGTGTGACTGCATGTTGTGTCCTTGAAATCAGCTCAGCTCTTTCTTTAGCAGTAGGAAGTGTGTTGCAGCTGGCAATCCTGGAGCGCTTCATGCACCTGTGGAGGTTAGCATTGGAGAACAGGAGAGGGCTGAAACAAGGAGCTGCTGAGAGTGGGTGGAGAGCAGTCAGTATAAAGAAACGTCCTGGAGAAGATTTGAATTGAAGGCTGTTGTGGCCTTGCTGTCCCAGAGGGCATCAGTTTGTTCCTCCTCACTCTTTCCTTTCCCTTTCTTTGTAGAAGTGCGAAGAGGGGAATTCCTCACCTATGCTGTTTCTTCATGAATCATTGTTCTTGGGATCCCTTATAGGCCTGAGAAATCTGGGATGTGGTTCGTGGCAGGAGGCTGCCAAGTGGACCTCACCAGCGGAGGTGTGAGCGGATGGCGTTAGCTCAGAACAAATGCTGTGCTACACGTACTGCAGTCTAGAGGAGAGGGGCTGTTTAACAGTGAGAAGCACAAGAAAAAAGAAAGAAAACTTTCCTCCTGGAGCTTGGTGCAGGTCCTCCCTGCTCTTCCGTGTCAGTCCTTCGGCTTCCACAGACTGTGTGCATGGCAGTTTGCTTTTGACAGAAGGGTGGTTCCCTGTGCCCTTAGAAAGAAGCCTTTGCTGAAATCCAAGGAACAGCAAACACTCTCCCTTCAGTAAGCCAGAGCTTGTTTTTTAAAAGCGTACATGCACATCCATCGCTTTTGGCACGGTCTTCATGCAGGTGTCCATGGAGAAATTTCACCCTGAAAGTGTGGTGATGTGCACAGGAAAGAAGCACCAGTGCTTTGCACATTCGTGTCCTGAGAATCTCAACACGGTGGAAATGTCACCCCAGTGGATGCGTATGCTCAGGATCCAGTAGTAAGTCAGCAGCTGGTGGTGGGCTATGTACTGGATTTCCTGACTTGCAGTGCTCCAGGTAGTTACTTAAACATTGTAAAAAGCATCTTAAGAAATAGTATAAAACAAACTACAAGTCCTATCTTTCTTTTATAAATACAACTAAATATCATTGTAAATATTTAGTTATGTTGGTGTATGGGAACAGTTGAGTCACGGCCTGAACCACTGATTGATCCTAAGGAAAGGACTGAGTCAGCCGTGGGAGCACAGCTGAGGGCAATTCCTTCTAGACCCCATCTAACAGCTGACGGGCACTGGGGAAGGATCTCTTTCTGGAGATCCCTCCTCTGTGGAGTCTTTCCTGCAAACCGAGATCTTCAGATACAGGTGAGCATTCCTTCACCGTTTGTTCTTTTCCCATTTTCACCTTCACCAGCACGACACCAGTTGGCAACACCAGAAATGCAGTTTAAATACCATTCTACACTGGCTTACTTTACATTTTCATCCAGGCTTCGTCACTGAACAGCAAGATCTCTCTTGCTGATTCTGGCCATGTATAAACATAGCAGTAATGGGATCTTGCAATTTTGTCCCTAGTTTTTTGTTTCAAGTCTTTGATTCGTGGAGTCAGGTGACTGAATGTCTGACCTCTTGTATTTTTTTAAGCAAATTTCTATACTCATAAAGTTTTAGGGATCCAGAGAATAGTCTGGAGCTGACCAGTGTGCACGTATGTTATTAATGGTCTCATGTTGTGCTGGAGAGGTTTAGAATGGGCATTAGGGTTGATTTCTTCATGGGGGCAGTTGAGCATTGCAACAGGCTGTGCAGGGACGTGGTGGAGTCCCCCCATCCCTGGAGGTTTTTAAGAGACATCTGAGAGTAACTGCCTTTGGTTAAAGGTGAGCTTGCAATTCTCCTCACTTTGTACCAAATGGCAGCTTTAAAGAGCACAACAAGTGAGCCTGGTAAGTAAGGGAGCATGCTGTTGCATATGCAGGGATTTGATTTCAAGGGTTCAGTCTGCGTCCAGGGATGTGCTGTCCTTGGGCGTGGAGGCGGCCCTGCTGGAAGCCAGCTCATCAGGAGCAGGCATGTGGGGAAGGCAGCTGGTCCCCTGCTGCTGTCAAATGGCAAGGCCATTTTACTCCAGAGTAGGCTTCCCTTCACAGCAGCTGGCAAATGAAAGACTGCAGGTAAAGGCCACTGTGGGAAACACCTACCACTTTTTACCTTTCTGAGTACTCTTACTTCTTTCAGGTACAAAAGAAAGAGCTGACAGGGAATGCTTTCCCTTCTCGTAAATGATATTTCAATGTCTGAAGTAGTTGGCAGTGTCCCTCCCCATCTTGAATCCTGACACCGTAGAAGGCTTTAGCTTAACCCTGGTAGTTAAGCTGTAATTGTCTGAACTGAGCCAGGGGGCAGCTGGTGAAAAGTGACACACGTATCTTTTTTTTTTTTTAATGTTACTCATCCAATTGGCTTTTAACAAGAAGGCTCTGCAGGCTTTCTGTAGAAGGACCTGTCTGCTAATGGGCATATATCACAAAGTTCTTGATCACCTCCTCATTCTAGGCGTTTCATTGTTTGTTAAGGAGCACTGATGTGCTCTGAGATTCTCTCACTGCAGTAATGCCTCTGTGTTGGGCTAAAAAGTCCTCAAGGGAGCAATCCTGTGCAGCTGAGAGAATGGGTGATTGCCTGCATCTCTGCCTCCTGTGATGCTGCTGCTCATGCTCTGTGTTGTATGTGACGCTCCACTAAACAGTGCCCTTGGAGAGCACTCCTGGCACTACACTCTGAAATGCTGGGATTATCCGAGAAGAGCCTTTTTAGCTCGGTGTACTTCACGGAGAGGTAAAGTGTAGGCAGTGTAATCCCAGCAGCAGTTTTGCATCCTGTGGGGACTGCAGGGGCTGAATCTAGCCAGGTCGCAGCTGGGCACAGCACTTTTTGGGGACTGTGGTGTGCCCTATGGAGATGTCAGCGACCCAAAGAGCTGCCCCAGTAGAGAAGGTTGCTGAGCAGCCTTTTACCCTGGCACACATTCACACTTTGAGACCAATGCCTCCAGAGTAGAAATCTGTCACGCTTTTCACTGCAAAGAGGCCTCCCTTTTACCGCTGGCCTTTGATTCCTGCAGCCAGCTCATCGGTAAGCTGGCGGTGCTAACGGGAGGCACCAGGCCTCCTCCGGCGAGCAGAGCTGCCGGCTGGCAGCCGACAGCAACCCGCTGCAGCACCCGTCTCAGCATCGTCCTTAAATCTTCCAGCAGCAACCGAGCCTCACACAGGCGCTGGTAATGAGGGGCTGAATGTGTGCCTGGTGGTGTGTAGCACTCAAATTACACCTGACAAAGAGGAAACAGATTGTCGAAGGGGGAGCGCACAGCTGTCAGCTCCCGACAGCCGTGACAGATTCGTGGGGCTCTGCCACTCAGTCTTACTGAGCTCTGAAAGAGGGAAGGGTTTACGGCGGGGTTCAGAGAAATGAGTGCTGCCTGGGCTGCAGTGAATCCCTCCTCGCTGGCCAGCTGGCCTGCCTGCCTTCTCCTGCATGGCAGAAAGGAAGCCAGAATTAAATACAGTACGTGAATTTGTTCCTTTTCTTCCTTGCTTAGTTCTGAATCAGATTTTTGCCCATTAGGTTGTTTGGATGCCTGCAGAAAGTGAATACAATTGTGATGGTTGTGTTTTTTTGAGGAAATTCTTGGAGCACGTGGTTGTCGCTGCAGCTCGCCAGGTCCTGGTGTGCCGTGTTGGTGTCAGCACTCAGTGAAATATGGCTGGGGCTACTGAGGCAAGGCAGTAATTTGTCCAGAATCAACCGGGATTGTGAGTGCTTCAGACCACCAAATCCTGTCTTAATAACTAATTGCCTTCCTAGAAGTTCTGCGCACTTTGTTAAGGCTAAATCCATACCTCTATGCCCTCTCCTTGCATGAACAGCCTGTCTGGAGGCAAAGAAATGAGCTGCTTCTTGTGGAACCGGTCAGCTTTAGACAGGATGGCATCAGCTCACAAGAAAACAGGTTAATCTTTCTTAGATAAACCAAGTTGCTTTTTTTGGTATCGGCGTGCAGGACTCAAAGGGCCGTGGTACTTCCTTCGGCAGCTGCTGACAGAACGCTTTGTATCTGGAGGAGCTCGCCCAAGAGGGGACCGCTTGTTTACATTTCCTCCCTTTTGATTCTGTTTCATAAACATACGTGGCTCTCCTGTTGCTGAGCAAAGAGAAGTGTGCTTTGGGTTACTCGTGTTACTTGGACCGTATGAAGCTTTCCCAAAGCTGAGATAAACGCACTCAGCTAGCCTTACTCGAGAGAAAATGATAAGATAGTGAAAGAAAGAGCTTATTAACAGAAAACAAGAGCTGGCTTTGCATCCCGTCTCTTCTTTCTCTTGGTAGAGAACGGCCTCGGGTCGTGTTCCTGCCTTGCTTTGCTGAAATTGGCAGGCCTGATCCTTTGGCACAGGGCTAACAAAGTACAGCACTGCATGCAGTGCCTTGCAGGGCTCACAGGGTGAGGCCACCAAGCACAAGAACCGCAGTTTGCCCCGAGGCCTTGCCCCTCACCGTGTCTTTGCAGGGTGATGAATTTTGGCCTATTTTAAAGAGCCCTGAAACCTCTATCTCAGAAGTCACCTCCTACACCTCTTCCCTTGATGGAGTATTTCCCTGTGACCCAGCTCCAGGTGAAGCCCACGGAGATGCTCTCTGTGTTCACGCTCCCTAGGTCTGGCACCACAAGCCCCCATCAAGGCTTTTTTTAACAAAAAAGAAAACCGGTGTTGAATGTGTATTCTCTTCTATGATTCATCTCTTTTTTGAGACGAGTCTGATAACTGCTAACATCTCCTAAAGCTTCAGAGGAGGAGGAGGTGCCTGTGCTCCTTCAGCAGCTCCACGTGTATGCATGCCCCAGCTCTGCCACTCAAACCAGTTAGGGAATGGGAACAGGACGGATCAATACAGCATTATCTGAGGAAGAGAAGACCGCCCCTGTTGCTATGTTTAGCTCGTCGGGTGCACCCTGCCTGCCCAGCTCTCAGCACAGTGGAGTGCTTAATTCAGCCTCCTCGCTTGTCTGAAAGAAGGCTGTTGAGCACTCCGACCACCACAGCTCCACTTTTACAGCTGGCTGTAAATTTCCGAGCGTGCAGTGATATCTTTAGCTTTGACTCCAGAGATTTCCTGTTGAGCTGCAAGATGCAGTCCTGCAAGCACACAAAAGCTAAATATACCCTCTTGGGCTGACACACGGCCAAATAAACAAGGGCAGTGTCAACATGAGTTTTTTCCACTGCTGAACGGCTTGACTTATTCTTGAGGAGATGTAACCTTGTTCAATTAAGCAATTAAGTTTGGTTTTGGAATTTAAATAGCTTTAGGTCTCTCTTTGCACTAATATTCCTTTCATTCCCCTGGAAAAGATGCTAAGACTGCAGCTCTGTACTTTGCACTGAGCTGTGACTACTGAGTCTGAGGTGGGTGAAGATTTTTGTCCTGTAAGGCAGTCATTTTTGGCTTCAGGAAAATGCAGTAGCTTGTTGCCTGCGCCAGCCAGCTTGGCCACAGCCTTTGAGAAAGAAGAAATTAATTTTGAAGCTGTCTAAGATTAGTGCGGGGGAAACATGGTGAAAACATATTAATGAGAGCCACAATAGTGGATCGCTTTGGAACACAACCTTGGGAACAGGAATGTCTTTGGTTTCTAAATTTTTAGAGGTGGTTTTATTGTAATGTGGTTATTAACAGTCTGTCCGCTCCTCTTCATTTCACCTAAGATATAAGACGTATTTTCAGACAACAAGAAGATGTTTTGAGGCGAGGGAACGGGCTAATTAGTCTTTCAGCTTGCGTACTTGCTTTTGCCATTATAAATCCTGGGTCATTTCCTCTTGTGAGCAAACGCGCCTCTGCTGAGCACCTGCTGGAAGTGCAGCAGGCCTTCCTCTTCTGCAGCTGCGTGTTGATCTGTGCGAGCGTGGTGCTGCTTGGTTTACAGAAAGGCACTGGTTACAGGGCGTGCTGCCCTGCGCTGCTGCTGCCCCTTGCAGCCGCTGTGCAGCGGGGTGCCCACGCTGCTGTGGGGAGCAAGAGCAGGAAGATGGGAGCAGTCAGAGGCCAAGCTTCAGGGCTTGGGGCTCTGCCTTGCTCGTAACTGAAAAGCCACAAAAAATGACATCATTTTTCAGGTGGTGGTGCGTTGGTGTTTTTGAGGAGTGTCTCATCACAGGCACTGAGGCAGCGTGCTACCTCAGCTCAGTCACAGATTAATTGGAAGGAAGCCAGCAAAGGAAACATGCCACTTACAGTTAAGTAAAGATAATAATGCTAATTGATGAATATGGGACAACAATGCACGTTAGTAACATGTTGTGCCTGTTAAGGAGCTGTTTTGATTTTTTTCTTTTAATTATTTAACTTTCTTTTTTGGTGGTGACAAACGAAATGCTGAAATCTTCTGATTCTCTTACAAATTGAAGGTGTTTGGCCAAGTTAGACACGTATCACCGTACTGGCTAAGAATCACAAGCTTCTTGGTGAAGCTGAGCTCTCTTATTGGTGTGCAGAGGCACGCAGATAACAGTGCATGGACACGTAAGCACTGCAGCTAGGCTGCCAGAGATGTCCACAGTGTGTAAGACGCACAGTACATGGGAGCCCTGACACTTCTGCCAGTGGCGTGGCCTTCCTGCTTTGGCTCTGCATTTCCCACAGAGGAAATTCCCCAGATCACACCCTGGCTCTCTCGCAGTCTCTAAGCTGTCTCAGAGCAGAGGTCTGGCAGCTTCGGAAAGAATTGGAATGAGCCCACCAAACACACTGCAAGTCAGAATTAGTAGGTACCTCAGTGTTACATGTTCTCGTGCGTCCTGTCTAGATCAGGTTTGGCATCATTAGATTGAAGTCAGGTGAAAACTCAACCAAATGTTTCCACGCAAAAGAAGCAGCTCAGCATTTTCCCTGTGCCTTCATGGAAGGGCACAAATGATTTAATTTGTGAGAAGCAGGCTCAGGTCTGCAGAGACTCGTCCAAATTGTGACACTCTTAGTGGCCATGAATGCGTCTCTTGTTTGAACTTTGCAAACCTAGCTTACCAGCTGCAATCCCTCCTCTCCTGGCTTTTAGGGGCATATTTGATTACTGAGTTTGCTAAGCAAGCTACAGTGCTGCTGGCAGTGATGACCCAGACCTGTTAAACTTGTCTTAGGTAAGAATCGTGATTCATTAGGTGCTTCCTAGGATGTTCCCTGCTTGTTGTAGTGTTGTAGGTGTTTTTAGAGGAAAAGAGTTTTAAGATGCTAATGACAGAATTACGGCTACAACCTAAGGGGAGGGGGAGCCAAACAAAAGAAGGATTCATTAGAGAACAAAAGAAACACTGGAGGCTTTGAACCTAGGAGTCTCCCACACATTAACTAGGTGTACTGCCAATGTGCTACAGATGTGCATTATGTGAACAACACACAAGGTAATGATATGTCTGCAAAGGAGTGAATGCATCTGTTTGATGTTTTGCAGTGAATTACACTCAAGCAGGTGGGGAACTGCCAACTTCTCAGAAAAAAAAAAAAACTATTAAGAGGTCCAAAAGATATCTTCTGCACTTTCTGTAGAATCACAGCTGACAGCCATATCATGTGTTGGCACATTGGAGCCTTGCTCTGCCACCAGAAAGCACAGCCCGTGGCTTCACGTAGGCGCTGCTTGCTTTTATCTGAGAAGGGGTTGAGGGATCAGCCGTCTGGGCCAGATCTTGAACACAGGAGCTCCTGATGTGCCAAGTAGCTGTGGTGATGCGTCCTTTCACGCCTCTGCTCCTTCCTGGGGCTGGGAGCGGGGCTGGGGGAGCAGAACACTGCTGGGTGACACGCGACAGAGAAACAACCTGATTACTGCACTAGGAATTCAGTCTTCCAGATTTAGATTTATTTAGATCTAGAGGTATATCTATATAGGCTTTTGCTTGGTTCTGTTCCATCTCTAGCAATTGTACCTTGGTACTCTCTCCTAGGGCATTTGAACGTGAAGGTATCAGAGCTGGCTTGACAGATTTGTAATTGCAGGTTTCTCCCTTTCTCACTGTGCGTTACAAAAAAATATAGTAAGAATGCTGGAGTAGAGGAGGTCACCAATAATCTATGTGCCATTAGCTCCTTGGATTTTGCACTCTGGGGGCCTAAAGGAAATAAGGTATAAAAATAGCTGTCCAACTTTATGAAAAATCGGGCAAACCTTCCTTCAGCTGAGCTGCAGCTGCCTGAGCACTTAGAGAGCTGGTAATAGAAAGCTGCAGCGGGAAGCGCTCTCCTTTTCTCAGGATGCTTGATTTTACAAAAGATAGAGAATGATGGATGAGAGATCTGCCCTGTTTTAAGTTAAATAACTTCGATTACCACCTCAGAGAAAGCAGAGAGATTCTGTCACCCCGTCAGCGTTTGAGATACGTGCAGAGCACAGCCTTGGTTTGGTGCCTGGAACTTTCAGAGTCACCAATACTGTGCCACTTACTTCTGGCCTTACAGATCAACATTTGGCTGTGGCACCCTGTGACACAGTCAGATGCAGCGTGGCAAGAGGGCCGACCATTGCAGCAATGAAGAGCATCATTATTTGGCAAACAGTTTTCTCTTGATAACTTCAGCTGATCTTTTCAGAGGTTTGCCTTTCCGTTCCTTTTTATTTTAAGGTATATTGATAATAAAATTACAAGGATGAGAGTGGGGGCAGGGGGACCCCAAAGCCTGCAAAATAATTGCTGCATTTTTTTTCAAAAAAGCCTGTAGTCTTCATTCACGTTAGTGATAGCTCAAACAAGGCACCGCATTTGAGTGGCAACTGCACCAATTAGCACTGCTGCTGTTGGGTTGTGAATTGCATGTGAAATGTAGAATTTGTCCAGAAGTGCTAATGCAAATTGCTCAACAAAAATGTGCCCTCTGTGTCAAGTCTTTTCACTTGTTCTGACACACTGATGTCTTCCCAGATTTCTCTGATCGGCAGATTCCTCTCTCTGCTGACAGCTACCAGAGCTCATAAAGTAATGGAAATATTTCTTGTTGCCATTAGCTGTGTTTCTGCAAAGAGAGTAACCCGCTGCTGCTGGGACTGGCTGCTCACTATACAACATAATTTTGACTTTTATTTGTAAGTTGATGGACTTCAGCTTTCTAGAATGAAGTGCTAAAACCCCTGTAAATGTCTTAAGACTCCACCTGCCCAGAAGTTCAAAGACCTGGTGTCTGCCACAGCGATAATTTGGTCACTTTGCAGGAGTTCAGCATCCTCTGTTGCTGTGTACAATGATAACCTTTGTGCCTTGCTATATGAGCCTGAGTTACAATTGCCGTGGGAACTGTAGCTTAGCATTTCCTGACTTTTTCAGCATACAATATCTCATCCTAATATTGCACCCTTTACAAGGAGAAGAAGTAGAGCAAGGGCACGTTGTGAACAGCGAAATTCCACATCTACAGAATATAAAGCGGTGTCCTTAGCCACACACAGATGTGAAGCTGTACTTGTAAATTGCTGTGCTGGGTGGCACCCCTGAGTCACAGCCCAGGAGCCCTATTGTGTGGGGCTCCCTGCAGCGCAGGATGTAAATATATTTCCTTCCCCCCAAGCACTTCCAACCTAAGAGCAAGATAAGAGATAATGCGGGAGACAAACACACCAGGGAGTGCAAGGAAACAGCAGAGGCTGCTGCTGGGCATCGTGGAGACAGGAACTTCCACAGACTCCTACAAATCTGACTGCACTGGGGCCAGAGGTCAGGGGCAGATTTGCATGATTTGGAGAATCTCCTAGAAATGCAGTCCAGCAGGGAGGAAAGCATGAAGACGCTTGTGTCTAAAATGTAACAAATAGAGAAGAGCTGGTCATGATGGGGTGGGCTTCAACACTCAGCGGTGAACAAGAGACGGTGTGTGAGTCAGGGTATTCTGCATTTGGGTTTGAAAGCAAGGGAAGGGGCTGAAATTGGAAAGGAAAGGTAACCAGGCTGGAAAGGGAGAGATGGCACAGTCAGGACAATAGGTGAAGAGTGTGGCTTTGGGCAGCAGCACTCCGGCTGCCTGCAAGCAGAGTGAGATTGTGACCATCGCAGTGTGAGGGGATGCCAGCCTGACTCTGGGGCACGGAGGTCCGAGGCAAAGATCGTGACCGGGTTACGGGCCAAGTCACAGGCAAGCGATGGAGGACTGGAGCCTGCTTCGAGCTGATGGGTACCCACAAGGTGATCCCAGAGGCAGGTACGAATTTAGGCCAGATAGGAAAAGGCCTGTGAGCTGCCAGCATAGAGGGAGTCCTTGGACTTGTGCAGAGAGCTTGCTCAGAGGTGTGTCGAGGGGAAGAGAAAAGAGGACTGAGGTTGCAGAAGTGTGCAGGGCTGAGCAGTGGCTGGATAGTACAAGTAACGTGGAGCAGGCAACAAAAGGTGCTGGAGGCAAGGGAAAGCACTGGGGAGAGAGGAGACATCAGGTAGGTTGGGTTAGCAGTGCTAGGAGCTGACAAGCAGCCATGGAGAAATATAGCACCGAGCTCCACAAGATAAAGGCTACTAGGGACTCAGTGATACTGGTTTCTGTGACAGGCAAGAAGCAAAAGCCTGTTTGGAAAAGAATCTGTGCTGGAGATGGAGGCTAAATCCAAATCAAGTCGTAGGCAGCACATTCAGTAGGCTTAGAGATGACGGTGAGAGGAGGGATAGGGTAGAGGCTGGAGAGGCGCTTGGAGTCAAGCAATGCTTAGACTATTTTTTTTAAAGCATGCTTATATGGTGAGGGGAAGGAGGCAGAGGGAGAGATCTGAAGGAAGAGGTAGCAGATGGGATTAGGGGAGATGAGAAAACAGGACACAGCGAGGTCATCGGGACAAGCAGTGGGGCCACAGTTGGGAGGGAGAGCTGGGCAGGAGGCAAGGGAGAGCAAGCAGAGGGGAGCAAGGGAGATACTGTTTTGCTTTGTGGAGTTTCTCATGGGAGAAGTCAGCACAGCCCTGAGCAGAGATGGGACTTTTCAGCGATGGCAGAAGGCGAGGCTTGAGGAGCGAGTCCAAGGCTGCAAAAAGGCAGCTGGGATTGCGCCGGTGAGGGCTGGCTAGGCTGGCAAACATGAGTGAGCATTAGGAACATGACAGAATCGAGGAGGGGAAAAAGCATTCATGGTGTACAGGAAGTTTAAAAAAAAAAAAAAGTTTAAAGCTTAGTAAGTAATTGTCTCAGAAGAGGTATTAAGGGTATTCAGAAGGCCTCAGGAGGAGTGAATAAGGACTTCCTCAGTAAAGGAAGCCATTCCTTAGAGATCTAGAAGTCTGGGGGACTGCCTAAAGCCACGCTGAGTCAGGCCTTGCAAAAGAAATTAATTCTGGAGTGGAGTTTTCCTGAGCTGTATAAATAAAGGAGACCCTGGAGAGAAGGCAGGAACCATGCAGTGAAGAGCGTGTTATGGCTGAAGACTGCCTAGGCACTGCCCAAATGAGAATTATTTGTCAGTTCTTACTTGTGCTGGTGAGACTGGATGTCAAAACAAAGGCTGGGTGGTTAATGGAAGCACACAGGCTGTGTCCAAGCTGCAGGAAAAATGAGCGGGGTTTCAGTGCTGGAACTGGGTGATGGGCAGCCTTGGTTCAAGGATGCTGAAAGAAGTAGCTCATAAATTCCAGGACTGGCATGCCGTCCCAGGCACCTCCAGTGAGTTATTTGGAACCACTGCGAAGACAGCACGGCTTTGCTGGGCAGCAGCAGTGGAAGAACGTTTCCTTTGGTCTTGCCAGATACCTTTGGGTTCTCGATTTTAGAGAGAAATACCACCTGCAGTTAAGCTGCATGGACAAGTACCTGCATTCAGGGATGAGAGTTCCTCCAGCTCTCTGTGTTGGTGTCTGACAGGAGACGATCCTGGAATTTATGCACGAATTGTACAGGTCATCACAAGTATCCGTGTGTCTGTTTTGGTGCTTTTAGCCATCACACGTGCTGTCTGCTTAAATCCACTGAAAGCTGGTGGGCTGTTTCTGTGTTTCCTACATACATGGCATTTCCCATAGCGATTCAGTGAAGCAAGGGGGAACTGAAAAGGGTCCTTGCTTCATTGAGGCCCTTACGGGATGTGATCTTGCTGCCATGTGGGCACGCTGTGAATGAGACAGGGAGGGGGGTGCAGAAGGAACAGTTGGGCTGTGTGGGTTGTTCACTTGCAAATGAAGCAGTGCCAGGAAATACTGATAAGGATAATGCAGTGGTACTGTGAGCATATGCACTCCCTGACCCCATTTGTGCCAACGCAGAAGCCAGAGAGTCACCGACAGGGTGGGGAAGATGCAGGAGAGATTTTGTGAGAGCCCCAAACCTTTGCGCTGAAGTTCTCTGAGGATTTCTTTTTGCCTTGGCAGAACAACAACATGGGGCAACTGCAGCCTCTTACCAATTTTTGAGGTAAGTTGCCTTCTGTGTAGGGGAAGGAGAGCATATGGCCCGGTGTGTTTATTTCTCAGCCAGGATTCGTTTGGGCTTGGCAAATTACATGCTTCTTGCTGAGGATCAACACCAGTGCCAAGTTTGTTTTTTCTAAAAATGAAAGAGATCTCATTTATCACAGCACAGAGGAAAGGATCTGAGAAATGTCCTTAAGCGTGAAAAAATACCTTTGTTTATCCTCAAACAAAACAGCTGAGGGGAGAACGAGCAAAATTTCACCAAGAGGAAAACAAAAACAACCAAACTCTGCAAGCATCTAGAAGAGCCATCAGGCAGCTCCTGCCAGGCATGAGATGGAGCTGGGCTGTGAAATGCCTCTGTGGGGTGCGAGGTGATAATGTGACGTGGGCTGGGGACATCGGAGCAGAAGGGACAGCCGGGTTGAGGTTTAGCGTTTGCTGCTTGAAAACTTCTTTAGAGCATCTTTTCCTTATATCTGTGTTTTCTCAGTCTCTGTATTTTCCCCTGTATGTGCTATTCTCTTACAGCATTTATTTTTATTGTGTCATTTTCCCTCTGTTTCCCCTTTTCATTGGCCCTGTGTGACTGTTTGTTTAAACCGCTTGCCTGCTTTCATCTTCCATTTTTCTTCTCTCCCCCTTCTCAAGGGCTCTCTAGCCATAATTATCCTTGTGTTTCGCATTAGCTCTCCTCCCTTCTGCTCCAGATGGACTCGAAGCGGGCATTGATTAAAGCTAAAACCTTTAGTGCTGCCATTTCCAACAGGCTCTGGCCATGGGGTCAGCGCAGCCTTCGCTGCATTGCTCCCACCCACAGCCACGAGCACTGGCTCCTGAGGGAGCTCCATGCCCATGTGGGGCAGCAGGGACACACCGTGACACTACTCCCAAGCAGGATTGCAGGCTGTGGTGGCCGTGTGGGCGCTGCTGAGGGCCTGCAGAAGTCTTTAGCCGCTAAACGGTGTTAGGAAAACAGTTGCTCATTTTCAGATCCTTTGTTGTGTACTTTGTTGCTAGAAATAAAGAACTTAGTCCCTCTGATGAGCTAACACGTACACCAAAGTGATAGTCTGGCAGATACTGTTTGTTCTGCGGCAAGAGCAAAGCGTATCGAAAACGGGGGGAGGAGAGACGCAGGGGAAGGGAGGTGAAAGGAAAACAAATGGGCTGCATGCAGAGGTCTGGCATCAAACGTCAGAGTGATCTTGTTCGCTCAGATACTATTTGAAAGGCCATGGCAACCGGGGACCCAGGGAGAGGAGAGGTTTGTAGCCCCTCCCTGGGATGGATGACGGAGGATGAGGGTGAGGCGGTCCGCCCTGCACAGTCTGCTGGTGGGTGCAGTCACAAAGCAGTTTGGCCCGTCCCTTCGTCCTGCATGCTGGCTCATGTGAGGCAAATAAAGTCAGAAGTGAATGGATTTGTAACTCCCTCAGTCAGTCAGATGGCACCTATCTGCTGAAGGTGGCTGCGCTTGGGCAGCCAGATTTAGACAGGGATTAAGATCCCTGCCAGACACAGAAAGTGACAACAGTACAGGAATTTAATAGAAGTATTTCTGGGGGAATACAGGAACGTGTTTGTAGGTTACTCCAAAAACACTGGGTATGCAGTAAGTTTTCTTGTGATGGGGTGTACAGAAATCTAGTAACATTTTTGCTGCCAGCAAGCAGCAGCTCAGAGTGCGTGGAGCTGAGGTCAGCAGTGCCTTGTCCATCACAGACCTGCAGGTTGCACTACATAGTTGTGTTTACCCAGAAAGGCTTTTGTCTTAGGAGGCATCAAACAGCAGAGACTTGCCATTTCTGCTGGGTAATGAAATCATGGCCTAAGAATTTGATTCTTCTTTCTGATTTGAATCCGTCTTTGGCTTCCAGCCCTTGTATCTGGTTTTGCCGCCTTCAGTGGATAAAAGGGCTCTTTAAAAGATTCGTTCCCTCGTGAAGGTGTTTTTACATGCCGTGGTCAAAGCATCTCTGTTTTCTTTGTGGTAAGCTGAATGATTGAGCCCTTGAAGTCCTTCACTGGAAGGCACTTTCTGTCTCAAATCATTTTTGTTTCTTCTTTTTGTGCTCTGACTTGAAAATGTAGACATCTGATTGCACACATCTTTCTAGTGTCGTTCCTCTAATGCAGTACGCGGGATAAGCCACCTCCTGGCTTCTGTTTGCTCTGTTGCTGCTTGCGCATTGAAGGATTGCATTAGTTCACATTCTGCAGAATGCACAGCAAGCTCAGGTTCCATCCACTGCTTCACTTTGACATTGCTTTCAATTCCACTGATGTTAAATGCGCATAACCGTACATACACACGCATCACCCCAAACTCCTGAGAAGGATCCATCGCTCCAGCTGATCCCCAGAAGTACATTTGAAGAACACGGGATTTGTGCTTAACCAAGGACCAATTGCCAGCAGCGGGCAGCTCCCTCTCAGGCACTGACAAGGCAGCTGGGTCCCCACAGAAGTCCACCCTTGTGCTTATATATGTACTGCCATGCAGGGCACCCCCACACACAGGCGCACAAGTGACACAGGCCCGGGGGAAGGAGCGGGGCTGTCCCCTCGCTGCTGTGCATCCCCAAAAATCCATCTGGAGTCACGGCAGCCTGAGTCACACTCTGAGTCATACTGCAGGAAGGGGCCAACAGGCATCGCTTCCCTGGGACTGGTGGGGGTGTTTGGAGGGTAGCAAGGCAGCGGGTGCCAGTTGCCAGAGAGGAGAGCAAAGAGCAGGGTCAGGATGGATGATCTGGGAAGTGGGCACGCTTGGTGCAGCAGCACCCACTGCAGAGGTGCTCGTGTGGAAGAGCTGGCGGGGCCCTGCTGCCCTGCTCCTGCTTCAGGATACACAGCCCTGCGCTGCTCCTGGTGATGTCAGCGGGGCCTTTCATCACTGTTTTGAGAAGAGCTTTGGCCAAAAAAGATGGAAAGGGGGGGGGGGAGAGTGGTGTTCTGGCTTGATGAAAAAGGCCTGGCTTTAAATCTGTTATTAAAGCTGGAAGCAGGAAGTTTTCATTACAAATAGGCAAAGTTCTGCGCCTAGAAATGGCCGAACACACAGCCCTGGAAGTAACACCTTGGTGCTAATCTTCACATTTCCTCCAGCTGCTGTGCGGGCTGTCAGCTGCAGGGGTGTCTTGCAGAGCTCTCTGCCTTCTGCAGCCCTAAATCCAAGGAGCAGCGTAAGGCAATACAGCCCTGAGCCCCTCTGCACGCTGCTGCCGTGGGGCACTGCGCCCTCTGTGTGTGTGAGAGCCGGGATGGTCGCTCTGCTGTGAGACTGTGTTGAAGCGGGCTGCGGCCCCAAGGGCTCGGGGCAGCTCCTGCTGATGTTACAGCACAGCGAGCCTTCTGGCTCCTGGTTTTCCTTTCCGCCTTTCCCTTGTTGTAGCTGCAGCAAAGGTTCTTTGGCAGCGTGGCATTGCTGTTGTCTATAAATGGAAGCGGTTGGCCCGTCTCCCAGTGTAACACAAGATAGCTCTGTGCATCAGTTATGCAATCTTCAGCTCGATGACTTCAGTGGGGCGAGGGGAGGGCAGGGGGCAGGATGGAGCCCTTACCTCATGTCCCTGAGCTAGGAGATGTTGGAGCAGGCGGTGAGGTGCTGTGTGAGAAGGGAGCGGGGAGCAGGGAGCAGCGGGGAACTGTCAAACCGGGGCACGAGTTCAACAGAGACAGAAGCTCAACGCTGAGAAGCTGCCTTTCAGCAGAGAGCCCTTCAGGGACGCTCTGTGTAAAGTGGAGATGTGAGCAAATTGGATTTCTTCTTGTTTCCTGGCTGAAGAGTAGTTTGCTTTTCCCTGCCAGCAAGTTCGCCCCACACCACGGCATTACGTGGTAAGAGGAACCCTCCACCTCTGCTGCTGGCAGCTCGCAGCTCCTGGGTACGGGAGTGCGGGCCATGGCAGCGCTCCTGGCCTGGCCTCGGCGCTCGGCGCTCAGCCGCGCCGAGCCGAGCCGAGCCGTGGCAGCGGGCGGGCAGCGGCCCCTGCTGGCAACTCGCCGCTCCCAGCAGCACCGCGGGGAGGTGCGGAGGAGATGGGGTCTGATGGCGGGGGAGAGCGGGGTGATGTTAGGAATAGGTTTCTGTGGCATCACGTGGCCCGCATCCTTCCAGCTACAAGCTCTTTGTCCTGGTGGGACGGAGTCTCGGATAAACGTGTGATGTGGTTAAATCCTGAGATTCTGGTGCAGTACAGTGGAAATGAGGGCTGCTGGCTCACGGTGTTCTTCTCTGTGTGCCTCAAACGCTGGCTCCTGAGCCCATTGCTCAGAGATTGCTTATCTTGAGCGCAAATAAACCTCACACCCCGTTTTCTTTTCTTACCACTGATGAGTCGTGAAGTGCTCCTGCCTTATCAGAGGGGGCCTGGAGCTCCAGGTTCTGGTGCGAGAAACCTGCCCGTGTCCCTGCAGCAGACACTGAGGCCACAAGACACCAGCATTTGCCCAGTTTCCCCACTTTCTCCAAGCTCCAGCCCTCGCCCACAGACCCGGCGCTCAGTGTTAATGAGCCATAGCTTCCCTACACACACAGCACCCTCAGTAACGAGCCCTTCTCCCTCTCTCCACACAGGAGCAGCACCAGGTGGGACTGTCCCGGAGCACAGCACCTATGCAGCCCTCTGTCCCACCAGGAGCCAGCAGCGTGGTCACAGGCACGAGCTCAGGGGGGGCCTTCCTGGGCAACCAGCCGCAAGCGGCCATCATGAAGCAGATGCTGATCGAGCAGAGAGCCCAGCTGCACGTGATAGAGCAGCAGAAGCAGCAGTTCCTAAGAGAGCAGAGGCAGCAACAGCAGCAGATCTTAGCAGAGCAGGTACGGTGTCTGTTTGTCTCAGGTTGTGCAGCTGGTGTGAGAAGGAAAGTACTACAGACAGTGCAGCACAGCCCTTCCTTTCACCTTCAGCAGTTTTCTCTCTGATCTCCCAGATCAGTTCTTTACTCTGTTTTATCACACAAACACTGCAAGCAGTCATGCTAGCCTCAGGGAGAGGTTGGGAACTGCGGGCTGAAGTGGGGGAGCAGTGGCACAACCCCAGCAGTGGCAGTGTGAAGCTGTGACATTCAAGCCTGACACCAATTCCCATAGCTCTACACTTTTGCAGTACAGACATTACGTTACCTGGTCTAAATGGTCTTGTCTTATGCGTGTTTAATTCAGATGCAATTTAAGGGAAACCCAGCAGAAAAGCCAGCAGAATGTCACACTGTTCAGTTACTGCAAGCTCGCACCTCAGTTAAACTTGCAGTCCCCTGCTTCACCTAGAAAATGTTCTGATAGGTGAGTCTAAGCTCAGCAGTGTCTCTCTTGCTAGGGGAAATACAGTTTAAGACCTGGGTGCCACTTTGAGTTAGAACTTGTGCATGCCGTATAACCACAGAAGTACTGATGGTTACTGATGGAAGAGGGTAAATTTAGACTAGACGCTAGGAAGAAAGTCTTTCTTTTAGAGTGATGAGACACTGGAACAGGTTGCCCAGTGAGGCTGTGGATGCCCCCTCCCTGGAGGTGTTCAAGGTCAGGCTGAATGAGGCTATAAGCAACCTGGTCTAGAAGGAGGTGTCCCTGCCTGTAGCAGGGGGATTGGAACTAGATGATCTTAAAGGGCCCTTCTAACCCAAACCATTCTGTGATTCTGTGATCCTATAAAGATGCATGAATGGTTTCAGAGGGAACAAGTGCAGAGCAGTGACACAGTAGTATTCCCTCTGCGTGGACCAGGCCAATTCACTTGTATAAACCCAAGAGCCAGTCCCTGACTTGGATGCTGAAGGCACAGCTAAAAGGCACAGCCCGTAAGCTCCTAGCTTGTGAGTGCTTTGTGCCTAATAAAGTTCCCTTGATCTTTTTTATCATACGTAATGTGCATTTATAAACATCAGGATTAGTATTTGCTTCCTTTCTGTCTTTGCCATTCTCTTTCCTTTGTTCCTCAGCCCTGGTTTGTGATGAAGCATCTGTACCGGTGCAGATGAAGCAACGAGAAGTGTCACTGTAGTAACTGCTCAGTCAAGTCTATCCAGGGCCTTGAAAGCTCTGATAGACATGCTCTCTGTTTTTATAATCAACCCTTGATTCTGTTTTGGATGCCTGAGTATTCACAGAAAAAAAAAGCACAGAGGACCAGCATGGGCTGGACTAAGGGACGGGGGCATTTTGCAATGGCCAGCTCCCTGGATAGCATGAGGAAGAGGAAATGTGCCTTAGTAGCTGTTTCTGGTCTGGCTAGGCAATAGTCTTGGGACACAGGGCTCAGATTAGGAGGCATTGTCCCTTGCAGCTGGGCACTTTGGATGTGCAGAGGTGGGCTGCAGTCTTGCACAAGGACTATACATATAGGAATATATATATTAATTATATATATGGTTAAATATATGCATTTATATACACATATATTATAATATATGTATTCCTGTGTATATATATAGGTCTTGTCAGAGCTGGGGGAGGGAAAGGGTGTGCGCATACAGCAGCACTCAGAGCTGGGTGAGAAGAGGTATCTCAGATCTCCCCCTTCCCATCCAGCCCGAGGACAGTTCAGTTTGCTGCTTAGAGGTCAAGATGAAGTGCTTGTAAGTAAGGAGAGGTGATGTTAGCCTCAGTGCTTACTCCTTTCTGAAGCAGAAGGAGTCTGTGTGTTGAGTAGCCCAAGTACTCTCAGGAGGATTCTTCAAATGTCTCTACTTGTCTCTCCAAAACAGCTTGCTAGATAAGGAACGCTGCAGTTCTGCTGCAGCACTTTTGTCACCAGCCTCTTTCCAGCTCACTAATTAATTAATCATCTTTTTCACTTCTGCTTTCTTTCCCTCATTCATTTTCAGCAGTTGCAGCAGCAGTCACATTTGCCTCGGCAGCATCTGCAGCAACAGCGGAGCCCATATCCAGTGCCACAGGTCAATCAGTTCCAAGGTAAAAGTCACATTCTTTTTCCTGTTGTGGAGACAAAATACGCCTCCGGAGCAGGCGTATGAAAATCTGCATTTTGTGAATGCAAGGAGCTAAGCAATGTGGCAGAATAGGAAGGTGGGCTGTTGTACACTTGCACGTACCACAGACTTCACTAAAGGGGAATGCCCAGCTTGGAATGTTCGGTCATGTTTCTGATTTCCTTTTGTTTCACTCAGCCAAAGCTGTATTTTGTATTTGACATGTGTTTTGCCTGCTTGCTTCCTGGGTTCAGTGGATTCATCATGTTTGCCTTCACTCTCACAGTTCTTTTTTTTTCCAGCCAGCATCTCTCACTGTATCCTGGTTTTACTCTTCTTCATGTCCTACTTTGTTTAATTTGATGAGCAGGGAATTTCACAGAGGTCATCTTCATCTGGAGCAGGACCAGCAGTAGTGTCTGACAGGAGTCAGGTGTGAGAAGTATAGTGAAATATCAGAGGTGAAAATGGAGATTTCTGCAATGAGCTCACAAAACAGGGATTATTTCGGTGTGCTCACTAATGATTGGGGAATATGAGGGTACTTGGTTTAGGAAAAAGGTTCATTCTGAGCTTTTTTAGTGCAGTTCATCAGCTCGAATGCCTTCACTAGCTGTGGATTCTGAATATACATAGAACCAGCATGTCCTTGTGTTGCATATCCACCATACTGTCACAAAACTGCAACAGAAACAAGGCAGGCGAGCACACTGCAGTTCTGGTACTCAGGAAGCGAGCAGACAGCCAAAGCTTCTGCTGACAGACAGCAGTGTGGCTCTTTCTAATTGCCTTCCAATTCTTGATTTTGGCAGCATTAATTCTATACGAAGTGAATTCTTTCCCGATAACTTGTTTGCAAAATCAAAATGTATGTGTGCACTCTCACGCATTATTTGAGAAGCATATGTAAAGTCTTTTCTGTGTCAGTGCTTTTTTGAAACCTTGCCTTCGTATGTATAATTTAAAAGAAATGCAAAAGAGAGTTTAGGCTAATGTGACAGAGCGAGGAATTCATTTTCATAAATGAGCCAATTTAAATATAAATATTACACTTTTTTTTTTTTTTCTGTTTAGTCACAATACTGTAATCCAGTGCAGTGGGTTATGTGGGACAGAGACCAGAAGGTGGCCCAAAATCTTCAAATCTGCTGCATCTCCCCTTTAACTGCTGCTTGCCTGAAGCCCTGCCTCTCCCGCCAGGCGCAGCAGCTCCCAGAGGCAGGGAGTGAGCCGCTCAGTTCTGCTGACTCCTTTGGAAGTTTGCAGCTCCTGTTTGCAGTTCATAGATGGCAAGAGGTGCACTACAGGTTTTTAGCATTGCTGTCCAGCAATGGCTGGAATGGCTGTAAGAAGAGGTATCTCGCAACCGTGGAGGAAGGAGATGACCTACATTTTAAAAAAAACCTCAAGGGGACCCGAGTGCCAGTCATTGAAAAAAACAGTTTAATTGGTAGCATGGATGAAGTAAAAGCTGCTGGTACATTTGCCCTCTGCAAGTAAGGTCCAGATGGACTCTCTTCAGGCTACTGGATGCTCCGTTTATGTATATGTTGGAGAGCTCAGCTACAAGCATCCTCCTGAAGCTTGTCTGGCTGCAGGGAAAAAGAGATGCAGGCATCCGCTGCATCGTGTGTGTCGCTATGGGAGCGACACTTCAGTTGTTCATTGCCATTTCTCATGGGAATGTGGCCAACAGAAATAGCAGGGCCTACCATTCTCTGGTCTCCACAGACATTTAGGGACGTTGTCTGCCGCCGAGAGACACCAGGTAGGGGCTGATTTAAGAGCATCCTGATTTTGTTGTACAATTTATGACTCTTAGAGCAACTTTTTTTCTCGCATTTAGTGATATTTGAGCTGGAGTAATTGTGAGCATCTTGCTCCCGGAGCTCTGCCTGCCGAGGATTTTATTTCGTTCGGTGCGGTATTGACTCAAAACCACAGCGAACCCGTGGCACAATCAGAGCTCCGGTAATTGTTTTTAAATAAAGATAGTAAATACAGCAGCATATTGGCTTCCCAAAAATCAATAGCTCCCCCACCCCTCAAAGGGACACGAGCGCGGTCCAGTTCTCTGCCACGGTGTGGAATTTAACAAGGTTAGGATTTTCTGGTTTCCCATCACCGGCCTAAGGTGGACTAAAATGTGCTTATCATATTGATTCACTAATACACTTTCCTTGCTTTAAATGTCCACAAAAAAACAATTTTTCTTCTTTCCATAGACTTAATCAGTAACAATGGTAAAGAAAATCCATTCATTTATGCCTCCTGAGCTATTAAAACATTGATTGGTCTTCTGAGTCTGACATTTCCATTTTCAAGGCTTACTTCTGAAAGACAGTGGAGATATTTAAAAGGGAGCTTCAAGCAGATAACTCAAGTTCAGCTTTTGGTTTCAATTGAAGGCCAGTGGAAGCATTCTCGTCTGCTTGGTAGAAGCTGAACCAGGTGTATCTGAAGAAGGTTAAGTACTTCTGATCACAGTGCTGTGCAGCTTTCACAAGTCTGAGGGAGCAACTATTGCACAGAGCGGGGCATGCATCATCCCCAGGCCTGTGGAAAATGGCACGCAATCAAAAAAAAAGATTTTACTTTTGAAAGAAGGCTTTTCCTCCTAGGTCAGTGCAGAAATAACTACTTGTTGGCCACAGCAAAGTAACGGAAAGATAGGCCTGTGTTAGCCCCGCTGCCCCAGCGGCTGTGCAGCATGAGCAGCTCGTTAGCAGGGAAGTAACCGTGGCTGTAATGGCACGTCACACGAGGAAGGAATCACACTGCCACAATTCTTCAGAAATCCAAAGCCACAGATCCCTTTGGGTACAAATCCCCAGGCTGTCATAATTGAAAATTACTTAGTGAGTAACCCGTTGGCCTTTTCACCTTGCCAGCCTTGCTTCAGGCCTGATGGGAAATGAAGCTGCTGGCCTGTATCGACAGCGCTCTGCGGAGCGGTGTCCCACTTCACAAATGCAATATGTAACTCGATCAGTGATTCCTGGTTGGGGCAGCACTCAGCTGTGCTGCCTCTCAGCTCTGAAAAGTGGGGATTTGGCAGGGCAGTGCCAAGGCTGCAGTCGCAGCAGTGTGCAGAACGCATCACCTCAGAGATGCGGCTACCATTAGGCTGCAAGTACGTCTCCCAAGGACAGGTAACCTTCTAGTTTTCTGCCAGCCTTCATGTGAAACAGTAATTTATTCACGGGAAAAGCACAGCAAACTGAAATCCCGCTGTCGTGCAGGAGGCTCCTACAGATTCTCTTGTCAGCACAGACATGTTGATTTGTGTAAGATTTACAGGATCGTGTTTTTTCTCACCTTGCTCCCTTTCTGGCACAGGTTCTCCCCAGGATATAGCAGCTGCAAGAAACCAAGCAGCGCTCCAGAGCATGAGGACGTCCCGAATGATGGCCCAGAGCGCGAGCATGATGGCAATGGGTCCCTCCCAGAACCCGAGCACGCTGCCCACCACGGTGGGCCAGTCAGACCTGGGCATGGCTCCTTACAGCAACGCCTCCTCCAGCCAGCCGGGAATGTACAGCATGAGCACAGGGATGAGCCAAATGTTGCAGCACCCAAACCAAAGCAGCATGAACATGGCACATAACGCAGGCCAGGGAACGAGGCAGACTGCCTCTGGACAAGTGGTGGGAATGGTCAGCAGTTTTGGTCAGAACATGCTGGTAAACTCTGCTCTTCCCCAGCATCAACAGCAGATGAAAGGAGCAGTGGGCCAGGTCTTACCCAGGCCGCAAGCACCACGGCTTCAGAGCCTGATGGGAACCGTCCCTCAGGGAACGCAGAACTGGCAGCAGCGAGGCTTACAAGGTATACCCGGAAGGACTAGCGGCGAAATTGGGCCTTTCAATAACGGCACAGCGTATCCAATGCAGTCTGGGCAGCCTCGGCTGCCCAAGCAGCATTTCCCACAGGGACTTAACCAGACAGTTGTGGACACGAGCGGAACAGTGAGAGCCCTGAACCCGGCAATGGGGAGACAGTTGCTGCAGCCGCTGCCCGGGCAGCAGGGAACCAGCCAGGCCAGGCCGATGGTGATGCCTGCAATAAGCCAGGGGGTCCCCACCATGTCTGGTTTTAGCCAGCCTTCCGCGCAGCAGATGCCAGGTGGTAGCTTTGCTCCGAGCAGCCAAGGCCAGGCCTATGAGAGGAATCCCACTCAGGACATATCTTACAGCTACAGTAACGAAGGAGCTGGGGGCTCGTTCTCCAGTTTAGCAGAGGGCGCAGACCTCGTGGACTCCATCGTCAAGAGCGGACCAGGGGATGAGTGGATACAAGAACTCGATGAGTTGTTCGGAAACCCCCAGTGAATGGGCTTGTATAGTCTGGAGTTTGGGTTGTTCCGTTTGAAGAAATCAAAGAGAGGGTTGGATGTGCTCCCCATCCTCGGATCGTTGGGGTTTTTTGTTTGAATTGGTTTGGGTTCTTCCGTTTGTTTTCTTTTGTATTTAATCGTGCAAATCGAGCTGATCTGTAGCCAACTTGGGAAGGTTCGGGTGATGCTGAGACATTGGTATCACAAGACTTCCACAGGCAGTCTCCACTGCGTGGCAGCACCTGCTGCGTGGGTGCAGGGCAGGATGGGGAAACTGGAAAAGCCAGCTGATGCCTCTGAAAGGGAACGGGGTGGTCTTTCTCTGCTGAAATGAGGTTTCCTTGCACAGCAGTATGGGCTAGCCCCGATGTGTCCCACCTCACGTAACTGAGAAGGCTGCGGCTTTCAGGGTAGCAGATGGAAGCCCGAAGAAGCCCACCGATGACCACGCACAACCAGCCTTGGTGTCGGCAGGCCTCAGCGAACCATGGCCAGGCTCTGGACTGCTGCGAGGGGCGTACATGTGACAAACCTAAACAGTCACAGAGGGGTCACCATTTTCACCGCAGAGTGATAAAAATCCAGTAGGAGTGTAACAGAACGTGAACGTGGTTGCACAGTGAGGACAGTTTGGTTACTGGACCACTGCTGGAGATGGCTTTAGAGAGCGGGTTGTGTAAGGAGCTATTTAGTCCCCAAGGGACTTGCAGTAGTGCTTCCCTGTCAGAGCACTTTGCGTGCCCAGGTTGCAGAACAGAGCTGAGAGAGATGCTAGAGGCTTCAAGGCACCAGGGGACACCAGCGAAAGTCCTGAGGAGGTCCCTGTCTCTCCTCCCTCCCCGGTATGTTTTCATACGTCCCCCTCCCATCTGTCAGTGTAAAAGAAACTGAAGTCACTGCGCTTTTCTTCACAAAGGGGCAGGAAGGGGATCAGAAGGCAGGAAGGAGAAGATGTGCGGGGAGGGTCTGGCAAGCAGGAACGAGTTCCTCCTCTCATATTGCAAAACGCTGGCTTAGCAGGTTGGCGTGCATGGGCTCTCAACCTGACATTTAGTGCCACCTGGTCTTCTGTTTTAAGCAAGCGGTGGTCTAACCTCCTTTGTTTGCTGGAATAACATTCACTGCAGTATTTGAAAAATGGGAGCCAAGGAAGGACTACAGTGAAGAGCATGAATGAATGGCTAAAATAGCGGATTTAGGCATCAAAAACATCGAGTCTGCCTAAATATGCTTTTAGGTAACAGTGACGTATCACCGTCTCCGCTGTCTATTTCCACTGTGTGGACCGGTGCCGAGAGCACTGCAGTGAAGGGGTGATCCGTCTTCCACAGAGACGCTGGCCATTCTGATTGCCTGATGCAGCCGGGGCCCGAGCCAAGGAGAGCTGCCCTCCAAAACCTGCCACCTCCTCAGCTGAGAGCTGCCCACTGGGGTGGGTCACGCTTACCCCATTCTGAAGCACAGCACGAGGTCTTATTCCGGTCGCTGGCAAAGGTGGCAGAGGTTTGTCTGTCCGCTGCTGCAGCAGGAGCCGGGTCAGGCCTCAGTGCAGAGAGCGAGAGCAGCAGCCAAAGTTCTCAGCTCACAGCCACGCCGCGGGCAGACGACTCTTGTGGGGACGAGCGTGAGGGAAGGGACAGCCCACAGTGGCAGCACCCTGAGGGACAGGGGCAAGGGAGCAGCGTGGGGGCACAGGCGGGCCACTGGGAAGAGCAGCTCTGCGTGTGGACGGTGGCCAGCAGCGAGCTGTTGTCTTTGCAAAGCTTCCTCCAAATACTCCGTACTGGGACCAAGTACTAGACGTAGATTTTAATAGATTTGAGGTTTTTTGGTTGGTTTTTTTTTTTCCTCCTTACTATGGTGCTGATGTATATGTAATATTAAAAAAAAAAAAAAAAAAGTTATTTGTAAATATGTTTTTACAATTCTACAGATATCACTGGGTCTACTATCTGTAAAATATATACATATAAAAATATATATATATACTGTTTGTTTAAAATAGAGTATTTTTATTTCATTCCTTAACTCATCCTTACTGCAGTGGTATTGCACTTCAGATGATGTCTGATTACTAATTTGTACTGTATCCCTGATGGCAACTTGCTCCATTTTATTCAGATTTTTCTAGTTTTCTGTTTTTACTTTGTACATTAAGCATTGCTTATTTCCTTTTAAGACCTGTACAGAGCTCTGAAAATGTAGAAAAAAGCTGATGTTAACATACCACTTTTAAAGAAAAAAAGAAAAGAAAAAAAAAAAAAACCACCAAGCAAACGAATAAAATAAAAGATGGTTATCTGAGTCCTATGCAAGGCTGGTCTGTGAGATCACCTCTCAGCCCTCTGCTCCTGCGGCGCTCCCGTGACGCTGCCCCAGATGTCGGTTACCAGGCAGGCAGCAAGCACAGGTGAGTGCAGTGAGCTGCTGGGGGCTGGCAGCTCAGCTGTGTGCTATTGAGGCCCTTCTGTCCCTTTCATAAGAGCAAGGAAGGCTCTCCTTACTTCCAGGTGTTGTGAGACAAGGTTTCTTGTACTCTGTACTGGAGCGGTTGCTACAGGTGAGCTGGTCCTTCATTATGCCACCGCCAGAGGCAGCATCTCTCGGTCTCAGTGACCGCTGCGTGCAGGAAGGAAGTGCTTTTGGGGAGGACATGGGGTGAAAGGTGTTGGAGTGCTGCAGCTGTGCTCTGGAGAGGTGAAATGGGAGGGAAGGAGAGAGACGTGGGGTTGGATGTAGGAGGTAGAAAGATGAGTTGGGGAAGCGAGGGAAAGGCGTGTTCACAGCAGCTCCCCAACCTGCTGCTCCACTGTGAGGTTTTGTGGTCAGAAACCCTTTGGTAAGTGCATACGGGCTTGTTGTATTTACGTGACCTGTGTAAGACAAGCATGTTGTGCAGCTTTCAAGGCTTGGCACGTCTCTCTCCTGTTCCCCCCCCCAGGGGAGTGCAGCTTACAGAAGCCCTGTGTGTTTGAGCTGCCGATGTGGCTTGGTCCAAGTACAGACCTTAAGGTGAGTTGCCCTCTTCTCCTCATGTCAGTCCGGTGCTATGGTAAATGCAGCTCTGAGCAGCTGAGGCCGCGTGTATCCCACACTATTACAGCTTGTGCTACTATATGGCACTTGGCAGCCTTACATCCACCTTTTTTGGCACATGTATCTGTCCTTGTGTTGCCTCTTCCTTCCCCTGGGGTAGATGGGGAAGGGGTAGCTATCCATAAGCATGCCAGTGCATTTCAACAGGTAAGCTTAGTGCAGAATAATTTCAGAAGCAAGGACCTACATGAACATTACTAGTAGCCTTTGGGTCTCCTCTATTACATGTTTCAAGCCTGATGTGTGATTGAGACACCTGCCTTCTTTTTCTTGCTGCCCACGACTGCCTCAAGGCATGACTGGCAGGTAGATTTGCTGTCCTTTTGCCTGTCAGAGGGAAGCTGTGGAAGAATTCCCAGTGACTTCTGTGGCTGTTGTCTCTGTTCTGCTTTTTCCCTGGAACCACGTGCCAGAGAATTGCCTTTTCTACAACTGTGCCAGCTCTCGCCTGCTCACCCCCGTGATCTGTACTTTGAGCTCAGCAGCTGCTATTGCCCTCAAGTCCCACCCCCGTGTACACATTTCATTTTATTATTTCAACTGCCCCATCCCCTGTCACCACTTGCAGCCACTAAGGCATGCCTTTAAGTCACGTTACAGCATCTGGGAGGGACAAACTTCTGCACATGCACTGCGTCCCCCTTTTTTGTGTGAAAGGTGCCGATGAACCCAAGCCAATGCTCGCTAGTACTCAGGTTGCCAACCCGAGTGGACTTCTAGGAAGACAGTACGTGTTCATTATGTAGACTTGACTGAGCAGAGCTATCAACATGCAGTTTGGCCGAACTGTGCACCAGGCACAGCAGAGAGGACTTCTGCCTGCTGGCTCTAGCATGAATGCATCCAGCATTGCCAAAGTCCTTTGAATTACCACGATCTACCAAAACAGTCAGTCATGGTCTTCACTTCTCTGTAGTTCCAGAGCATTAGAGCGGCCCGTCGTGCAGGATGGCTGCTGCTGCTGGGAGTGAAGAAGAGTGAAGGAAGGCTTCTGAGGCATCGACAAAGCCAGAGGATGCTGGGTAAGGCGGGCTGTTGCTTGCAGTGTCAGTTGGAGCCGAGTTACTTGGTGAATTAATGGGTTTTGTTTTTTTGCAATTTGTTTTGAGTTTGCAATACTGCATAGGCAGACAGACCGTGTAAATAGAGAACACCAGTGTGATGCACCATTCTGTCTTAGCAAATTCTTTTCAGGAGCACAGGGAAAGGAGCAAGTGTAAACAGCTCAGAAAAAGCACAACGTTTAATGTTGCAGTGGAATGCTAATGCAGAATTCTGATCCCTTATTTACATACAGCTTATCATCATCTTGGTGTCCAGGGAGAGCTTGTGGGTTTTATTTACTTGGGGGTTTTATTTTGTTTTAAAGTACTCAGAACAATTTATGTAACTTCTTCCCAATGTTGAAGCCCAGGTATTCGTCCGTAAAGCTGTTAACGATCCCAGCTGCACCAAGGATTGCCAAGCAAGCCAGAACTATCAGACTCAAAAAAAACCCCGTTAACCTAGAAGTAGAAAGCAGAAAAAAAGCTGTTACGAGCTGTACATGGTATGTTTGCAGTGAAACCAGCTGCCTGTCTACCTCAGTGAAGAGGAGCCGTGCTCGGTGGAAAGGATCACTGTGGGAACAACACCTCGGGTGTTTCGGCAGTAGAACCGTTCCCGCATGTAACGTGTGCTAGGGAGGAAAGTGATTCCTAATGGCCTCTCTAGAGGAACATACTTCCCCCAGTGTTCCTTGATACTTTTGTGAAGTTGAGAACTTTTTCTGATATGAACTACTTCATCCCAAGGAGGCATCTTTGTCAGATACTCTCTGCTGAGGTGGGAGGTCTGCTTTTGGTTATTACTTTGACTTGAAGGGAGTCCAGTGTTAGGGGACTGAAAAGGAACAATATATTCCTAAAGCTCACCTATCAGGGCACTCATTCGTGCTGGGAGAAGATCAGAATAATTTTTTCAAAAATAATGTTATTAAGCATGGACAGCACATCAAGGGAGGTGAATTTCCCTCTCTTCTCTGCCCTTATGAGACTCCATCTAGTGTATGGCTGGCATGTGGGGATGGTGAGGTGCTGAAACAGGCTGCCCAGAGAAGCTGGGTGTGCCCCATATCTGGAGATGCTGAAGGCTGAGTTGGATGGCATCCTGGGCAGCCTGATTTGGGGGTGGCAGCCCTGCCCATGGAAGGGGTTTGAAGCTGGATGGGCTTTGAGGTCATAGAATCACAGAATGGCCTGGGATGGAAGGGACCCCAAGGATCATCAAGTTCCAACACCCCTCATTGAGTACCTCAGCTTTCTCCGTATCTGTCATAGCCAGTTCTCCTTTCTCATTTACCAAAGGAGATAAGCTCCCTTTCGCCTGCCTGATCTGGCCAACATATCTATAGAATCCCTTTTTTGCTGTTTTTAACGTCTCTCACCAGCTTCAGTTTCATCCGCACCGTGGCTTTCCTAATCCCTCTCTGCAGGTCCAGACAGCATCCCTGTATTTTCCCCAGTTGACATGCCCTTGTTTCCACAGCTGGTACGGTTTCTTACAGCAGGTCCCTGCCAAGCCATGTGGGCTTCCTGCCTCCCCTGACTGCTGTCTTATTCTGGGGGATGGAGAGGTTTTGCACTCTCAGAAAGGCATCTTTAAAGAGCAGCCAGCTTTCTTTCACTCCTTTGTCTCTAAGGACAGCTTCCCAGATCTCATACAACAGTTCCTTAAGCAGCCTGAATTTTGCTCTCCCGAAGTTCAGGGTCCTGACCTGACCTTTGCCAGACCCACGCACGTTCCTTGAGATCCCTCCCAACCTGAGCCATTCTGTGATTTTAGAGTAGAAATCTCAGGGAGTGCTTGGAGAGCTCTTCAGCCCTGAAGCGCAGCGTGTGGCTGGCACACAATAACAGCATGCACTCTTCTTTGCTCTTAGCTGCCTTGGAGCGGACTCTGCTCAGGTAGGCAGATACTGGGAGTTGCTGCAGGATTGATTTCTGCAGGCAGAGCGAGTGAGGACAGGCCGTAGCGTAAGCACTGGAAAGATATCTGAGGAGCTTGCTGGACTTGGGTTTATAGTCCATTATTGCCCATGCCTACAGAAGTGCAATGGTTGAGTATTCAGCAGCTGGCTGTGGAGCCTGAGAACCTCACTGGTGACTAGAGGCTTGATACATACAGCCTCCCCATATGGGGTGTGCAAAACAAGGGTTTAAAAACGGTGAGTGTAAGACCTCCTCAGTTTCAGGTGCACGAGGGGATAAGGCTCTGTCTGATAATGAAGCAAGCTGCTATCCTTGGGTGTCCTTGTAAGGGTGATTTTTTAAGCCCAGAGTGCTGAAGTAAAGCATGGGAAAGATTTGCTTTTGTTTTTTGTTTTTTCTTTAGTTTGTTGAATGAAAGTGTGCTGTGCTCTCCTTGTTCATTTGTTTCGAAGGCTCTGCTCCCTAGACTTCCTTAACAGTCACCAGTCTTCCGGTCAGTGCTCTCTGTATCGTTTGGGCCACTGCATCTCTTAGTGGGAGCCCTGGGTCAGGAAACAGCAGGCAGTGCTGTGCCTTCAGCAAAACGAGAAGCGGCGTGTTGGAGTGTGCCTGCACACCAGAGGGGTGTTCTGCTGATGCGTGTGTTTGTTGTAGCAGGATTCATGTCGCTACATGCAATGCATTTACATTCATTAACATACACTTATCTGAAGCTGTGCCTCTTATCTATTTGGTCAAAGTTTATCAGCCTACAAGGACAGATGCGTTTGCTTCTGCAAGTGCACTTTGTATGGGTAAAGGTTCTTGTTGTGATAAGCTGAGGAAAAATGAAGCAGCAGACAAGCCGGTGCTGTGTGTGCCTTGCCTCCTTCACAAGAAGCTGCAGAGCTGCTTCTGCCTTCGGCCCTCTGAGTGCGGTTGCCCGTCTGCTCGGCACAAAGCAGGCCCCTGTGAGGTGGGCGTCAAACCTTTCCTCCCATCACCTGCAGCGCCTGCACACCTTACCCCAAGGCTCCCCTGTCACAGCCAGCCCTCCTTTCCCTAGGACCTTTGCTTCAGCTCTCTTGCTGGCACGCTGTTCACCTTGCACTCAATTGCAGTGACATCTCGCTGCCAGGCCTCGGCTCCCAGCCCAGCTCAGGCTACAGCTGGGGTCTGTAACCTGCACGCAGCTCCTTACCTTTTTGATGCAGACTCCGCATAGCCGTGGAAGTACTTGTGGCGAGCGTACATGTACAGCAGGCCCAGCAAGGAGGCTAGTTCTAAGAAACAAGTAATGGGAAAAGTGAGGACAGTTGCTGACAGTCGTTTTAGTTATCTGGGGGCTGTCCCAGGATCTGGGCAGTGGGCTGCAGCACTTCGGCTTGACCCAGCTGTCACTTGGTATCATTACGGCAGTTTGTGTTCAAGGGGAATGTTTGTTTTAGGAAAGAGAATCTTATTTATGTTGTTAGTAACCTGCTTTGCATTTATATAGCAGCTTTTATCCAAGGACAGGAGAGAAAGCTGTAGTGCACGTCAACTTTCTGATCTCCCTGTGGGAAAAGCATGAAGATAATTCTGATGGATGGAGCAGGCTGTGCGGCCACTTGCGTTGCCCAGCACTAAGCAGTGCCAGTGAATTTGGTGTCCTTTCCAACCACACAAATATTAGGGAGGACAGCTTTTCCTCTGCTCTGGATTAATTCCTGCATACACGCCTGTGGGAGTTGCTGTAGAAGTGACTTAAAGTGGAGTTAAAGTAGTTCTCCTCTTATATATGACAGCATGCATCTTCCCTGACTCAAGTATCTGCTTAGGAGCACATGTACCATCTCACATCCAGCAGCAGTGGAGCTGCTCCGGATTTATCTCAGTTAATGGAGATGGGAATCTGTCTGTAAGGGAGCCCCAAAATGAAATGTTTGTTTTTTGGTTTTTGGTTTTTGTTTTTTCTTTTTTAATGCCAAAATGCCAGCCTGCGTAAGTATGTGAGAAACACAACAGATTTTAACAAGTCTACCCACATACCTGAGGGACAGTAACCATGTGTGGCTGGAGATGTTGTGAGCTGACTGCTCTTCGGTGCTTAGCGCCATGTCCCCGAATGAACAAGGGACCATAGCTGTGTTTGATGTCCTGTGAGAACTGCCCTACAACGTGCACGTAATTGTTAGTGGGAAACATCTGGGAGTTGCCTTTTCTGAACGATTGGCCCGGAAAATCCTCAGTGGGTTTGTGAATGAGGAATGTGCCATGTCGCAGCTCTGTGATTTGCAAGAAAAGCGAAAGCTGGTGGGGCTGTGTGAAAAGCCATGACTGTTTTGTCATGGCACTTCACTGCAGTGCCATCGAGCCTTCCTTCAGGAAGGCTAGGGTAAGGCAACGCAAGGAAGGGAAGGCAAAAGGAGGTCTGCATAATTCTACCTCCCATTAAAGCTGATTTTTACGTCTTTGCAGTCCAATAGGTAGCATGAACTCCTTACCTTGATTGCAAAACCATCCTGCGATCCAGAGGAGAGTCTGGAATACAGGGTAAAACTCTGCACAGTTTTGTCTGTGGGATAAATTTGACATGAAGTTATTCTGGAAAGGGAAAGGACCGTGGGTGAGAGAGATTTTTTTAAGGAGAATCAGCTTTGGCCTCACTTTGTTCCCACCAAAGTTAATGCTCTTAAATTCAGCGGGAGCATGCTCAAGCCAGCCTTGGGTGCTCTTAAACATTCCCTTCTTGTAATCTCAGTATAAATACAATCGATTTCAAATGTCTCCTCGTATTTAAGGTTTTGTATCCCACCTACAAGGAAGTGCTTAACCAATATCTTAACTCAAGGGAGCAGTACAGCAGGAGCAGGCAGGAGTTCAAGCACGAAGATATGGTGTTGACTGCTTATCTGCCTGCTCAGTGAGCGCATTTTGTGGGTCAGCAGGACTTCAGCTAGATCCTTTAGGACTGCAGGAGGAGGCACAGAGCCACATGCAGGCAGTCTAGGTTGCTCCACTGGGGCCAAGTGCCTTTACAAAGTGCAACCATGCACAGGCAGCACGCTATGGATTTTCTTACGATTAGGACCTTAATGTCTTCGTCAGCATCGTCAATTTTCATGCCAGCACGCTGAATTCTGTAAGGTGCAGCCAACCAGTTCTGAGCCTTTGCTGAGGATTGGGAGATCTGATGGCCCATCTTCATCAGAATTCAAATGGGGACTTTTTAATTAGCTGAATGTACCCCATTGTCATAAAATAATAGCCTCACCATTTGAAAAGCATTCTCTTCATTCTTTTTTCATTTTTTTTCTGAGCAGAGGATGCAATTACAAATGTAATATCTGAAGGTAATGTTTTCGCTTCTCTTCTGGATTGAATTGTTATTCATTGCCACCGTCTCCGTGGTGTCAGGACTTACTGTGCACGAAATGTTCTTTCAAATTCTGGAGCTCCAGTGACAGCCGGGGGCGAGACCTTGTGCTTCATTCTTGATTTTCCCACCAGCTGAGCAAAATGACCTGTAAGCAAAAATAAGGGCTTGTGGATTGCACGGTTCTCCTCATTTAAGAAGAACGGTTCAGTTGAGTCTCTAACACATTTTATTTTTTTTTTTAAAGCAATCATTGTTCTTTGGCTTTTTTAATCAGATGGCTACTAGCTAAAACTGTTTTTTTCCCTACAGAAGTTCAGGTCATGCCTTCAAGTGTGGCTTATTCTTGAGAAAGGGGAGCAAATTGCAAAACCGCTGTTTCAGAAATGTATTTTTGCCCTTTCTGTATTCACTGACACTATTTAGGAACCGAATAGCTGAGTCCTAGACCTGCACAGCCCAGGCCTACAGCAGCGGTGCTGCCGCAGCCCTACCTCAGCCCTACCACCACGTTGAGGTCAGGCAACACGGCGCTCAGCTGGACTCACAGCAGTTCATCTGTGTTGGTTCACCTGTACTGCAGCGCGTGTTGGGAGTAAACCGAGCTGCCATGTTTTACATCGAATGAACAGCTCAGCTTGGGCTGGAGTTATCCTGACCCGCTGGTGATTTTAACTGGGTTTAGCTAATACGGGTTAACCACCACAAGGAAGAACGTATGTATTTCCTCTTCCCTCTTTCAAGGTCTGAACAATCTGTGGAGTTTTCCAAAGGCACGAGGCTTCTGGTTACTGTGATTTGGTTTGGCTTTAACCCTTCACACTCCTGTGTCAAGCACAACTACAGCGTATCTCAAAGCAAATCATTACAAGCACTAAAAATGCTCCCACAGTCACCAACAGACCCACAGGGATGTCACAGACCTGCCCACCTCCTTGGTTCTCTGCGGTGTGCCAGCAGCCGTGAAGTGCATATTTTAGATATTTAAGGTATTTTGCATATCTTAGAGAAATGCACTGAGGGGGACATGTGAGGGGGACATGCTGCAGAATATCCCTATTATTGCTGCCTGGTATAAAGGTTCACTTTCCTCTTTCCTTTCAGATACTGAAGCACGTGTCTGTCTATTTCAGGAAGCAGTGCTTTCAGTCCGGTATTGATGTACTCGATCTGACAAAGCAACTCTCCCTTTTTGAGGTTTTCAGTTGCATAGCTGCATAAATAAGAATCGAAACCAAAACACGGCATGGCTGTTAGGTAACTTCACAGATAGTTGCAAGCTTTCACAATAGCATGATTCCAGAGAGCCCGCAAACCAAACAGAATTGAAAAGAAATGCGTTTGTCCTAGAAGGAAAAGTAGCCTGTCCCACCGTGCCAACTCCCTCCCAGGCTGCTGCACAGTGGGCAAACAGTGCTCTTCCAAGAGAAGTCTGATCAGTCACAAGAAGTTAAAGTTACAGGGCAGCCAGTTTGTTCTAGAATAATTTCCAGTGCTGCAGAACAGGAGGAAACCTCCCCGAGCCCCAGCCCTGCAGCCCCTGGGGAACTACCTTGCTGGAGGGCAGAAAGCAGAGACACGACAGCGAGCAGAGCTAAGTCACCAGCCATGTTCCCGGCAGCTCCCAGCGTGTGCAGTGCGCGAGTGGGGCAGGGAGCTCCAGAGAGCAATAAGGAACTCGATGGGTGGGGGAACTGCAGGGTTTTCCAGTATTGCGACAAAGGGCTGCCTTGGGAAGAAAAATGTCTGCCTTTCTGAAACGAGTGCGAAGTTACAGCTGGTTTTTTTGCTCCCGAAAAGTTCAAATGCAGTCAGCCAGCTCTGCCTGCCTTTGCCTGTGTGAAAACACAGAGAGAACAAAACCAGCCCTGCCTGCCTCTGTGCATTCAGCTGTTCTTTTATGTCTTAGCCTTCAAGCTGTAATCTCTTTGGGGGTGAAGACTTTTTGTTCGCCGTTTGCACGGGGCCTGTGGCAGCGGGGTCTGCGTCCGTCGCTGGTAGTGCTGCTCTAAAGAAAGCAGCAGGTGCAGCAGGTGGGGAGGAGAACTGGCTTTGTCCTGGCCTTGTGCTTGATTTCTGGGTTTTGCCCAACGGGTAGAACTTAAGGCTGTTACAGATGACGCGAAGCCTCTCAACCTCAAATAGCTTGCATGCCACGAGGAGTTGTTTGGGGTAATTTGAAGGGTAAAACAACTGAGAAAGAAAGAAAAACTTCTCATTTTACCATCTGTTGTGCATTTCCCATAGTTTACGCCTCGGCCTAAGATTAGGAGAGATCCTCTCAAGGCTTTTTTGCCAGCTAGCTTTAACCATCAGGGGGCTCGGTGTTGTTAGCCTCTGCGATCCCAGAACCAGAACAAAACCAGCGTCGTGTTTCTTGTGACTCCAGGATCACCCATCTGCTTTGTTTCTGACTGACATCGAGGGGGGTATTTCGTTGGCTTCAGTCCATCAGGCTAATTGCAATGGCTCAGGCAACAGCGCCTTTACATCAGCTACCTTACCGTGCCAAATTTGATTTCTTGTGCGTTAATTCAGCACGTTGTTCTTTTTGAAGATTAGAGCAGAAGATATGCTTAATAACAGCAGTTGGATGTTTGAACTTAGTAACTCTTAATTGCCAATTTATGCACTTCAACTACTGTTCCTGTGGTAGTTTGGGGTTGGCTTTCTGACAAGACGGTTTCTCTGTGTTTCTGGTAGGCTGAGAAGGGTTTAAAGCCCCGTCACCCTGCCAATATAGGGGAGTGATGGAAAATTGAGGCACGGAGCTGGTCACCGAGACGTCTGGAAGATCAGCCTAAAAAGTTCAGCCCATAAGAGCTGACCGTTTTGAGGCTGGCTGAGGCTGAGGTTGTGCTTTCTTTCCGACTTCGTTCCAAGTATGTGACTTTCTACATGAGAGCAGACGTATGAAGTTCTGCTGCAGTTTGACCAGAAGGTAGGCAGCGATACAGTTTGGGCTATGAGGTTAAACCCACAGTGTTCTTATCTTACGTGGCCATTACAGCTGAGCTAGGGTACTCTTAAAACAGCATTCTCATTGCACCGATAGAGGTTCGCAGCTCCCTATAGATCTGTATTGCTTTTGGCTGCCTGTAGTCCACAAACAATTGAAACTAAAGTTACGCTCCCTCCTGGTTACCATATTACCCAGTAATAAAAAATCAGATCCTACACACAACAAGGCTTTTAGGATAGGTTTATTTCTGATTGTGTAAGTACAGTAGCACCTCAAATGCGTAGAGCTTTTATGATGTGTCTAAGTCCTAATCAATGAATTGATGCCGGGATCAACTGAAAGGTTTCTCCAGTTTTGCTGGGACCTTATGGCAGCTTGTCTGTGTTTGATCTCTCAGCTCTTGAGGAACGCAGTTTGATTTTGTATTTCCTCCACTTGTTTCTATTTTATATGTACCTGGCTTATCTCTGCTGCTGTAAGTGCATGTGTTTTTTCCGGCCGTCCACATCCAAATAGTGAAAAGAGAGGCTCTGAACAGTGAAACATAATGTGAGGTCAGAGATACTGGTTGTGTCTTAGCAGACTTAGGTGGTATTTCACTACCATCAGTATTTCACTTCCATGCCACGCTTTCCCTTTGTGCTCTACAGGGCAAGTCAGCGATAGTTCTCCGTTGCCAATATAATCCGGAGCAGCGCATACCGAGGCACAGGGCAGGGAAAAGAGTGGCAAGTTCCACACGGCAGCTCAATATTGGAGCCAGAGATCCACATAGCCACAGGATTTCTGGCACACTCCTGGTGTCTTGCTGACCCGTGCTTCCCTGGCAGACCTTCCCAAGGAGGCCGGCTCGAGGTCGGCTCTTCTTCCCGCAGAGAAGCTGCCACTTCTCAGCAGCAAAGGCAGATCCCAGCAGGGTGGCAGAGCTGCTGTCACAAGAGAGCAGATGGTTGGGGTAGTGAGACCAAAGGAATTTTGAGCATGAAAACAGACAGATCAAATAAGCTCTTTTAATGGACTTACACTGACAAAGCTGCTTGGTTTTTGTCTCTGAAAGAGCTGAAAAGAGCTTTGCGAAGGGCAGGATTCAGTCCTAGCTGGAGGGTGCACCTTCTTAACGGCCAGTCTCAACTGGTGGAGCAACATCTTTTATATTTAAACCCCTCATGGAGGCAGGCTGTGAAGGATGGAGAGGCTTCTGGAAGGGGGAGCATATCTGAACTCTCACATACTTCACTCGAAATGCTTATAGGGTAAATCAACTCTATTACAATGTACGAGGCTGGCCCATGAGTCAAAAGCAGTTTTGCTGCAGCAGTCAGTGAGCTCTGTAGTTAATTAATTTACTGTACCCTAAAACAACTTTTAACAAAGAACGTGGGCCTGCATGGCACTGAGCCATAGTCAGACTTGAAAATCATTGGAACTATAAAACAGATGAAAGAGGAAAGCAAAATCTTTGTTTCTTCAAACGCTGCTAATGCTACTGTCATACGTATACTTTGCGTGGGCCCTCAGAGAAGGGATGAGTGGTCCATTTGAAGGCCTGGCTGCCCAGAATCCTCTGGTTTGCACAGGCTATACCAAAGAGAGAAACAGATCCTCACTTTGCACCCCTTCCTATGGATGTCAGCTCAATGAGACCAGACTATTTTTGGTGGTTGTGGCAGAGCAGATTTAAAAGGATCAAATAAAGTAGTAGCCAAAGGTTCCGATTCTTCCCCAAGCTGTACCTTCTGCAGCCTTTTGTCACCTGCATCAATATTGTATATAAGTCAGGGAATAATTGGTTCACGGCGTTCCCGTCTGGGCGTACAAAAGATTGATGTGCTGTAAGTCCCATCAGTGCTAATGCGCGTTGTTATATGCACATAAATTCTTGCATGCCCACAGGCCTCTTGGATTTCTTTGAAGCCTTTGGGTAGGTATCATTACTTTTTTCTTTCTTTTTTTTTTTTTCTTTCCTTTGGATATCACAAGAACATACGCATTTTGGATTGGCTTAGAGCATGATGTGATTTCACACATGTTTATGAAAAATAAACCGTGCCGATCTTGCAATACATCCCATTGTGATCATACCAGGCTTTTTCAAAATAGCAGCAAGAATAGGAGTCTAGATTGTGCAAAGTAACTTTGTGTGAGGGAGGAAGGTGTGGGGTTGTTTTTTATTAAAATGATGGTTTTTTTCCCCCCATTAAAATGTCTTCACCCGATCTCAGCTCCGAGTGCACTGCAGTGGCTTGGGAGAGACTGTCAGAAGGCTTGCAGGAAAATGGTGTGAACAAGCACATCTGCTCTAGGGTGTAAAGGCTGTGTGTACGTGGTGATCAGGGGGTACTTACATTCACCACCTCCCATGTCTCAGTCGTGCTTCTCCTAACCCAAAAGTTTCCAGAACAAGCAGTACATCTCCTGGAAAGAGGCTCAGCTGGCCTCTTGCATTCGACAGTACAGGAAGAAATGCACGACACAAAGCTATTTCACCTTCTTTCCTTTGACTTGCTTCGTGCAATACTTGCTGTGTGCTGCAAAAGCTACCAGCCTGGAGACGGGCTGGCATTAAGGGTCTCGCGTTTACATGATGTTTGAGGGGAGACTTACACAAAGCCAAGTTTCTTTTGTCAGCACATGCGATGATGCCTGAAGATTAGAAGCAGCTCTCCTAGATTCTGCACCCTATGGAAATCAGCGTGGCGCACGTTCAGCGGCTCATTCACAGACTAAAGCTGCCGAGGCCCAATACGATCATCTTGCCTGACTGCCTGTATAATACAAATTGGCAGCATTTCAACAATGAATAATAATAACTCATTAATAAGTGATGGGAGCTGAGAGTCAGCGGTGTTTCCAGACGCGAGAAGGCTTCCTGTAGCACACAGCCCTGCTGGTTCTGTGTACGGCATCTCCGGATTACAGCAGGCAGTCTTGGGAGAATTGAGGGCTGGTCTGCGAGATGCAGATCTTACGTGACTTATGTCTGGATCAAAAGGAGGTTTAAAGACTTTCCTGTTGCTATTGACCAATTGGAAGCAGATCCCAGGCCGGCGCGATAGCTCTGATATGTGGAATGCAGAGGATTAAAGGAGCTTCAGCAAGAGATTTGAGGACACGTCGGTTGTACGTCTCTCGTCTCCCTCACAACGCCTAGTAGATCTGTGACAATACTTTGTACTCGCTCTTTTACTTTGGAGGAAGATCTATTTTAATTAGAGCACGACTTCAGCTCCAGGGATTCTTTTCAGCCGTGCTCACGTCAGGATGTTTAATTTCACCTTTGTGGAAATCAGCTGTGCTTTGGAGGCACATAACGAGCTGTGCTCCCGTCCAGCCTTACGCAGAGCCTGCAGGGAGAGTGGAAGGTCTCAGCATCCCTGCAGGCAGGTGTGACCCAGTCCCTCAGAGCCACCTGCCTGCAGTCCCGGGCATCCACAGGGCAGCTGCCATCTCTGGCAGCCCCTTGTAGCCCTTGCTACCTCCAAATCCAGAGACCATCAGGTGGCCCGGCAGGGAGTGGGCCGCCATGCCACGTCCCGTTGCTTAGCAACACCTCACTGCCAGCCATCTCCCCTCAGCCTGCTGAGGTGAGGTAAGCGCAGCGCAGAGCAGCACCACGGCGACGCTGGCTGCTGTCGGCGCTGGCTTCGTGCTGATGGTTATTGCTGCAAAAGGACCGGGGAGTATTGCTTGACATCCTCCCTCATTTGAAATTCTTACTCCTTCAGTGGCTTGCCTGCATAATTAATGGACGGTCACTGTGTTACCGTGCACCTGACATGCGGTCCGATCAGCCATTTCTAAAGTGGTTGCTGCTTCTGGAGGTCTCTATTTTTCAGCAGTAAATTGGAACACTTGAGGCCTTCTCCTCGAAAGTACCACAGTTCCGTATGAAGAGTCGGGCTTAGTGTTGCCAGCTGTGGCCATCGCTTTTTAGTCCTCATGTATCTCACAAACCCTGCTCCTCACCACTTTCTGTCCCTTCCAAAAGGACACTGATGCTAACATGAAGTTTTCCAGATTGCAAACATTTCTGCGCACAAAGAGGAAATCCAGGAAAGCCGGGGCTTTACTGACGTGAACAGACTTCTTTTTTTTCCCCTCTGATCTTAGTCTGACCATCCTGAAGAGGTATTCCCTCAGCCTCTCCTTGCTCGATAACTGCAGCTCAGGGCTGACCTGGAAGGCTTTGTTCGTGCTGCCAGCTAGTTACCTGCTGCCAGCTCTTCTGCTGAGCCTTCATTCGAGATTGGTTTTATTCCATTGCTTGGCACCGAGTGACTTTCTCGCTCACGAGAAGGTCTGGCAGGCAGGGGACAACTTTGTTTTATGTCGGAGCAGCGCTCTGCGGCGACACATGCATATGTATATCTGCCATTGCCCTCTGCTGGGATACGCCAGAACTACTGGCGTGTGCCTCCAGCCGTTCTGATTTCCTCAGTAAAGTCTCCTTTACTTTGGGAAATCACCTGCTTTGGATGCACAGACAAGATAGGTGCTTCTGTTCAGCAGGCAGTTAATTACCACGTAGCGCCCAGCACAACGAGCAGCACGGGAGCTGCCCCAGCACAGACATGCACGTGGCCAGGCTCAAACCACTGAGGTTCATAAAAGCCATCTCTGCTGTAACGCAGAGTTTTGCTTTTTTTGCTTTTTCTTTTCTTTTTTTTTTTTTTTTAAAGGATGGGGTTATACATCTTTTCTTCATCATGCAGCTCTTTTTATCGCTGATCGAGCTGCCTTTATTGTCGATAAGTACTGACAGATGTACCGACCTGACAGTTCACCACTTTCCATTTTAGACTGTATGTTTGGTTGCTGTTTATGTGTTTTAATCACTTCGAATCAGATGCCCATACAGTTTATGAGCTCAGCACTCAGGTGTACTGCCTGATCTGCATCTGTTCACCTTCGTGCTGAGGACGGTGTTATGAAAGACCCAGCCTAAAGGCTCTGAGATGGAGGACTCTGAGTCCGCCTTTGAATCTAGTTTTCCCACAGCTGGGGTCATTAATCGCAACCTCCTTGAAATGGCTTCCTAAAACAGAGGCCTTTGAAAGACCCCGAAATGAAGACCAGGGTAGAAATGAAGGCCCACCGCTGGGGCGCTGCAACAGAGAGGTACACCTGAGAGGAGAGGCAGCGTGCACCTTCACGGCACTGCACCAGTACAGAAGAGGATGGCACTGCCCAGCTGTTCCTCGGAGAAGGAAGACAGCTGTGAATCCCACTCTCTTGGTCAAGGCAGACTGGTGGTTTGGGAGGAAGTTGTCTGAAATGCAGGACAGGAGCGGTCTGTGGGAGTGACTCAGTGCCAGCCATTTCTTTCTTGAAACTACAGCGAACAGCAGCAGAGGTACGTTGTGCACCCGCTTTTCTTTGTTTGCTCACGCAGAGGGGCGAACAGGAGATCAACCACGTAACGTGTGAGTGCAATTAGCAGTACTTTCATTGGACACCTCGCCCTGGTCACTGCCTGGATCAGCTGATGTCCCTGTGCTGGCTGAATTGCCTTTCTCAGCTCAGGGAGAGACGGTATGGCAGCGTGCAGGAAACTGCTGCTAAACTAACAGATTTTGAAAATAAGAGGCATCCCACCTGCAGAATTGCCTTCATAATCTTTGAATAATCCAAATGCTTCTCAGAATAGTTCATGTAAGCGGCTCTGAAACAAGGAGTGTAGAAATAGGTGGCATCAGCTTGGGACATTTATTTTTAGGTAACACTTTTTTTTCCCCCCCTTTTTTTCGGCATCAGAACTACTTTCATCTTCTTCAGAGCCGGAGCTATAAATATCTTCCATTCAGATCGTGGGCCTCTGACATGAGTGTGGAGCACTTCTCCCAGCTGCACATAACAATCATATTTTCTTCCATTCCATGGCACTCTCACAACCCTCTGATAGAAAATGCCCTCTCAGCTCCTAAAATCCATTAGTTATCTTCCTGAGGAGGAGGTGGGGGATACTCCTGGGAAGCCACTCAGGATGGGTTGTATCTATCAAATGTAACACGTCCCATTTCTGCCTGTTCCTAAGCAGCGTTACACAGTTCACTTCCCTGCATTTCAGAGGCTTGCTGCTTCTTCGCTTTACACCTTGTGAAATCAATAGCATGCGCCAACAGCTTTTGTCTTTGCTCTCCTTTGCTTACTGGTTCCTTTCACAGTGAGGTCCTCGCCCCCAAGGCTGGCACCTCGACAGCTTCAGGGTGACAAAGCTTTACTTGTCAGTGTGTTTTATAGGAAGCACCTAGCAAGAAAGAAATTAAAGTCTCTGTTAATCCCAAATTTAGTTCCAATCTCAAGATTTGTCACCAGACAGACATGTAGCCTGTAGCACTTAGCCTGTCTGACAATGTTCTCCCGCTACAGTCCTGTCAGTCCCACTTGTCAGAAGAAAATGGTATTTCCGATGAGGACTAGTGGGAGCTGCACACAAGTGCATTAGCTGCTATTTCTGATCCATCACACGAGGCTGGTTTTCTGCTTCCACGAATTATCGAAGCGTCTCTAGAAAGGGGGTAAGTGCACAGAGGGTTTCCATGCCAATTGCGGGGAAAATACTGGAATTGTAGCACCTGCTCTGCAAGGCTGTTTTTTTCCCTCTCCTGCATCCCAAGATGAGAACGGAGCAAAGAGAAGAGAGGCTGCAGGGCCTTTGGTGAAGCTGCAGAAAGGCAACACCGCCCCAGAGGAGGACCGGGTATCAAGTTTAGGTCTGTCTTCTCTGACTGCTGCTGTTCCTCTAGGGAGCCTTGCTCAGTTAATCTAGAAGAAAAAGCGCCAGGAAAAATAAATAGGCATTCCCCTACCACTGAATGTACTGCTCTGTGCGCCACAGTTTGGAGTTGCAGGTTGAGCAGTAACATTTCCGCTGTGTCAATCGTCACGTGCTTAGGTTTCCTGTTGGTCAGAGGTGCGTGTGCATTACCATGCGTGGACATGGTTATGAAAGCAGTGTTCTCTTAAAAAATACTCATAGCTCGGAGCAAGCACAGCATGACCGTGGAATATACTTCGAGTTGAATTGTCCCGGCGTCACTCATGATTTATGCTAGTTTGAAAGCAAACAAAAGCACTCAAGGTGACTTTGGAAATTGATTCCTTCTTCTTTTCCTGGGGTCCGTATTGTTCTTCGTTTGTCAGTCGGGATTTCATTTTTGGCAACTGCTAGTTTAGTATTGCTTTCAGAAATTGGTTCTGCTTTTGCCTAGCACTTTCAGCATCACTTTTCTTCCAAGGGGAGCTGAGGGAAGTTAACTTTTTAAATGGAGGAAAGGTGAACATCCTAAGCATTTTTATATTTTGAAATTGCAATGCTACATCTCCTTGGAAGGTTTAAAACGCAAAAGTCAAGTCTCGAATAAAATTAAAAGTTGATCTTTCTCGAATTAATTTTTCTCTGGACAAAAACACACTAGTGAGAGTGCTCAGATCAGTGCGAAAAACAGGTCTCTCTTTGAGTGTGTGGCTTTGTTTGATCCCTGCTTTGTGCAGTTGCAGTCTGCTCTATGGCTTGTAAGCTAAATACATAAGGATGTAGTCATCTTCAGACATCGTACCGTTCCAGCTTATAAGCTGTGAGAAGAATAAGGCAATTTGCACAGGAGAGAGAATGGGATGCGCTTTGTTTTGACACATCTTTGTGTCAACTCAAGTCATTATCTCTTGTCAGAACCCCTTCGTTGCAAGCTGTAGGGACCGTAGCTTGGAAGCGCTGTCTTTAAGGAACACAAACTTGCCACCATCACAGTTTATTAACGAGCACGGCTAATAAACGAGTATTGCTATTTTGTGGTGCAGAAGAACAGAGCCACTCGGTCTGCGTCCTCTCATTTCAAAGCACAGCGTTCATAGTGCAGAGAAAGCCTCAGTGTTTGATTTTAATGGGCAGTATCTCTTTCTGGGAACTGAAATGTGGTTGCCATTTTGGCACCAAGGTGAATACTTCTTCATGCCGTTTGCAGGCTCAGATGGGTTTTATTCCCTTGTTAATCTGAAGAGGTACCCTTCAGTCAAGTGAGGCAGTCTAAGAAAATCCTCTCCTGCTGTAAATCTCTGAGCCTGTGTTTAGCATAGAAATGAATTTCCCGAATCAGATTAGGAAGCATAAGGGAACTGCATGAGCCTAGAAGGGACTCATAGCCGGCCTGTGTAGGAGACTCATGGGCTGGAAGCTTAGGTTTGCCTCACACAGCCTTTTCCACACCTCCCTTCCTTCCGTCTCCTGAAATAGCCCCCTGCGCTGTGTGCGGGGACCCAAGTTGCAGATTGCCGCGTGTCGGCATTTCTTTGTCGGTGAGGGTTCAGTACCCGGGGAGCCATCTCCTGCACTTGTAACTCGGCTGCACGGTGAGCTGAAGCACCGCTGAGTCACATTCCTAATTAGAGCTGAAGTTACCCCCAGATGCGTGCATACCTGTGGGGGAGCCAGCAAGGAGACGGCCCCTAGCCTGCAGCTCTGCTCGGGGCAAACCCAGGGCCTCGTCTCACTGCTCGTGCCAGGGTTGCGGGTTTGTTACCGGCAAGAGCGCAGCCTCAGCTCCACTCGCTTTGTTAACATTCACTGGTTGAACTACAGGAATAGAACCTCTGCTTTCTGAAAATCAGCTTGTCCTCCAATGCCCTCTGGTGACGGGAACTAATTAGATGCCATTGCTGTTATTGAATCCAGTTGCAAAATACCGATTTTACTTTGTTCCTGTTAAATATTTTAGACAAATATTACAATTTAACATGAACAGAAGTCTGTGGTTCACTCGTTTGCGTACCAGCCTCTCTCTGTAATTGCTACAGCACTTCCCAGCAGTGTAAAAATAAGCATGTTCCGGAGACGCCATAACACAGCAAATCTCCAAAGCTTATTAGGCTTATCCTTTAAATATGTTAGTCCTGATCCTTATGGCAGAGAATTACGCTCATGTGTGTGTGTGATGGGTGCAGAAATGCCTCGTGTCACCTTCCATGCCCAATCTCGAGCGATGGAAAAGCAGCAGCCGCCAGTCACCGTTAGGAAAACCAATTGCTGACAGAAACGTAACCGCTTGTATAGGCAGGTGTGCAACTTTGGCCTGTCACCTGCCAGGGCACGGCACAGAACAGCCAGGAAGCCAGGACATGGATAGGCAAGAAGATTGATGTTCCTTGGCATTTGGGAGTCACTCTGCACGACAAGCTGTTGACAGTTTTCAAAAGGAGACTCGATAGAAATGGCAAAATAGGATAGCTGAGCCACGAACCCATGTGAATAACACTGAGATACACACTGACTCATGGGCAAATGCCATTTTAATTGAAAATGCAAAAATCCTGAAAAATTTCTCAATTTTGTGAGCCTAGTGAGCTTCTGTGTGTATTTTTGTATCGTTTTTCTTACAATTTGCAATCTCTGTTCTTCCAAAAAGGCCTAGAAACAGCACCTGCTTTAAGAACAAGGTGCTCCAAGAACTTGCTCCTACGGGGCGCTGCCACAGGCTGAGTGCTTACAAGCTCAGTGATTCACCAGTGATGAAGGCTGTGTGCAACTGGAGCTGCTGGCCGAGCCTTGAGCACGAAGGAGATGCAGGCCCAGGTGTAACTGGCTAAGCTACGTCGGCATGCAGCTCTGAAGCCATCTGCAGCTGCTTGCAGAGGCACCGAGCACTGTGCGTGACATCTGCAGGCTCTGTGGGAAAGGCTCCGAGGACAGCTGGAGCAAGCAAGGGTGCATTGATTTTGTCCCTTCTGCACAGCTGAGGTTTGTCGCTCTCCCACATTTGTGCAGTGTCTGTTCTGATAGCACCCACCATACCAGATTTCGTGGACAGGATCCCTTATTTTCACATCTACAGCACGTGTGCAGTGGATACACAGAGGCAGGAGACAGAGGCAGTTGACAGTCTGCGCTAAGCTCCCTGGCTTTAGGGCTCCAGGAGGGTGAAGTCTCTGGTTTCGGAAGAATCTAGAAGTGGTTTCCTCCTGCAGAAGCAGAAGTCAGTGACAGTAAGCAGACCTGAGCCAGGGCAAAGTGTTATGGAAAGCATAGCCTGAAGTGACTTGCAGCAGCTCCCTGAGGGTCTGTCACGCGGCCAAGAATAGATCCTGCATCAAAGGAGCGTTTTGTCTGCCCCTAGGCCTGGAGGCATTGCCAGCCTTGCATTTCAGAAGGAGAAGGAGATTCAGCACCTACATTTTTAATGGAGAATTAACCCCGGATTTGAGTTATTTGGAGCACCGTGCGTGCAGGTGGATGTCTTTGTTAACAAGTTATGGGCCCTCTGAGCAGAGTGCTTATTCTGATGGCCTGACAGACAGACTTGCGTGCCTTTCTGAGCAAACAGGTCAGCGCTAGATAGGCACATTAAAGGTCATTCACTACTACCTTGGCAGCATACAGTCATATTGCAACAGCAATCAAAACCTTGCTATTAAAAACAGAGTAGCAAGCGCTCTGAGCACTGAAAGAAAGTAGCGTGTGCAGCTGTTCTACCACAGTAGCTTTAATTTTCTGCTGTTGCAGGGCACGGCTGATGTGAGGTCAGCTGCGGATCAGCACGATGTCAGAACAGCCCTGAGGAGCGCAAAAGAAGTTTTGCGTATTAGTAAGGGGAAAAGTGCTGAGGAAAAAAGCTGCCCAAGATCAGTTGTTTTGAGAGGTTGCTCAAAGACCTTCCCTGAGCACGAGCAGTAGGAGGCCACGCTGGTTCCCACCGACACAGGGTGCCAAATAAGTTGTGTGCTGTTGAGGCACGCATGCTGTATTCAAGGTAAACACGGAGAGCTGAAGTATTCACAGTGTGGTATTCCTTGTGATGGGGTTGCTGGTGTACGGGAACTGCTGAGTCAGGGCCTGAATCTCTGATTGATTGCCTGAGGCGAGCACTGAGTCAGCCAGAGGAGCACAGGTGAAGGCAATTCAGCTGTGCTGCCGGAAGGGGTGGAGCCTGGCTGCACCTCTCCTAGACCTATTTAAGAGCTGGCTACCAGAGGGGAAGGATCTCTTCTGGAGATCATCTCTGCTGGTGTTTTGTGAGTGAGCCCAGGATAGGGATAAGTCTTCTATTTATTCTTTTGTGTTATCATAGTCTGCTTTGCCTAACTCTCTTGTTTATTTTGTGATTATAACATCCTAATATCCTTTGATTATACAGCTGGTGACCAAACAAGCCCAACTAGGTTCTAGCAAGCGTGGTCCTGGGAAGCTGTGGAATGTCAATGAAAATGGAGGGGCATACATTGCGATAGAAAGCTGAAGATGACACACCTGTGTTCTGTCAAACATGGAAAGAACTAAGCAGTGTTGCAGTTGAGTACACAGTTCTTATCATTAGCTGACTTTGAAAGGCGGGGTTGTCCAAATGTGATTTGCTGCAGGAATAGATGCTCAGGATGTTTCACGTGCATGCTTGTTGCTCACAGCATGCTAATTCTGTCATAAGAAACTGCAAGCGCTCAGCATCTCTGTCTATTTCTCAGCCGAGGCAGAATGATTTATCAGAAATCACTGTGGCAGAGAGAAGAGCTTAGAAGATCAGGATACACATGTGCACACGTATATGTGAACCACGTCGTGTTCCCCTGTGTGACATCATGTTGCTTTTCTGCCACTCGCTGCCTTGCCCGCTGGCAGCTGTGATTGTTCACACTGCAGGGTGGGAGGTCCCACCTGGCCCATGCACGCGCTGTGCCTGGAGCAGTGGGGCTTCGCTGCGTGAACCAAACCATCGGTGGGGTCTTGAGAGAAGAACTGCTACTTGCGAGTCTGTTGGCATGATACGGTCAGACAATATTTTGTTTTGCCTCATGCAATCTTTTCAGGGCTTAATAGGTTTCTCTCTGTAGATTACATGCACCCTCAAGAAGGAGGAGTCTTTTTCTTTCTCTTTTACTTCCCTTAAACATCTGTGCAGTGCCTGGTTTCTTTTTACAGCTGATCCGCGCAGAGACAGGCCAAAGAGGAGCCTACCCAACGATCTGCAAGACAGTGCTTGGACAGAACAGCTGAAAAAGACAGCTGGGAAGACAGGGGCGGAGTTTGTCGGGGCTGGAAGCAGAAGGCTCTGTATTTGTAGTCACATCTGACAACACCTTCAGAGAAGCAGCACAGTTCCCAGTTCTCAGTGGCTGCTCCCAGAAGCACATATGGTTCCCAGAACTGATGACTGGTACCATGAGTCATGTTGCAGTGGGAAGCTACAGGTTATCACTGCGCATCCCGCGGAGAGAACATCCCAAAATTGGAAGCAGATGGGAACCCGTCTTCTTGTAAACTGATGCCAGAAAGTTTCTGGTTAGAGTCGTGCTTTGTTCGGCACACAAGCGCAGCATCATCTGTGTGCCTCCGCTTGGCCTCCTCCCGGCCTGACACAGCAACTTACGTAACTGAAATCACAGCCTCTGAGCAGCCCACTGCCATGGCTGGAGGGAGCAGCACTAAGTGATACGGCCGCACCCAGCACGCATCCAACAAGCTCCTTACAGTAATGCATCTGTTCCCCACAGCCCTCTCTGACATGAGGCACTTTCAGCCACTCATCGTGGCTTCGATAGCCCTCGGTCAGTGCTGCAGATTCACCTTCACTTTCAGATGAGTACATCCATATTGACGATGGCTTTGTAGGTACAATATGTACAAATTTAATCACAGCACGTTCTTGTGTTTATGAAGAACCAGACTCCTCCAATGATGCCCTGCCCCTATCTCTGCAGGCACCCAGTAGCACGCTTACAGATGCGAACCACCACTTCCCAATCCCCAGTCTCCCCAGCCAAAAACAGGACTGCTGTTGGCCTCCAGAAGGACTCCAGCTGGATTTCACTGCTCTCCTGCAAGGACCGTTAGACTGTTCAGGCTTGCAAATGGCCCCTCTCTGGGAAACCACACTGTGGGGAAAGTACCAAATGCCAAACCCTACTCAGTGGAATTACATGAGAATCCACTATGTGGAGCCAGCCACTAATGATTTGGCCGACGAGAAAAGTGGATTTGAATGAGCTCGTCACCAAAACTTCAGGTGCGTGTGCTTCCCCATCGCCTTAAAGTTTGCATCTCTCAGCAGCCGAGGCACGGGACGATTTGTTGTGCTGCAACTCAGGTACGTAAGTGCATAGAGGAGTTTAGTGACAGAGCTGGCGCTGTTGTGACAGAAAGTCATATCCCTTCCCTCTCCTTGGGAGGGAATTCTCCACCAGATTTCCGCAGTACAGCTTCATCCTGCAGTTCCATTTGCCTCAGTCCTTACTTTGCTTCCATCTGGCCTAAGTTCTCACGGCCCGTCAAAGAGCACAAGTTTCCCAGTCTAAACAAGGGAACTAAGCGTAGCTTTGCTGTTGTTGCTGATAGCGTGCTGCGTTTTGGGTACTGTGTTCTGGCAGATGCAGAATCTCCTTCCAGCATTAGATCAGGATAGAACTTGAGCTAGAGGACATAGTGTTCATGCCAGGAACCGTAAGTTGTCTCAAGAGTGTCGCTTGGCCACAGCAGAGCCTTCTGTTGCAGGGGGAATTCTGTCCGTGCTGATGAGCAGCTGTGAAAAACACCATTCAACTGTGCAGCAGTGCCCAACTTCTGGTTTTTCTCGGCTTCACTGATCCCCTCCCCAGAATGCAGAAGGGAAGCATTAGGAGCGGAGATGGGAAGAGCCCATCCAAAGCTCCTGGCGAGCGCGTGGTGAGGTGAGTGCAATGGGGCTCGGGCTTTGAGCAGCCCGCTCCACACTACACCCGTCTAAAGGAGCACCGCAGTCGCTACCGCGGCCACGCCCCCTCCGCCCAGGCCACGCTCCCTCCTCGAGGCCACGCCCTCGGCGGGGCGGGGACAGGCGGGGCGGCGCGCGCGCTCCCGGCCGCGGTGTCGCGGTTGCGCCCCGCCCGTCGCCGCCGCCGCCATGGACAGCGACGAGGAGACGCTGGAAGAGACCGTGGAAGGTGTCAGCCCGGGGCGGGATGCGGGAGGGCCTCGCCGCTCGGTATCGGCGGGGCGGGATGGGCCCGGCCCCCGCCGCTCGGTCCCGCGGGCTGCGGGCGGAGGCTCGGGGCTGCGGGCGGCCCCGCATGACATCAGCGGGCTTATGCAACGGCGCCGAGCACATGGCGCGGGGCCGGCAGGGGGGCTGCGGCCGCCGGCGGGCCGCGCTCCTCCGGGCGTGGGGACGGCTGTGCTGGTCCGCCGTGTCGGGGGGGGCTGCTCGCACCTCGGGTCTGGGGGTGGCGGCGAAGGGGGCAGTCGTTCCTGTCCTTAGACGCCGGGTAGCCTGGGAGGAGTAACGGGAGCGGCAGATCCGGAACTTAGACGCGTGTTCGGACGACTGGATTTTGTTGTCACGACAGGGGAGAGTGGCTAGGAAAGGGAGCGGCGTTGTGCTCCCGCTGGAGCGCTGGGGGAGCTTCCATTCATTGGAGCAGAGCTCAGCAGCAGGCCTCGGCTCTGTAGCAAAGCTGCATCCGTGTCATTAAGCTTCGGATTGCTTGTTTTCTTTTTTTCCTGTTGACTGAGAGGCGCCGAACATCTCTTATTTGCTGAAGATGGCTTTAATTCTTTCTTCGTGTTCTGTGCCTATTAGAAGGGCTGAGTCGTTTATGCTGTGGCTGAGACTCAGAACCCCCGGAGGGGCCCTCAGAAGACGCTGCACGTGCGGCTCGGGCTGTCCCGAGCCCTGCCGTGTGCGCTGTGCGTGCGCGGAGCCCCTGCGCTGGGCTCCGCAACCCGGCGCTCCTTAACGGGGCTGAGCAGCCCCACGAGTGAGGTCAGAAGGTGGTTTGGTTTGCTTTTCAGAAGCACCTTGTGCCGCTAGTTTTGATTTAGACATAATCCGAGCGCTTTATAAAAGCCTCGCTCCTGCGGCAAGGGAAGAACTTGTGGTGTGCAGAGTAGGGTTTGTGAGCTTACACCGGCGTACCTTCTCATATGCTAAGTTAGGAGTTCGGGCCCTTTATTGAAACCTTACGTGTGCGCGTGGCGGTTTTCCCTGTGAAAGAAATGTCCGCATCAGAGTTATCGGCGCTGTGATAAGGACACGGGCATAATTGCTCAGCCCGTCCCGCTCTGCAGCGCGGCTGTCCCGGTGCCGGGAGGGGCCCGGGCCCTTCCTGCTCACGCCGGCAGTAAGGGCTCCTCTGCACCATTAAGAGAAGCCCTCGGGGACACAGCGTGGTTCTGTACTTCTGATCCCTTGCTCTGTTACTTCTCCAAGCTCTCATGCTGAGCGGTGTCTGATGGCTTTGATATGCTTTGTAAACAAGATGGGATATCTCATCATTTCCTCCTGTGCACCTTCCTGGGTGCGTTTCCATACTTGGTTGTACCGCACGTGGGAGATGGTTAATAAACTGACAAAGCATAACTCAGTTACCGTGAGGAACGTTCTCTTAGTTACTTCAAGCTGGTGAAGGTCATGTGCGTGCACATGCGGGAGGGCTCCTGGCATTCTCACCGTGCTGCTCTCCAGCAGCTTTGTGCCCCCAGCACAGTGCTATGGGCTCCAGGTACACCGGGAGCAGCTGTCGGTTTCCCTCTGGCTCCGAAGAAGCAGCGAGAGCTGCAACATGAGCTCCATTACGCTCTAAGTTAATCGGAGCTGCTGGTTTCATTCGGTCTGAAACAGAGCCACAGTGGGGATCTGTGTGTCCCCCATCTGCCGTCCCCGTGTGTGCCAGCTGCGATGGGGAAAGCTGATACGGCTGGGAGAGGCTTTGCACATCGCAAAGGCCAGGCAAGCAGCGCTTGAGGTACAGCGTGGCTGACCGACAGGCATCCTGCGTGCACGCGGTGTCGCCGATATTACGTGCTTTTATTTTTGTGTGCTTATGTGGATATAGCTATGAGGTGGCACGCCCACATTGTTGTAAGGCTTATATTTATCCCAAAACCCCCATCTTATTCAATGGAGTGAAGTGTAAATGTGGTCTTTCTCACCAGGAAGAGTATGGTTTAGATTTGAAAAGTTACTGTATTTTTAAAGCTGTGTGTTAAGAGAAGCTAGAGTGATATGGAACGTGTTTATTTGGCTCCGGGGAGAGCTCGTTGTGGCCTTCCAATCCTTGAAGGGAGCATTTAAGCAGGAGGAGGAACGGATGTTTACAAGGGTGGATAGTGACAGGACATGGGGGATTGATTTTAAACTGAGACAGGAGAGGTTTAGGTTAGATATCAGGAGGAAGTTTTTCACACAGAGGGTGGTGATGCACTGGACCAGGTTGCCTGAGGAGGTTGCGGATGCCCCATATGCGGAGGCATTCAAGGCCAGGCTGGATGTGGCTCTGGGCAGCCTGGTCTGATGGTCGGCGACCCTGCACACAACAGGGGGTTGAAACTGGATGATCATTTGGTCCTTTTCAACCCAGGCCATTCTATGATTTTATTTCAGATAGGTTTCTATGTTTTTGCTTATTCTTCTCCTATCTCTCACGTCTTCCATCCCTCTCCTGGTATCCTGCCCCTTTTTACTTTTACCTTTAGGTGTAGCTCGTTGCACAACAGCAGCCTTAGTTATACTGAATCTCTGAAAACTTTTCTTAACGTAAATGTTTTGGTGAGAGTTAAAGTTGCATACTGGAGAGCTGCTGCAACTCAGGCATCTGCGTAATCGGGGCGGTTGTGCAAACAGCTATCACGTTTAATGTGTTTTGTTGGTGTTTGTTATGTGCGTTTTCTTTCAGGACATCTAGACGACGATGGGTTGCCGCATGGATTCTGTACGGTCACGTATTCGTCCACGGATAGGTTTGAGGGAAACTTTGTTCACGGAGAAAAGAATGGCCGTGGCAAGTTCTTCTTCTTTGATGGAAGGTAAAGACCAGCTCTCCTATGTTCTGTATTTCTCTATGCTGCGAATCTTAATCCACGTTCCTCGCACTGAGTGTTTCCAAGTAATGTATGTTGTAGGAAGAGCTCTAGTTGTAGACCTTTGGAATTGGGATGTAGTCAGAACTATTGAAAAGTCACAGCGACAGGTGCTGGGCTACAGATTTCAAGCCTGTAACTGCAGTGAACTTTTACGGAGGCCTGCGAGGCAAATCAAGGGCCTGCAGCTTCCAGTGCGTTGCCACGCACAGGTGTAGGGGCCTTTCCGGTCTTCACGTGCACTCGGTCTCGGGAGCTGCTAGCAGCTAAAAGGAGCGAGTTACGTGTGGCGTTGTTCTCAGCTCTACCCCGTCTTCTGCACATTGCTCGTGGCCTGCTTTATTTTCAGAGAAGCCCCTTGAACTTGCACTTTGTTTGCCGGGAGCTGTGGCAGCGACAGGGGCTGCTCTGTGCCTGCGGGCGCGCTTCCTTCCGTAGCCCTCATCCGGAGCACCCCGAGTGCCTTCCCCCACCAGCAGCGCTTCTCCTCGCAGTTGCTCAGAACTTCCTGGGAAGGAGCGGCAGATGTCTGAAAGGACACGATTCTTCTTGGCTCTGCAGCTGCCGGTGGCACTATGAATAGCAGCTGCGAGGCCGACAGTCGTGCCGGCTCCGCTCTCCCCCTCGCTCTGCAAACCTCCGAGCAGGAGCGGAGGTATTGTGCCGCTCTGTGAGTCAGCTCCTTGTCTGCGTCCGTCTTTGCAGCCGCTTCGTACGGAGACTGTGGGGCTGTTTTCATGGGGAGCATAATATTTTTCTTCAGTTACGCGGAAGCTGATTAGGCCTCTCAGCCTGGATGAAGAAAAATCCCCACTGTTGTTTGATAATGGGGGCTTATTAAATCTTGTTCGAGACACTGAAAATCACTACTGCCCAGCAGCTGACCTCTCCAAAGCACCGTTTTTTTCCGAGCTGGCAGGCAGTGTCTCTATGGACACGTGTGCATAACGTTCCTGTGCCTGTTGATGACTTCAGCAGAGCAAGCTCTGAGCATGCAGTTGGAGAAAGTGGCCTGCGGCTTGGTTGGTGGAGCTGCTCCACCTCACCCAGAGTCCTGGCAGCGCTCCGTGGGGGAACTGGGGCTGCTGCTGTACCTCTTCATCGTTGCCAGCTCTTGATTTTTCTTTAATTAACGTAACCCTTAATGAAATGGTAGGGTTGGCTACTGCGTGACTGCAGGAGCTAGCAAAATGAAAATATACTCAAGCAGTCTGTGATACGGGTTTGGAAAAAGTTTATTTCTCCAAACTGGCCTGAGCGTATTGTAATTGAGCTATGGCAGCCATAAGCAAGCAGTGACTCTGATGGCATCACAATTTACCTAGCTTTGCTGGGTAGCGCGAGTGCCCGGGTCATGTCAGGTAGCACAGCGAGGGAGGATGACTTGGCGTAAGGCAGGGCCTGCTGTTCCCATTAACTGTGCCTTCAGCCAGGCTGAGAGCTTAGGAAGGGAGCTTATGAAGAGAAATGAATGGCAAACATTTCTCTGTGCAGCTCTCCCTCTGGCACCACGCTCTGTGCTTCAGGGCAGGAAGCTGGCAGATTTCAGTTAACTTTAAGGGTTATTAATCCCTAAACTCAATTAAACACTTTAATAGTAATAATAATAATAATAAACAAATTAAAAAACATATGGTTTTGCTGTTTTTGTTTTTTTTTTCTCCCCCTTCAAAAAGGCAACACACCCCACATGTTCCTTTGGAGAGCATGCTCACTTGTGGCAGATTCTTCTCTCGGATGGCATACTCCGAGCTCTCAGCGGTGCTAGCACTTGCAGGAGAGCACTTCACAAGCACTTTGCACAGTAGCTGTGAGCGTGAGGACCGCGCCTGGCGCTAAGCTGCAGCTGCTGCTTCCATTAAGCAGGCGCTCCCATAAACTGACAGCTCTCAGATCACAGCAGGGACGTGCGTTATGTTTGAGAAAAAGCTTTCAGTCCTGCCACCTGTAAGGAATGGTGGGTCAGGGTCCGTTGGCGTGGCTAAGAGTTGGGAGGCATATTGCATTACGTGTGACTTCTTTTACAGAGTAAGCTTAAACGTGGGCTTTGTGTGTGTTATCAGCTGCAGCGAGTTTCACTCTTGTGCTCTCAGACAAACTGCTTATGTTGTAAACATCTACATTGGAAACAGTGTTATGCAGCAAAAGCGTGTGTGCTGCAGCTGCCCGTGAGCTAAACGTGCAGGAGTGGAAGCTCAACAGTTTGTATTTCTTAGGCTGGTTCTGGCTCGAGAGAGAAATAACCGTGAAGGAGGATCTGTTCGGTGATGCTTTCATTGCAGTTTCCATTGGCTGCCTTTTTAAGCTAGGAAACAAAGCAAAACGTAGAAGTTGTTGCGTCCCTTCTGAAGGGTTCGTGAGACAAAGTCGAAGTGAGCTGAGTGTGCCTTTGTTCAAATTGCAGCACAGCACGAGTTGTGTTTGACAGGCTCCGGTCCATTGTAATAGAACTAGATGGAAAAATGACAGTGCCTTTAGCAAATCCAGGGCAGGTCGCTGCTGTGTGTGTTGCTAGGGAGCGAGCTGTGACTTGCTGACAGGCTGCGGTGTGTGCTGTAGTACAGTCTACCTGGATGACAGTTCAGTTTCTTCTCACCAGAGCGATGTCACCACAGAGCCACACACAGGAGGTAGAAGAACCTAATGTGAGCGTAGCTTTCTTGAGCAGTATGTGCTTTTTGGACCAAGAGCAGTGCATGCACTGTTTTAATTTGCTACAGCAGCCAATTAAAAAAAAAAAAAAGCTCAGCAGCGTAATTCAGATGAAGAATGCTTTGTACACTCCCTGTGCTCCGGTCAAAGGACGGCATAAAGAGCGCGGTTGCGTTGTGCCCATGTTGAGGCTTTGGATTTGCTGCTTACAGAGGTGTACAGTCTTCTATAGCTGTTCCCTTTCTCTTGTTGCCAGCACCCTGGAAGGGTACTACGTTGACGATGCCCTGCAGGGCCAGGGAATTTACACGTACGAGGACGGAGTGGTGCTTCACGGCACATACGTGGATGGAGAGCTGAACGGCCCAGCGCAGGAGTATGACAGCGATGGGCGACTGATATTCAAAGGGCAGTATAAGGACAACATCCGACATGGAGTTTGTTGGATATATTACCCGGTAAGCCTGACCTCTCGCTCTCTTTTTTGCTGAATGGAACGCTCACATGTCTTTTCTCTGCAGCCAAGGGAGATAGCTACCAAGAGCCAGTTATCTGAAAGGAAACACAGGAACCTAGGTGGAAGTTGTTTTCGTTCTGGTTTAGGATAATTCCAAGATACTGTGAAACCTTTTCGGTGCTGCTCATTGTACAGCAAGGCTGTGAGCTGCCCTTAACGTTTTTACGTTCCGGGGAGCCCAGTGCCACGTAGGATGTATTTCCATACATCTCCTTGAGAATGCAGGGCAGCAGTTCTGTCACTTTGTAGCGCTGACCGCTGACGAAAGGCTCGGGAGCTGCGCGAGCTAACGTAACCGGCTGCTCCTGCTTAGCTGGGGGAGGACTCCTACGCAAGGCACGTGCTGCTTTGGCCCAGCAAACGAGATAAAACTGGTGTGAGAGCTGTGCGTCTGCACGAGGGGTGTGCTAGTACTTCAGGCATTAAGAGAGACAGAGGTTTTCTGATTCCTGGTAGAAGCTCGGGTATTCTTCTGGAAAAAGCCTTCCTAATTGCTAGGTGCTCTTACTACCAGGCTAAGTCACAGCAACGAGGGTGGTTGTTTTTTCTCAGGTGGGCTTTTGTGCGTGCATTACTTTGGGCCCTCGTTTCATAGTCTGTTCCCGTAAAGCTTTTGTGAATTGAAGCTCAGTTTTGTCAGGCGGGAAAGAGCACGGGCTCGGACGGCGTCAAACCATGTAGAAGACCCAGTTCATTTCCTGTGTCATTTTCATCCTGACCAGAATCGTACCCAGCTTCTTTATGTCATTTTTCCTCACACCTGAGCTTACGGCAGTTAATTTAGGTTGCTTCTTTTCAGAAAGTCCGGAAAAATCACTGTGTGCTCTTCTCTTCCTTGTCCATTCAGGACGGAGGCAGCCTCGTAGGAGAAGTGAATGAAGAAGGAGAGATGACTGGAGAGAAGATAGCTTACGTGTACCCTGATGGAAGGACTGCGTATTCCGGAAAGTTCATAGATGGAGAAATGATAGAAGCCAAACTGGCAACTCTGACGTCCTTAGAGGATGGGAAACCTCAGTTTGAAGTCGTACCAGGCAGTAAGTTGGGCTAAACGCAGCGACTTGCGTTCTTGCTATCAGCTCTGCGCCGCAAACAGCTCAGTCTCAATAATATGTTCCATTAGAGGCTCTGAAGCCTGGTCGCGGTGAGAGGATGAGCGTATCAGTGAGAAGCCCTTTTTCTAAATGGTAAAATTGGGCGGAAGAGCTCAAGCCCTTTGCTCTGCAGACAAACGGGAAGTGGCCCACGTGGTGGTGCTGCTGAACTGCATTCCGTAACCCTTTTCTGGCACGCTTGGGGACGCGGTCCTGCTCGTCGCGCTCACCGTTGCCAGCTGGGTCAGCATGAAAGCCCGCTTAACAGCGGTAGCGCTGGCACAGCTGCAAGCTCTGTCTTGTAGGTAACATAACCAGCAGTGCAGAGGGGGGCTGTAGCGTGGCTGTAGCTCCGTCAGTTCATGTGGATGAGTGTACATTATCGCTGTGCGTATCGTGCCGTCTGTGTTACGGAAGTCGAAGGACACAGGGATTGGAATTAGCGAACTAAATTCAGTTGTTGTGTAACAACGTGAGTCACCAGGACCCTTCGGTCTGCTGACACAAAGAGGCTATAAAAAGGTTGGAGTCGGGCACGTCATTCCGGGATGGCTTTGGCGCTCTGGGCGCGCGCTGTGTTTGGGGGCGAGAGGGGCAGAGCCGTGCGCATGAGCACGAACCGTGCTGCTGCAAGATTGGCTCTTTGGCCACCTAACATTGCGTCACCCAATGCGAAATAGAAGTCAGTGAGAAGAGGATGGGGACTGAGAGTATCCCTACTGCCTTTTGTTTTTATTTAAGATCTCTTGGTTTTTACTTAAAACAAATCCGAGATGGTGAAGTTGAGCTTTAGAAATGGGTTTCGATTATGTTTTGAATGAAGCTGCCTTAGCCCAGAACAGATCTGTTTTTAGCACTTGGATACTGTGGGCCATGGCCTTTTACCAAACTTAGTAATAATTGGGATTGTTTTTCTCCTTACGTCCACCTTCGTCTTAACCTGTCTCCCAGACAGCTTCTGGCATTTGTTTGGAGAGGGATGTAAGGATTTCATTAGAACCGTACCGCTGAGTTGCTTAGAAATAGCAGGAAGTAAGCGACGGTAGCAGATGTGTTTTATGATTACTGAACGTTACCTTCTAGAGGATGTCTGTTCCGGTTCTGAATTAGAAAACATCACGGATGAAATAGTCCATGCTTTTTTTTTTTTGTTTCTTGTTTGTTGTCGGGTTTTTTTCTTACTGTATTTTTAAATATATCCTTTTAAACTTTGCTTTAGGTTTCAAGTAAAGACTTGAGAAGGGTCAGCTTTGGAAGGCTGTCCAGTCTCTTAAAACTTGATAGTTTAAGGATGATGTATTCATTTGCAAGTAATCTGCTGCTCTGTTACGTTGAGGGGGGAAGAGTAAAACTGTCCTGCTGAAGCAGGCCTCTCACAGAGGTGCACCTCCGTTTAGTACCCTTTTTTCCTTCTCCTCCCTTTCCCCCCGCAGCACAGTGTTTTATGCAGACATTAATTTAATTTTTGAACATCTCGATTACGTTAAGGGCCGCGTGCTTTGCGTACCACCCATTCATTTGTTTCCCTCGTTGGTTTCTCCTTTTAGGCCCGGTGTACAGTTTTGACAAATCTACTTCATCCTGCATTTCTACAAACGCTCTTCTTCCCGATCCTTACGAGTCAGAGAGGTAGGCTGTTTTTTTTCTCCTTTCCTCCGAAGCCGTCCGTACCTTTTTGCTGTAACGTTTTTAGGACCGGATTTTGCCTGCGTTTCCTCGTTTGAAACAACTGTTGTCTGAGGGCTTGTGGTACGGAGCCTATGCCACACGTCAGGAAACATTTGACTTCATTGGATTTTTCTGTCTTACGCAATAAAATTGCACTCTGGTGGATAGAACACAGCTGTACGTTGTCAGAGATTCAACTGGGATCTCTGTAGCGCTTGAGATACGTGTTGAGTCCAGTACTTTAACTCCAGTAATAGCCCCCATGCGTAACACTGCGAGCAACCAAGCGCACCGCTCCCCTCTTCTCTAGACGTAGAGCCAGCGTCACGGCAGCTCCACACAGATGCAGCGTAGTGCCAAAAGTAAATGCAGAACCTGGAGGAAAGCAGGGTTCTGCTTCAGCGAGTCGTCCCATGGTAGCAGGTGACACTCATGAACTGCTTCTGCGACTTGTACGCAGCCCATCGCGTAATTTACATTTTACTTAGAGTTAAGAAGCTTTGCTCTGTAGGAGACTCTATTGTAGTGCTGTTCTTCTACTGTGACATATTTCAGTAATCAGTGTGTTCGTTCTTCCCCTGGTAGGGTGTACGTCGATGTCTCTCTCATTTCCAGTGCTGGAGAAGGATTGTTTTCCAAAATCGCGGCAGAAGCTCGTACCGTTATGTCCTTCTACAACGGAGTGAGAATTACACACCAGGAGGTAAAGGAGAGAAAAAAGTCAGTCTCAATTTTCATTGCTCCTTCTGAACCGTTAAGATTTAATACGACAGAGTTTAATGTGAAGCAAGTGCATGTTCGACTGTGTATTTTAGGAAAAAATACATAGCCAGGAAAAGCTTTAGTTGCATGCGTTTGAGTGCTTGCTTTCAAACTGCCGACGAGGTCGACCCTCCGTGCGCACACTGGGTTTTTGCCTTGCCAACTAGGTAGACAGCAGAGACTGGGCCCTCAATGGGAATACAATATCCCTGGACGACGAAACAGTCATAGACGTGCCGGAGCCCTACAACCACGCCGCCAAGTACTGTGCCTCGCTGGGGCATAAGGCCAACCATTCCTTCACTCCTAACTGCATCTACGACCCGTAAGTACAAGTTTGTGTTCCGATGCCGAAGCCGCGAGGACGGTGCCGCGGCCCGGGATTGCGGGCTGCGGGCAGCGTGGGGCAATGGGTCCCGGTGCTGAAGGAGGTCCCACTGGAAACTGGCCAGCATTTCCTGTGCCTGGCGTCTCTTGGGACTAATCTGCGGTGAGGGTCGGGGGATATCTTCAAGTTGGCAACTTCGGTGTGAGTTTGGGTAGCTGTCCATGAGTTATAAAACGCATGAACTCCGTGCTCTCAGCCCCACTTGGAGTAGCACCGCGCTAGGTCAGCTGAGCTGCAGAAGCGTGGCCAGCAGCGTCAAATGCGCTGCCACTTGGGAAACGCAGAAAGGAAGCGTCCTGCTGCTTTGCGGTCGGTGCACAGCGTCAGGAAACTTCTGGTGCCATACGTGTGCCTGAGGGTCCAGGCGCCTTTCATACCAGCGTATGAAAGGACAGTAGATCTGTACGTGGGGAATAGTTTTCCTGCATTGAATTAGCTGGTTTCCTTTGCTGTCGGGCCCTGGGAGAGGATGAACGGAAGTGACTTTTGTTTGGTAGGTACCCGTGCTGGGGAAACGAAGACGAGCAATTTTCTGCGCTCGCCTGTCTCGTATGATGTGCGTTCATTTGCTGTTATCCAGATAGTCAGCCTGCAGGCCCATGGCAGTGATTAACCTTTTATTTTTCTCTGAGCGAGCCATGTCGCAGGACTATTGAAAGACCTCTGTCGGCAGAGCTGGGCAAACGGGTGCTCATATATCGATACGTATGCCCTCGTTCCTCAAGCCTTTATGAGGCTGACTCGGAGAAATCTGCCAACCTAATACAGATTTCAGGCAGAGCGACTGCTGAAAGTATGCACAAGGGGGGCTAACGGAGTCTGTGAGCTGCCAGCAAAGCCTTGCCATAGTGTTTCTTCTTGCCTTTAGGTTTGTTCACCCTCGGTTCGGGCCCATCAAGTGTATCCGTACCATCCGGGCTGTGGAGAAGGACGAAGAATTGACCGTGGCCTACGGATACGATCACAACCCTGCGGGGCAGAACGGGCCGGAAGCACCCGAGTGGTACCAGCTGGAACTGAAAGCTTTCCAGGCCGCCCAGCAGAAGTGAAGCGGAGCCTCCTCAGTTCAGCAAACTCAAAAAGAAACTTGGATCTATGCACTACCTTTGTACTGAAAACTGGACAACCAGGGATTGTTCATGCCGTTGCATCATAACTTTGCATTCTGTGTTAAGAGATAAGTTTCTTGCATACTAACTAGGTTTGACTGTGTTACTCATAGCAGATTTAAAATTAGCTAGCGTCGCACCAGTCTTATCTGGAGAAATTATTTAATATTCTATACGAGACGTGATATTCTTTGGTAGCTTCTGCTTTTGCACCATATGCAAAGACGCCAAAAGACTAGACAGAAAACTAACATGGGTATATCGTTCACTTTTAGTCGGCAGACTTAGTGTCGCTCTCTATCGGCCTAGGCATTATTGTGCAACTGCATTTTGCATATATGCCACTTGTGATGATAACAGTAATATTTTGATATTCTCTAATAGTAGCATCATTTTGCCTTTTTAAACCTTTGATCTGAATCTTGCAATAGAGCAGTTTATTAGCATCTAGGAGGCTGGGTTTTAACTCCCCTTTCCTCTTGTCTGAACGTTGTTCTTTCTACGAATCCTCTTTTGCAGGAGAAAATCCTTTCTAACTAGCGGAAAGGCTTGTACGTGTACGTGAGAGTGCTGTGCGTCAGTCTCTGTGGCTCTCTAAGTAGCATAGCGACGTGTCCAACCCTAATATTTATCTGGCCTTTGTGGCTGGCTTATTTTATTTAATTTATGATTATGACACGCAAATGAAGTTGTTCTTTGCACGAAGATTATCCGAGAGGAGAAACGGACCGTCTTTCTGAAGGACTTTGAGAAGTACAGGTTCTGGAAGGCGGGTACATGAACGGCGTTAGCGTCCGCGAGTCAGTCTGCGTCTTTCCCCCGTTAGGGCGGCCAGCTCTCAAGGCACAAATGGGTTCTTTTGAAGGAAACGTGCGTACCTGAGGGCAGGCTGCAGAACTCGGTCGAGGAGAGCTGTATCAGTTGTCCGTGTTCAGTTGGCAAAGAATATAGCTGTCGTTAGTAGCGCTTAGAGAGGGAGCGAATATGAGCGGAGATGTCAAACTGAGATTTCTGCGAAAGCTGGGAAGATCGTTTCTTGAAAGGCAAACAACTGTACGTTAAAGCTTCTCTCGCTGTTCACAGTCAGAAGCAGCAGTCAATCCGTAGCTTCCTTACAGTCGGCGGCAAGGGTTTGTGAATATTTGTCTGCAGGGCTGTGTTTTGGTGTTTTCCAGGGATAGGGGAGTTGTTCATTTTGTTTGGATGCTATACCGTCTTGCCTATGCTGTACAAGAGAGAAATTACGGTCACTTCGGTCTGGATGCCGGAGCCCATCTGGGACTGCGACGTTCTCTTCGGGGCTTAGCAGTTTAGCGACAAGTGAAATGCGTTTGCGACGCTTTCTCTAAACGTTCGTAGTTTACAATGTTTGTATATATGTAACATAGATGGCTTGGGAATCAGACCCACCTTTTATTGCAGCATTTGGTCGCTTGAACGGTTGCAAGCGTCTGGCTGCCTCAGGAGCCAGCCGTCGGACCGTTGGCAGAGGTGGAAGGAGGTTGCCACGAGTTCTTTCGGAGAATCTTGACTTGCGGTAGGAATTGCGAGCGCAGACCTCAAACCTGGGGCTCTGCTGTTTTCCTGCATGCAACCACAGAGCACTTTTTCCGCACTTCTCTGTTGAATCTTACACAAAAGCTACAGTCTGTGTGCCAGGGAGGGGTGCAGGCACTCCACGGGATTTTTGATGCTCTTCCAGCAGCGAGCGGAGCGTGAGCTCCAACGCAGCCGGAGACTCATGCCGCAGCTCCGCCGCTGGTCGGTCCGAGGCAGCGGAGGCGATGCCTCCAGGGCTCAGCCCAGCGTGCGGAGAGACAGAATTGAGCCTCACAGGTGAGGGAGAATTGTCCAAGGGCGGTTGGCGGCACAGCTTCAGCAAATCGACCTCAGTGAGAAATCCGTGTTTTTACTGTTGTTTTAATTTGTTTTTCCCCCGCTTCCCACAGGTTGTTGTTTTGGATCGGGGCTGTTTCAGCTTGGCGCTGCGCTGAAGTGCAAGGAAGAGGAGAGGGACGTTGTATGTGGCTATACGCAGCTGTGAGCAGAGGGCAACTCCTTCCACAGTAACCCGCTTTCCTTCTCAGTAGCCTACTCTGGATTGCTCACCTCTTAATGCCAGCTAGGGAACTGTGCTTAAAAGGTTATGATCTCTTGAGCTCCTTTGGCTTCTTTGCCGATCGGTCTGACTCCTCGGCCGTCACCTCTTCACGCAGAGCTGATTGTTTGGATAGGTTGGTCTGTCTTCCTATCGCGTGAATATAGAGAGAGGCAGAAGAGAGGGGTGCTCTCAGCACACAGGGTTTGGAGATAACATCGGCGGGTGCGTCGTGAAATAGGGAAGTCCACGAAAAGAAGGCACTCGGATGTCTCCGTGCGTTCTCAAAAGCCCCTGCTTCAGTGCTCGCCAAGCCAACGCTCTCGCTCTTGTGTATGCTTACAGCCAGCTAACATGCTGCAGCTTTTGTTTGCGTCAGCTCCGTTGTGGTGTTATTCTCCGCTCTTGGTCCTCCTATAGATCCCTTCCTCAGTGTCAGACCTGGGATAAAAGTTGCGATTATAAAGCCGCTTTGGCTCGATTCAGGACCAAGCCCTTGGGTTCTTCTGTGTTTTCTCTTTCTTTGCGGTCTGTTACCGTAGAGGTGGATGGGACGGTTTCTACCACGGAACGGCAAAAGGGCTCGCGGCTGAGCGGGTCACTCGGGGGTTTCTGGGAGGTGTGTCGTGGCAACCTCAGGTCGAAACACAGGTTAACTACGTAACTCCGAGCGATGCCTTAAATTGGTCCACGCATTTTGCAGCTCAGCTTCCGGGGCTCATTGGATAGCAAGACCAGCTTAGCCAAATTGCTTGCCAGTAGCATTGCGAGACCCACCAGGGAGCTTGATTTCAGCTGGAAGCGGATGAAATACTTATTTTGCAAAGCGATTTGTTTCAGTTATCGAATATCAGTGGCTATTTGTGAAAACACAGGAAGTAAAGAAACTCTACTTCTGAGAGTCTGGCCCGGGTCCTGTTCGGTCGGAGCAGAAGCTGGAAGAAGAGCTCATAGCTGTCAGCTGCAGCTGGATGACCGGGAGGATCACGGTGTACTCTTTGTGACTAGAGGATGGCTTAAGAGATTTTATTACTGCTGCTTTTTTCAGGTACGGGTCGGTTCCCAACTTCCACCTTAAGTCTGCACACCTGCCGGTGGCTTCTGTACAATTTGAGGGTCGTTACCCAAGTTCCTTCGTGCGAAGGAGCCCGTATCAACCTGTGTTATAGGCCGTTGACCCTCTCTTTGGAGAGGTTAAAGAAATTAATTATTGTTTTGTTGTTTTTTTTTCCTCCTGTGGCAGCACTGTGTTTTGTCACCAAGAGCAGGAAAGTTTATTTTTCCGGAGAAGCGGTTTACCTTGGAAATGAGAATGTGAGTCAGTTTTAGCTGAGAGCTGCCTGCTGGGTCGCGCCTGTGGGTAACAGGGAGAAGGGCTTAGGCCTAGAGATGGGTTCTCCTAGCGAGTCTGCTGCTATTCCGTGACTCTCTGGGATCTGCTGGAAGAAGTAACATTCCTTCGCAAATGTGAAAAAACTTTTTTCCTATTCTTTGGTATTAATCAGAAAAACACCTTAGCCTTCAGAAATCGAGTCCTGGAAATACACATATACGATTCTGCAGCCATCGGAGCGATGGTTCTGGTCGCTCTTTGGCTTCTTCAGCAGCTGCGACGATGCCTTCTGGCACGGGCCTTACTTTTTGTCCCGAGTGCAGCTGAAGGGAGGCAAGAGGTGACTCTGGCCAGTTTCAGGGCAGCTGGGGATGTGGTGCTCTGCCTACTGAGGCTGTGGATTTTGGGACTGATTTGGCAGCTGACTCTGGCTGGGCCTTTCTAGGCGCAGAGCTTTTACTCGTGACGCACGCAGTCGGCAGTGGCTGTGGTTTATTTCTCAGGGCTGCTGTGTTTCTGGGCCGGCATGCAAGCAGGCGTGCCACCAAAGGCTCTCTCGCCCTGTGCCACACGCTGGAGGAGCTGGTGTTCGGTACCGGGAGCCGAGAAGCGGTGGAAATCCTCACTTGTCCATTTCCTCCGTGCTTGGCTCTCCAAGCCTCCTGCACTGCTGCGTTGTCCCCATCGCTGTTTGCAGCTGGCAGGCAGTCGTCCTTTGCTCGAAGCCTGGGCTCGCTGCTTTGGTTGTGCCCAGACTGTACGGCACGGTGCCTGGCCCGGAATCGTGCCTCGATGATTTCTTTCGGCCTTTCGTAGCAGCGCGCAGCGTGTGGCCAAACGCTGCGGTTGTGATGAGGTGACGAGTTGTACAGAGCTGTTGCCCACCGCTTCGGTTTCCTCACGCACAGCAGAAATGCCGAAGCTGCTGTGGGCGTCCGAGGAATTCACTTCTGAGCATTTAAAAAAAAAAAAAAAGAAAATTGCTTTGAAAACAGTGTTGTAGCAGTGTCTCCTTAAATGCTGGGGTGCTGTGGCCACCGCCGCCTCCTCGCTCAGCGCGCACTGCTTTGTGCCGAGGGCGTGCGGGTGAGCAGCGCGGGCTTGGGAGCAGCTTTGCCTGCGGGTGTACGTGGGCATCGTGCTCATCTGCGCGTGGGGAGAGCTCGTTCCTTGTGCTGCGTGTACCGCAAACCTGAGGGCTATATTTCTGGAACAGTCTCGTAGAGAATTTGCTTTGTTCTTTTTTTCTCTCTTTTTTTTTTTCCAACAAGGTGCAAGATTGAGTGCATGTTTACTTGCCCCAGATCAAAGGTTTTGAACACTAAGGTCACTGTCAGCTGAATGGACCCTCCTCTTGGCGCTCTTCTGTCTTCAGGCAATCGAAGCTGCTGCCCTTTCTCTCTCAGTTTTACTGTAACTGCTGTTGGGTTTTGCTGTTTTCATTCCCGGGAGAACTCTGTACAAAAAATTGAAAGCAATTAAATGTTCAAGCCATAACATCACGAGTGCGGGAAGACCCTCTTCACAAGTTTTAATGTATTTATACGTAAAAGGATGTTTGTATGAAATATTTTCTGGGTAGAATGCGTATTTTACAAGAAAATAAGTTCCGGTAAGACGAAACAGAGTTGAAAAGGATGTGTTTTTGTAAGATGCAACTGTAATTGGTTACTGATCAGTAGACTTCTTTTTTTTCTTTAGGGGAGAAGCAACCAGTTATTGCAAATTACAATTGCAAGCGGTCCTTTCTGCTGTTCGGGGAAGTATTTATCCAGCATCCCGTGTGGCTGCCATAACTCACGGCAACAGGGAGGCCCGTCGCACGTTCAGGACATAGCTCTCCTGCCCCACGCCGGCCCCGTGCAAGCGGGGCCTTCTCTCCTTTCCGCAGTTTCGTCCTGTACATCTTTTCCTACTGTAACCGTGCTGGGTTGAACTCTCGAGCTCAGATGCAGACTAAAATTGCGTGTCGCTCGACGGTTTCTGCGGGGCCTTCTGCCGTTTTAATACTCTGTAGCCCATACTTACTGGGTCTCTCAGTTCTTCAGAACTAAGTGCTAAGGAATAATCCTTGGGGTGAGCTTACACGCGTGTTCACAGTTAACCCCGGCGTATATAACTTGTATACAGTACTTGATAGGTGTTTTATGACATTTGTACTCGAACTACGAGCCTTACCGAACATCTGTAGGTTTATTCATGACTTTTAAAAATGGATAACTCTAAGAAAGATGTTTACATGACTGACGATTGCCCTTCCTTTGATGTTACGAATGAGGTTTTTATAGTGTGTTTGGGTGTATGTGCAAGGAAGCAAGACCAACAACAACAATAAAACGTTTCTGGGGTTTGAAAAAAAAGATAAAAAAAACAACACAAACGAACAACACACAGACTCGAGAAACATTTGTTATAAGTGAATTTTAAAGATCGCTTTAATTGCGCTACGGAGGCAATGCAGATATTAAAACGTTCAACAGCAACGCCGTCTGTCCGTGTCTGCTGCGCGCCGCCTATCGCCGCGGGCACCGAGGGCCGGGCCGGCTGACGGGCAGGGCCGCCCCCTGGGGCCGCGCTCCGCCCCGCCGGAGCGCTATGGATCGTTACCGGTACTTCATCTTCAACCAGCGCAACATGGTGCTGCTGGGGCTGCTGCAGGTGGCCTTCAGCACGCTGTGCGTCGTCAGCGGCTTCGTCGACGGCATGTTCGGGGGCGAGTCGCCGCTGGGCAGAACCAGAGCGCCCGTGTGGGCCGGGATGGTAACGCGGCGCTCCGCTTTCTACCCTTCGCGGTTTCCTCTGCGGTTTCCGAGGGGGGGGGGGGAGGCCGCGGCTCCTCGCCGGCCCTTCCCCGGCTTCCCGCTCAGAACCCGGGCGGTGCCGCGGGCGGAACTTCCGCGCGACGGAGCGAGAGCCGCTTCTGCCGGGCGATGCCGAGCGCGGGGCCGCTGCGGCCGCCGCCCCCCGCAGGCCGCCACCGGGACGGGCCTCGGCGCGGAGCACCGCGGGCGGGCTGCTCTTCCGTCCCTCCGTTCCTCGGAGCCCGACCCTGCAAACGAGCGCCTTTCGGCCCTTTATCTTCACAACCCGATTCCCGTCGTCAGCTCTTATCACCGACTCCTTTTCTGCGCTGCAGGTCATGGGAGTCCCGGGCGTCCTGGCGTTGTTTTCCTCTCAGAGGAAGAACCCGGTCCTTGTAAGCTACGGGGCATGGCGTGCGGATGGGGCGGGGGCTGGGTGCCGTGCGGGGGCCGCCTCCGCACCCTGCGGTGCCCGGGTCTTAGAATGGCCCTCGTGGGAAGGGCCGCATCTGTAGGAAGGAGGAGGACGCGATGTCCGTTTGCTTTCTAAGGTGTAACGTGAGCTCTGGCAGGCTCCAGTAACCCAAATCTGCCGAAAACGCTCGAGAATGCTTGTGTTGTTCATTTACTCGTTCATTTGTATTTGGTCGCTGCCCGGCATTAAGCTGCATTTCCCGGGTGGTCGTCTCAAGCCGCCCTAGCCCTAAAGGGGGATGCGGTTCCTCAGAGCCCTTTCAGATGGACGCATTTCAGCCCCGCTCCCGCCGGGGGGCGGGATGCGGGACTCGACCGTATCTCAGCATCTCGGTCCCGTGGAAGCCTTTATTGCGCTGTGTTTGGTTTCCACCCAACTGTTGCTACCGGATCCTTCCTAGCGTTACAGCAGGTCAAAGTCTGGGACCTGCCGCGCGCTGGCCCCTTCTGTTTGTGTTCATTGCGTTACTTTCCTTTTCCCTTTCTGATTCTCCTTTCGTTTCTTTGCCTAGGTGAACGTGCTGGTAGCAGCATCTATGCTGTCTTGCGTGTCCATCCTCATTGTCATAGTTTACAGCTCCCTCACGCTGTCCTACAGAGAAGAGGAGGAGCCAAGCTCTCACCCGGTACACGTTGTGCATACGGTGAGTGTCCCCTGAGCTCGTGGCTGTCCTTGACGTGCAGCTTCCCGCGGCCCGCTGACGGGCCATGCACCCCAACGCAGCGAGGTCAGCTTGGTAAGCACCGACGCCGCAGCAGAAGGGTTGGGTTTGTCCTAGGGGTGAGTTGGTTTGCCCTTTTGCACATCGCATCTGTTCTGAACAGTGTACGGGTACATCCGAGGCGTGTGAAGCTGTTTGTCAGGTCTGAGCCGAGCGTCAGGACGGGGAGACGCAGCCTAGCCAGACGTATCTCATAGCGTGACAAGGAACAGCTCGTTCCTCCTGTTGCAACGCGTTAAACCGGAGCGCTTAGCTTGGCTCGTTCCTCAGAGCATAGAAGAAAGGTTTTAAAGAACACTGACCTGAAATCGACCCCGATGCGTGATCACGGCTCTCTTACGGTATCTAGAGAATTTTGGTGGAAATCTTCGCCATCTGAACGTGGCTCTAACGTTTCCTTTTTTGCTTGCAGAAGTTCGTTCTGAATAAAGTTGTCAAGGGTGCTAACATCGCAATGTTAATCGCGTCCGTCTGCAGCGCCGTTGTCGTGCTGATCATCACCTACCTGGGGTGTCGAAGTCTTCCTCGCTGCTCCTGCTACGACAGCACAACTGGGATGGTGAGTGCGGGGCTGAGAGCTCCGTGTTATTGCACGCTCACGTTGCCTCGGCTTTGCCCCGGCCGTCCTCCTCCAGTGCTGCCAAGGGAGGGGAGTGTCAGAAGGACTTTAGCTTTCCGTCCTTCCTTTTGCTGCCTCCCAGTTCTTACTTATCAGCTCGCAGGATGAGGTTTGTGATGGGGTTCTCTCCTTCGTAGGAATGGTTGCAGCCTTGTGACGACCAGACTCAGGCCGTGGAAATGGTTTGCGCCGTACAGAGTGAGTAACTCTTCTGATCTGCGTATTTGGGCATTCGCTGGGGTTACGGAAGGAAGGTCCTGAATGCGCCGCAAATCCCCATAAGCAAAATATTCTGAGCAGGGACCCTGGAGTTTGTGCAAAGGGCTACGACACCTAACAGTTTCCTCTCCCTTCCCCACGCAGGTGCTGGGGATGGCATTCTTAACTTCCCGACTAAGTTTCCAGCAGAGGACTGTGACACGGAGGAAGATGCATCCAAGCCTCCGCCATACATCAGAATGGCTTGAAAAAGTGATGGACTGATCTAAAGATGCTCATCGAGACGTACAGTGAGATGGATGAAAGGAGTTTTTCAGTTTGAAATCTTTATGTGCTTTTCCTGGGCCTTTTAAAAAATGCACACAGAAGGAGAGAAGCCATCGAAGGCCCGACAAAGATGCCACTGCAAATGGCAGTGCACCTGCAGATATTTGGGGACGTTCAGACTCCGTGTAGCTGAAATAGCTCACTGCCTTTGTGAAGCGTGAGCTTTTTTATCTGGCTTTTGTACTTAATTTGTATCTTCTTTCGCTGGAAATCATTGGCAGTTTGTCTAGCAGCGCTAGCTGTAAACATTCAATTATTAAAGACAATTTATTTTTAAAAGAAATGGATTGTGGTGTATTCCCCTTATCTTCTTCCCATGCTCATTGTATCATCTGTTGCAAAGGGTCCGCGAAGGATCCGCCACGCTCAGCTGTTGGCTGAATAGTCGCCCTCCAGCTGGGACGGGGCAGGTCACGTCAAGGACAGGAAGACTTGCAGTGCCAGTCCGACGCCTCTGTCGAAACAGAGCTCTGGGTGCGTTCGTGCCTGGGGCCAATTCAACTTATTTGTGAAGGATAAGGCTAGGTTGATAGGGGCTGAGTTAGCGCAGCTCCTCATACGGAGTCACTTACCTAGTTCACCTTCGGAGAGTGAAAGTTTGAAGTGTTCTGCTGAGCTCTTTTACAGATCTCGGCTTAAGCGCTACCTTGGGAGGAGCCATAGCTTTCGGTAGAGTTTTCTGAGGAGCATAGATTCCCACCTGCACTGAAGGGTTTGCTTCCAGGTAGGCTGAGAAGCATCTGTAGCACGTAGGTCCGCAGGCTTTGAGCGTGCAGCAGGTTGCCGGTCCCACGGCACAGGTTACCCGGCACCTCCGGCCGTGTGGGACCGGGCAGGTTCACCTCCTGACTCCAGTAACCTCCCGCTTACTGGAAGGGTGAGTCATGCTTGCAGTGTAGCTCCAGGAAGGAGATAGGTAGGAGAGTGCCTTTCCCTTTCCCAACAGGTGAGGGAGTTTGTTTTGCTAGAGACTTTGTTTTGCTAGAGACCCAAGTCTTCTTTCTTATACTAGGAAAATAACCCAGATGCTTCGATGAAACTGGGGCTGTTTAGTTTGGAGAAAAGGAGGCAGAGGGGAGACCTTATTGCTGTCTTCCAATACCTGAAAGGTGCTTACAGCGAGAGCGGGGTGGTCTCTTCTCACCGGTGACAGGTGACAGGATGAGGGGAAATGGCTTCGAGTTGTGCCAGGATAAGTTTAGGTTGGATGTCAGGAAACGCTTCTTTACAGAAAAGGTTGTTAAGCACTGGAACGGGCTCCCCAAGGAGGCGGTCGAGTCACCATCCCTGCACATGCTTACAAAGCGTTCGGCTGTGATGCTAGGGGACAGGATTTAGCGGAGGGCTGTTAAAGTGAGGGTAGCACTGTCAGGTTGTGGTTGGACTTGATGATCTTTTAAGTCCTTTTCTACCTGTGAAATTCTACGAGTTTATGGTTCTAAACCCTAAGCTGCATATTGAAAATTGCTTACAGAAGCTGGCACCTCGCTAGATTCCCCTTGGCACCCCCGGGCCTGCTAACTACAGGTAATTAGCCAGTGAGAATCCACCATGAGCTTCCACCTGACTGTCTGTCACTCTGTTGTTTTACATTATTTGTCTTTAACATAGTAAGCCACAACATGAAGCAGAAAGTGATGCCGTGCCTTCTCTGTTGCAGTGTAGCAAGCATCAAAGCAGCGCGCGTGAGAGCATTCCCACCCTCCGATGCTTCTGACAGCCTGTGACAAATTGTTTTTTCTCTCTGAGTAACAGAAACTGTTGTCCTTGTAGATTAAAAGTGAGCAAGGCTCCCCGGGAGGTTTGTGTGATTGCCGATTCTTTATACCATCTCGGCTTTGATTCTCTGTCTTCTGACACATTTTGCCTTTGAAGGAGCAGCTTGCTGGGAGCGTTTTGTTGTCGAACGGTGCCGCTCAGCCACCACTCCGTGCCCAGGTGGATGCTGCAGTCCCAGTGGAGATATTGCTTTGTAACATTGCCTTATACTGGGAGATAGGACAGAACCGAACGATGTGTGCAGCCTGGAAGCAGTGACAGTGACGCTCGGGGACAAGGAGACCCACCGAGGACCCCTCGAAGGAGTCGCCCTATCGGTCTATTCTGAAGTAGGAGTGTAGAAGAGGAGCGCGCTGGAAACTAGACACTAGAAACTAGAAACTAGAAACTAGAAACTGTAGAAACACACGCAGTTGGTTCAGCAGCAGCTGCACAACTCCTAGTGCCTGTCTGTGTTTTGCAAATTGGTTTTGCAGTCCTGTCAGAGGCGCGATTGCAGCACCGCTATCACGGTACCGGCACCCTGGAGCCCTTACGGCTGTACGATGCAACAAGTCCTTTTACAGAAGGAGAGTTTTGAGCAAGGAAACACCTGCACTGTGGAAATTGGTGGAAACTGTACCTCCGTTCCATGGCAGTTTCTATCATTGGGTAGCAGTGCAGAAAACATATTCGTGCTTGCAGCTTCCAGCGCTATATGCAGTAGGTGCTCCACATGTGCATCACGTTCCCCCAAAGCCCGGCAGCAGCTCCCTCACCCCCAGCGTTCCCCGGTAGCAGCTGGAGGACACTATTCAGCACGTAGGCACCATCCCCAGCACCTCCAGGAGCGACGAACTTGGCATTTGCTCCTCCCAGACTTTTGCTACTTGGCAGGCTGTTCGCTGATCAGACATTGTAATGCAACATTAATTAAGCAACCAGTTTCTGTGAGTTAACATTCCACTGAGTGTGGAGTACCTGCTGCAGCCGTTTCCTACGTGGAAATACAGAGAAGGAGCTCCATAGAAGAGCTCCTCAGGAGACTGTGGTTGTGAGCAGGTTGGGATACGTATATGATAACTGCTTCTTGGGGCTTTTATCACTTCCCTTCCCATCTTGTCATAGCAATGCCTGACAGTAACTAGTTTCCTTTATTCCTCGGCCCTGTCGGGGCCGCAGCAGTGGGCGTGCTGATGGGAAAGAGCAGGAGAAGCCAGAGGACAAATCTGCCGCGCCGCAAGGGCCGCAGAGTTGCCCGTTCCAGTGTGATAATGCATTCTGAGCGGGAAGTGACTCTGGGCACGGACAGTTCTCGTTTCGTAGAGAAAAATGGGTTGGCCTGGTGTATAGCAGAAGTGCTATCTGGATCATCGATGAAGGTGCTTACCCAAGTTGTTGCTTGGTCTCAGTGGCTCTGCTACAGCAGTTCAGTGAATCACAGAATCACAGAATCACAGAATCGCAAGGTTGGAAACGACCTGCATGATCATCTAGTCCAACCACCCTCCCATTGCTATTACTAAACTATATCTTGTAGCTTGTCATCTAGGCACCTCTGAGCACTACCAGGGCCGGTGACTCCACCACCTCCCTGGGCAGCCATTCCAGTGCCTGACCACCCTCTGAGAGAAAAAGTTTCTCCTCATGTCCAAGCTAAACCTCCTCTGGTATAACTTCTGGCCGTTTCCTCGGATTCTACTATTAGCCTGGGACAAGAGGCCAGACCTTTTAACACCACAGCCTCCTTTCAGGAAGTTGTAGAGTGCAATGAGGTCTCCCCTGAGCCTCCTCCAGACTAACCATTCCCAGCTCCTTCAGCTGCTCCTCATAAGACTTGTGCTCCAGACCCCTCACCAGTTCCGTTGCCCTTCTTTGAACACGTGCCAGGGCCTCAATGTCTTTCTTGCAGTGAGGGGCCCAAAACTGAACACAGCACTCGAGGTGCGGCCTCACCAGTGCTGAGTACAGGGGGACGATGACCTCCCTGCTCCTGCTGGCCACACTATTTCTAATGCAGGCCAGGATGCCGTTGGCCCTCTTGGCCACCTGGGCACACTGTGGGCTCATGTTCAGCCGAGCATCAACCAACCAACACCCCCAGGTCCCTTAAAAAATACAGGCTGCTATCAGAGAGACTCTCCACGCTCCTGCTGTTTACAATTCCATTCTGCGTGTGCACAGATAGGTCAGTGTGACAGTTCTCTGCGGGGGGTTTGGGTGGGGAAGGTCATTGGCATCTCAAAGGGAGCAAAATGTTCTGAAAAAGAGCTCAGAAAGTGTGAGAGAGGCCGTGCTTGTCCTTGTTACAATGTGTCGCTGTAAATACATCTGAAAGCCAGAAAGAAACAGAGCTTTCAAAGTGCAGAACCGGCAGCTGCCATACTGCTTTCACACTCAAACACGGAAGCAGGTGGCTTCTTTTAGCACTGAACCGTACGGGCATGCTTCACAGAGCTACGAAGTTGTCTTACAGCAGGACCTGATGTGAAGATTTTGTAAGGAAAGGAGGCTTATGACGAGCAGACGGGAGGAGCGAGAGGAGCCCTGCGCTTTTGGGTCCTGTCAGATACGGTTTTCCTCAACTCCCTGTAATCCTGTGAGTACTTGAGCATCGCAGCAGTTGGTGGAAGGGTCAGGCGTGGTAGACGGTGTTTTTTTTTCCTTCGCCTTTTTCCCTTTTCTAATTTTTCTCCTTTCCCCTTTTTACTGCATGAAACAAATTTTCAGTTTAGGTCATCGGCAAAGTTTGTGTATAATAATGTATTTAATTTGTTAAGAAACTGAATGTAAGGAATGTGTTCTTGGAGAAAATTGTTCAAAAGGAGGTTGTGCATAGACGGAGTAGCCGCTCTCCGGATGGTTCTCTAGTTGTCTAACAGTTACCTAAATCATACTCTGTTGTTCCTTTGCTTCGATTAGGTCGCTAAAATATGTGTAAGCCTGTTAAAGGGGGAGCAGAGGTTTTTTAGAGCTGGGTTCTCGAGGCTGTCGCTGAGATGCAGAAACGAACGAAAGCATCCGTTAATGGGATGAACACACGTTGGATGAAATGGCACTGGCGGGATTGTGACCTTCCAATTCTAAAGGAACAGGTGTCTCTATGTGACGCCGAGTACGAGGGTCGCTCCGAAAGGGACGCCTTGTCTTTTGCGGCGTTGGCGCATAGCTGAGGGCGGTGACTGCGTTGAAAATGAGTGTTTTGCGCCTGGGCATTCTGTCACTCGAGCAGCGCTCTCGATTCCTGCGTGTAGGTGTAATTATGGTTTTTTTCGATTGCATTTGTAACTTTCCATGGCTGTACGTTTAGTACAGATTCAGAAGTATTTTCTTCCTATGTAACTGCAGCCAGGTTTTCTGTTGGAAATGGATTTAGATCCTTTTATTGTTTGTTTGTTTGTTTGTTTGTTTTAGTGGCTCTCAGTGTAATCGCGATGTTGGATTAACATTACAATGATCTCATTGTAATTGTAATGACGTGGATCACCTGACAAGGGCAATGAAATAATTAGGAAGCAACGCCTTCTGAATGCTAATGAAGCAGAAGGGCCGAGTCAGGGCCCGAAGCAGCGATTGAGCACCTGGGGCAAAGCAGGGCCCACCCACGGGAGCTCAGGTGCAGGCAATGTTCTCTAGCGAGCACAAGGGGCGGAGCTAGGGCGCACCCCTTCCCGTCCTCATTTCAGGGCCGGCAGAGGAGGAGAGAGCATTTCTCTTGTGGTCTCTGCCTAATAAGGTTTTTTGAAGGTAAGTAGGGTTTTTTTTTCCCCTTGTTCATGTGCTCAGGCCGTTGCTTTTGAGCAAGCCCTCGCTCGCCGCAGCCCACGATCTTGTGGCTCTGCTGTCTCTCCTCTTTCCCTCACGTTACCCCGAAACTGGTAATTTCCAGCGGTTACTTGCTGCCGGCGAGGGAGCTTTTTCTTTTGCTTTTGCAAGAGCTTTAACGAGGCCTCACTTCGCGAGGCTATTGCAACTTTGTTGCCGTTCACCCAGCGTTCTATGTACGCGCTTGGGTTATTTCCACCGTCAGAACGCCGAGCACCGCAACTGTTCTGTAACGACTTCAATGTTGTCGGCGCGAAGAGCACGGCTTCGGAGCTCCGTGGATAGGGTTCAACTGGATAGTTATCTTGTTACTTAGTTACTCACACCTTTGTGTTGCGGGAAGGTAAACTATGGGAACGGCACCATCGGGTGGAACTGGATTTGGAGTGGGAGTTGGATTTTACTTTCCTACTGCAAGAAATGAACCTCTCTTGCTTTTTCTTGGAAGTGTGAGGGGGGGGAAAAAAAAAGAAATAAGGCCAAGTAATTAAGGCCAAGTAATGTTAGGATGATTGGCACGGCCAGTGCTTTCTCAGAGTTTGTTTTTTTTCTATTTCTTTAGTCCTTGAATATGTGGAAGTCCTGAGCATAGATGCCAACTGCGTTATATTTTTCCATCAATGGTTTTATCTTGGCAAGAAATGTCAGCTTGCTTTCCGTTGTTCTGGAACTGCTTGACTTCATCGTATTTGAAACGTCTGAAACAGAAATGAGGGTGGGCAGCTCGGAATGGAGAGTTTAGACGCGGCGCTGCAGGACCGCAGTGTAGTAATGAATCCTGTAATCTATCCCGCAGCGGTGCCGGTATCGAACCCCTGACCCAATATTGTTAACGTCATCTCAGGGTGCGCTCTGGGGTGGCATCTTAGCACGGGGCTTTGGCCTTCGATAATCCTTGCTGTCCCTTCCAGCTGAAGCTTTTTTCCTGATTTGCTAAGATCTGGTCTTTGTTCAGCGAGAGAGAGATATATATATAATATATATATTATTCATAGCTTGTTGTGGGTTTTGTAATGGAAATTTCTGAATATGCAAATGAGAAGAGCAAATCATTGTCTTTTCGTATAATTGTAAGTAGTTCTTTCAACGTGTCCTGTTGTACAACAACTTTTGCCAGTTAAGAACATAGGACATACATAAATAGTCTCTTGGTAGCAGAGCTGATGTCTTGTGGTTTTTAATAATCAAGAGGTAGGGTGTTAGTTGCAGCTGGGACTGAATGTTTATTTTAAAGCTCCCGGTTTGATGCTCCATTTGGGTTGTAGGAGGAAAACAGTGGTGCTCATTCAGTAATGTTTACAGTTGCTCCTCGGTAGTATTGTTCAGAGGCAGGGCCCCTTTCCCAGCGACGAGCCCGAGGAGCAGGGAGGGGACAGAATGGGGACAGGCAACTTAAACTGGCCATAGGGTTCCATGTCGCGCAGCAAGATTTCGGAAGGGGTGAGAGTTCACCTGAGTCTGTCGCTTTGTGGGTATTCAGCTGTGCACGGGTGGGTTGGTGCCGTGAGCAATTAGCGGATTAGCATTCATTCCATACAGCTGCATGCATTCACATATACTGTTGGAAGTAGTCACCTTCTCTTTATCTGTGTGAATACTGCTATCTCGACCCATCAGTTTTTTTTTTGTTTGAGAGAAGAGCAGGGCAGCCTTTAGCCCCCCCGTGGGGTCTAACAGCAACTGCTATGCCTGCCAATAGTGGCAAACGAGCTTTTATTTGAACAGACACAAAAGCAACTCTTGAAAACACAGAAAGCTTACTGCAGAAGTTTGTAAAACGTGCTAGTGAATTTCAGGGAAGGTGCTTGTTTCGTGGTGTAGGTATGTCACGGGAATACTTTTTCCTTTAACCATACAGTCAGCTGGCATCCAGAGTCTAAGATGCCTTGTTGCCTAGAATTGGAGAGGCTGTGTTTGGGAAAACTAGTCCTTTATTTTGCATTAGTCTCTAATTAAGTGCCGGTCATTAAAATACACAGGGGGAAAAGAAAATGTTCCTCAAACATTCTGTGAGGAAAACTCTGACAAAATGCCAGCTGTGTATTTTGAAAGCACATCATACAGAAGATATTTCAGTAATGTGACACCTGAGAAACTCCATAGCACAAGGTAGAGAGAAGGAGTTGGAGCACAAAGGCTTTAAGCCTGAGAGTAGTTAGATAGCTACACCCGAGAGTGGCACATATAGAATCAAAGATGGAAAATACCAGGAGTGGAGAAATATTGGAGCACCATTGGGGAAATAGGCATTTGTGAAGTAAAACCTATCAAACGCAGTATGACTGCTTCTCGAAAGCTAATCTTAAGTTATTATACCTTACATTCACTAAGTAAAAGGCAGAAAGACACACCAGAGCAAGGCTATGTATTACCACAGCTGTAAAAATAGTTTATTGAGTCAGAGAAGTTATTACAAAGGTGTAAAATCAGCTAAGTGTTACAAAGCAGGGTCTTTTTCCATTTTCTGATGAACATACAGCCATGCAAAAACTGTATAAAACAAATGCAGTAGCACGTGGATGTTATACAGGAAAGGTATCTGAACTATACCATACTTACTGCTGTACACGTGAACTGAACAGTATTCATCATTCTTACTAACATCAATGTACCTGGCTCTTACAGTTTAAGTAATCATTTCAACTACATTGGAAACAAACAGTTTACTCAATGACATCATTAAATTACTGCTAGCATATCTCCAAGATTCCCTTTTCTTGAAGCGCTGTCTGACTTAATGCAGTTTTCAAGTCACTGGGAGCAAGGGGGACCATCCAAGGCCACCTGGTCCAGCTTCCTGGTGCCTATCCTGGTCACCTACAGGTAGATTGGGTCACTCACAGCCTTGTCCAGCCTTCCATCAAACCCCTGAAAGAAACAAAGATAGACTTTAGTCTGGTAGCAGCAGTTGTCTCATACTTCATTTAAAAAGGGTGAAATTTAAGTTGGGACATAAATAAACAGTTCTCATTTCACTTCTTCCACCAAAAGGTGGACTTACTTTCTGGCTATAGCCACCACTATTCTGAAATTATGAATGGACTTACTTAAAAGCAAAGGCTGCAGAGAGACAGTTAATTGAGACAGCTACAAGCAGATAGGGCTTGGCCAGCTCAGGCTCGCATACAAACACTCCTCCCAAGCCAGACAGGTTCAAGCTGTGCATTTGCAGCAGCATACTCAAGAAAGAGGAGCGATAAAACTTAGCGCCGAGGAAGAGCAACCTGCCACCTCCTTTCCTGCTATTTGAGAGCTAATCATAGGAGGATGCTCTTTGCAGTTGCAGGAGATTAGAAACTTTAAAAAAAAAAAAAGTAGAAAGCTTCCTTTAAAAGCATAAAGTTTATTTACTTTTTTTTAAGCTTTATTTTGGTTAAGGGATATAAGGGAGAGAAGGTATTCAGCTAAGCGTGCTATCAAAGAACGCTGAGCCCAACCGGCCTTCTTTTGCTTCACACAACAGAAGAAACTCCTAAGATAGACAACTTGTTTTTTTCTTCCCCAGAAGAGAAGTCTAAACTCACCTGCTCCATCGTGCCAGAGGAGTCCACCTTTGAATCAGATACGCTGGAACAGCAAGCAGGGTTGAAATTGCAGCGTCCCCAGCCCAGATCTCTTCCCCAGGCAACGTGGGTAAGTGAGAATCTTACTTCTAAAGGATAAAGCAGAGTTTGTACCTTAGTGAGCTTCATTCCAGTGAGCTTTTCTTTCAGGTTCTCTTCAAGACTCTTTTTGACAGCAGCATTGCTCTCTAGCTGTTCATCTCATTGATTTCTCTTCTTTTATTTCCTACAGAATATTTCAGAGTAGGGCATCCATTTGGAAATAAGTAGACAGCAGCATGAAACACCCAGGGTGAACAAACTTAGTTAACATTATTAAGCAGTCCAAGTGGCCAGTTATTTTTTTTTTTTCCTGCAAGCCATTTCCTGTCACAGGATGTGACCACAGTAGTACTACAGGATTTTGGCAGCTGAAGTCACAGGTCTTGGGCAAAAGCTGCATTCAAATATCATCGCAGAAAAGAACGGTGCAAGAAGTAATTTGCAAGGGAAGAAGTACTGAATTACAATATTAATCTATGTAATGTAATACAGCAGCAGCTGCACAAAGAACAGAAGTATCAAGCCATTCGCTGACTGGATGCATTCGCTGCTTCCTATCTCCATCTTCTCTTAGAGGTTTAGCAATTCTTGCTGCCACACACACACTTGGGCTGCTCCCACCAATTGCTATTTAATAGCAAGCATCTTTCAATGCAGCCACCTCATTTCTTTCTGATAATTGAGTTCAAGGGAGCACAAAATATAGCAGTGTCAGAGTTCATTTTGTGAGGGTGAATGGCAATCCTTTTGCATACACCTCTTGACATATAAGCACCTTTTTTTGTCACCTGCAACAGCTCCTTCGGACCTGTCTTATGCTAGTGAGCAGTCTCTTCAACAGCTGTCTGGAAAACAAGTTACGCAGTCACAAGAATCCATTTAAGGTGTGTTGCTTAGCAAGAGCAGTTTTCCTTCCCTGTAAGTTTTAAGATAACTTAGCAGCATCTCTTCGCTGTCATCCACAAATACAATGAAGTTTACCTGCAAGCCCACAGGAAAGTAAGTTACATAGAGCAGTTCCAGCAGCAAGACTTGGTTTCCTTTTCCTTCATTGCTATTTGTGCCACCTATTTGCACCTACATTTTAGTACACATCATCTGGTACATATCTGTTAGTAGAAGGTAGGCAATCTGAGAAGCATTTGTTTTGCTTTTTTCCTTTGTGTTTGCAGGACTTGGAGTATTTCTCCAAAAAAGAAAAACAAGCAGAGAACAACCAAGCAGCCAGCTTCCTCCACTTCTGAAGCACTACTCGATGCCCTGCCATATGTACTGAGCCGGCTTCACCAGGAATCCAAGGACAGCAAACTGCCACCAAGCCACCTCCAGCGTCAGAACTGCCAACACTGAGCTCTTCGCCTCCTGGGATCCCTGTGTAAGAGGTAAGGTCCCTACAGCCAGTGGCATTCCCACACAGTTAGGATTTACAAGACATTCATTTTTGCTTTTGCAGCCCAAGTCCAGCTTAGCAGGGCTATTCCCTGCAGTTGTAGCCGTGGCTTCAGCTATCATAGTTAATTGGGGAGCCCCTCTGAGAAGTTAGCTGCAGTTAAGTTGTCATTTTGGGATTCGAGTACCCGAGCAACTTGAGGTAGCACTTTAGTCAAACAGCCTGGCTGCCAGTGGGGTATCACAATGTAGCTAACATTGTGGCTCCAACCTAGAAATACCAACTGTTTGAGATGCTAAGCCCGCATCAACGCTATTCTTTGAGATGGTAAGCCCACATTAACGCTATTGCTCCTCTAAGCTTAACAGCTGACCTCTGTTTCCACTTCAAAATTAACATCTCTCCTCATTCTAGCAAGTAGCATGGATTACCACAGCAGAATCCTCAGAGCAGGGAACAAGCACCTCTGGCTAAGCAATCCATGTGGGAAAAGCCTTATGTTCTATTGATCCCAGTGACTTTAATGTGAAGATGCTTGTTGTTGCAGAATACTCATCGTGCATCCAGGAGGAACACTCAGCTGCCTGCTGCAGGAGGATTTCACAGCCATCCACACCAGCAAAGATTTTTTCCAAGGCACCTATCTGCTCTTCAGCAAAGCACAGACCCCAGTTTATTCAAGTCCTGCCTCCTCTCTATGAGCCTGCGACAAAGACCACCTCTGGACCACAGTGTACACTACCAGGGCCCACTCCAAGAACCCAGCTACATACACTCAGTCACCCCAGCAAGTCCCCCAGAACCAGGGCATTCCCCAAAGCTAAGGGGAATGCCCATCTTAGTACCCCCCCAAAGGGGCAGGGGGGCAGCAGGGCCTACTTGGCCCCAGAGGGGTGGCAGGGAGATAGGGGAGGGCACGGGGCCCCTTGGGGCCTCTTCAGCCCCAAAGGGGCAGGGAGGATGGGAGGGAGATAGGGGAGGGCGGGAGGGAGATAGGGGAGGGCGGGAGAGCGGGAGGGGCTCCTCAGCCCCTGCCGCCACGGGGGCGCTCGAAAAACAGACAGCAGAACCCACCCCCCCTCCAAAAATAAAAAAAATATATCTCTTTAGAGATAGTGCAAATTTCATGCTCTAGCATTCAAAAAATTCAAACAAACACCCCCCCCCCCCCAAAACCAAACAAAACCGACCAGGAAAAAACACCCAAATCACTGCACTTAGTGATATGCCAAACAAGCTTCAAAAAACACAAATAAAAATCAAAGACTACTAAAGAAAAAAACAAATCACCAACTCCAAAACAAACAAACCAAAAAAGCCAAATTAAAATCTACAAGTAACTCCATAAAACAGAAAAAAAAAAAAATCACACTATTCACTTAGTGCAAAACCAAACATAACCAAGTTACAACAAGGAAATCCATAAAAAACACAGCAACTTAAGCAACTCTCTACTTAAAAATACACAAAACCATTCACCAAGTCCAAAACAACCAAGCCAAAAAAAACATTAAATCTACAAGTAACTCCATAAAAAAAAACACACTACTCAGTGCAAAAACCAAACATAACCAAGTTACAAGAAAATCCATTAAAAAAGCACAACGTAAGCAAAACTCCACTAAAAAATACCCTAAACAATTCACCAATGCCAAACATCAAGCTACACCATTAAGCAACTCCATAAGAAAAAATTATCAAGCAAGACTCTACTATAATTATCTAAATCAATTCACTTACTCCAATACCAAACATAACTAATCTACAACAAGGAACTCCATTAAAAAAAAAACTAACACCGCAAAACAACTCAAACAAGGCTCCACTAAAAATAACAAGTAAACTCATTTAGTCCAATGCCAAACATAACTAAACTACAACTTCAAGGAACACCAGACAAAACACTTCCTGAAAGGGTTCTGCCAACCACAGCCTAGAGCCCCAGGAAAACAACATAAAAATCACATCACCCAATGCTAAACCAAGTAACCTCAAACTGTTAAACTTAAAGTCAACAGCAGACACAAGCCCCTAAAATCATAGCGACTAATTCTTATACCATCAACAGCACTTCTATCAAACCAAGCACAGCCATTACCTCACTCAATTAAAAAAAGAAAAAGCCATAACCATCTACTTCAAAGACACAGAGGCAAGAAAGCTTAAAAAACGAAAAGAAACCACTACTGTGCATATAAGCACCCAACCTCATCCTTAAAGCAGAGTTCACAACAATAACAGCTTCAGCCAAGACTCGCTTCCAAAGACGGCAAGCCATTTCCTCAGACGAGGAGATGGATCTGACTAACCAACATCAGCCTTACTGCAAAACCAGTAACTCAAACACCCGAAAAACAAACCCAGTACAACAAAATAATCGTACGCACTTACCGGGCAATCCAGACTCCCGGTGAGAGGACAGACGCGGCACACAGTCCTGCCAAAACCCATCGCAGGTACCGCTAACGCTGCCAGAAGCTGAAAGGAAACCAACAAAACTGAGTCGATGCTGCTCGATAGACCCGGGAAAGGTCCACGTTCTGTCACGTCCCAAAAACCACCAACACCAGGCACGCTCACCGCAGGAAGGAGGGGGTCAGCCCGCTCCATCGGCGGTCGCTTCAACCTGCGCGGTCCTGCTTCGTCGCTGCAGCTTCCGGCATCGACCGCACCGGGACCTGCAAAGGAAGACGCCGGGGAACGTCGGAACCAGCGATTCCCACCAGGAGGGCTGTACGAGCAGCGCTCCTCGTGCGACTCCCTGCATCAGCTCCTTTCCTCCGAGGATCCTCCGCCGCACGCTGCCGGGGCAGGAAACGCGCCCTCCCGACGGAGGACGGCGCTTCCTCCCCGTTGCGGCCCTCGCCTGACAAAGAAAGAAAAAACAAGATCAAGTGAAACAAAGCAATTTCTCACGCGTTCGTCTCCTTCCAGCTGCCCCCTGTACTGCTTCACGCCGGCACCGGAAGGATGAGCGGGAGGACAAAAGCCGTGCCCCGTTCTCTCACCCCCAGTGCGGCAAGCAGGAGGGGCTCGGAAAACAAACACCAAACACAGACACGCAATCTAGGAGACGGGGAAGGACAGAGGTAATTCCGCTCTCCAACCTGGGCCAGGGGTGGCGCTTGCAGTCTGCACACAGGCACAGCTCACCTCCATCTGTAAGGCCTCCTATGGCTTCACACCGCACTACTCCTCCCTCCAGCCCTGGACCTGTAGGAAGATAAATAGAATTGGTTATGTTAAGACACCCTTAAAAATCATGTACCCTCTGCCCCTGCACTGTGCGTACACAGACACACTTACATTTAAACGAGGTCACTTAAAGCCCCATACAGACTCTCTGGGCCTTGTGCTCCCCTGCAGCAAAGTCCTTCTCATGATATGACCTCCCTTCAAGGAGAAAACCGTAGAATAAAATACCCTAGATTGCAAAGGACTCCAAGGAGAGTGGAGATCCAACCTACCCACCTGATACTAAGCCACATTGTCCATCATCCTGCTATTCCGCAGCCTGTTCCTGTGCCTCAGCGCTGAAGAGCTCCCCCTGATGGCCAAACTAACCCTTGAGCTCAAAACTATTTGAGCTATCTCTGTCTACTCAAGTAAAAAAATTGATTCCCCTCCTTATTGTAAACCCCTTTGAAAAGTAAAAGGCTGCAATTAGGTCTCCTTGCTACCTTCTCTTCCCCCAAAGTAGCCCAGCTCCTTCACCCCGTTTTCATACCAGAGTCGCTCCGGCCCCACCTTCATCTTCACAGCTCCACATCCTCCACATCCACAGACCTGGATACAGAATTGAAAATAGGGCCTCACAAGAGCAAAGTGAAGCAAACCCCTCCCTGCCTCTACTCCTCTTATACTGGAGCCCAGAATACCTTATTGGCCTTTTACAATGTTAGAAATTCACTTGTTCTGCCAAAACAGACCCTGCAGAACGCTCTGCCCTCCCCTCTATCTCTTAAAAGCTGCTCTCTTAACTTTCTGAAGCCTTCTCCAGAAGTAACAGCCTCAACTCCCACAGCCCACCCTCGTACAATAGGTGATCCATTGCCCAGATCACTTTCACAGCCCTAATACAGAGCTACATTAGGCCTCAGGGAGAGGAAAAACAACCCTACTCCAATACCCCCAAGTAGAGAGGTGGGAGCTGAACAGCAACTCACCACTAAACCTGAGAATCAGAGGCAACTCACCATCATCCCTGCAATAGAGCCATAAAGCAGGGTAAGAGCCCAGCAGCCTCCTCAGGGCAGACAGGGAGCCCTGGGAGCCCCCTGAGCTTTTCAATCCCCAGCTGCAGACCCTCTGCAAAGGGATGGAGAGCACATCCCTGAGCCCCCTGCTCTCACAACCCCCACGACCTTACTACTACTGTAGCTGCTTGCAGGTTTGCTCTGATCCTCACTGCAAGGGGCTCCGCTGCAGCCCTCGCCCTGAAAAAGAGCACAAAAACAAAAATCTTAGAGTGAAGAACAAGCAGCTTAAAAAGAAAACAACACTAAAGCAGCCTCTCACTATGCTTCTCACCCACAGTTGCGCCATGCTTCATGCTGTTCACACTCCTCTTGGTGCAAACAGAAGGGCTTGTGGCCCTCACATGTAGCAGGAATGTGCTTCACCTCAGGATATCCAGCAGCAATCCAGTGCAAACTCCTGAAAAGAAAAAAAAACAGAACCAAAATAAGAACCGGAAAACAGTACCCCACTTACCCACAAAGTAAGGAAAGCCCAGCAGGAATCCTGCAAAAGTCCCCCACTGCAAGCAGACAGAGAACCCAGCACTCACCCACCACACCAAGGAGCAGCAGGAAATCCTGTGTGGCTCCCAGCAGCCTCCAAAGGGGTTTTTAAAGGGCTGTGGGGCGGGCCCTGCCCAGGGCTTCTAACCAGGTGCACCTGTGCCTGGGCAGCCGGGCCCTCACTGCACCTGCGAGTCGTTGCGTTGTCAGCACAGGAGGGCCTCGTTAGGGCTGACAGGGTGCTGACAGAGATCGTGGAATGCTTAGGCCTGGCTCAGTGATCGTCCCTGGGCACAAGGTGACCATGCATGTCCCTGTGCTGTGAAGGGGGTGCTAGCACACTTAGGATGAATGGTGCGAGGCTGCAGATGAACGCTGGAGCCGTGGCCTGGGGGCAGGTGAAAGATATAGGGCGCTCCTGTGCACAATTAGAGGTTATTGGATTTTGTTTGAAATCTCTAACTGCCATTCACAAAAATACATGCGTAACACACCATGCGTATTAGTGTTCCTTGTCATCTACTTTTGTACAACACTCGCCATCTCTCTGACTGTCTTCCGGTGCTCCGATGTCTTCTCAAGTGAAGGCGCTTTATCACAGACACGCACGCAGACGACAAATGGCACTGGCAAATCCATTTCTCATTGCTATGCACACAGCTCAAGGAGCGTGCTGTCAGGATTCTATTCTGAACGCTGCAGGCTCCATTTTCAGGTGGATAGCATTCAAATAAAGTGCAAAGCTGAGAACTGAAGTGCCTGCTTACCCTCGGGGATGCCACGACAAATCAGGAAAAACCATCTAGTCTTATCACAGTGCTTTCTGCTGTCATGACAGTTATCACACTTAAATTCTGTACAAGCTTTCATCCGGGCACCGCGATGACAACCCTTGGTGCTTTTGAGGTACACCTCCCTTATTTTCCATGCCTCTCTATGACATACCAGCCCGCTCCCTCGTGAATCAGAGCATCCGGAGCACAGCTCCGGTTTCTAAGACACCGCCTGTGTTCCCGAGGCAGCCTCTTGGCAGCAGCGGACAGCGGAGACGCTGCGGCCATCCCCACTTGTCTCTGCCTGCGTTGGTGGCACTGCAGAGAATAAAGCTGCTCGACGACACTTATGGATCAGGCAGGAAAACCTTTGCAGAGCTACTTAAATGGGCTTAGGGCCGGTGCGTGCTGCCAGCAGGCCACAAAGTGTCTGTAAAACAACAAGTGGGGCGTGTGGAAAGAGTGGTGCTGTGCCTGTCATTTGGGATCCCACTAAAAAATGTGACTGGTGACACCGATCACCGACCCGACCGGATTGACACTGAACATGGGCAGGAAAATAATGCGACTGTTCTGCCGAGCCCTTCGCTCGCTTCTGCTCTCTCAGCTCTCAATGACAGTCGGTTAGTTCCTCCTCAGGCAAGCAGTTCATCCAATTCACAGGACATTTCTCCCTTTCATTACGAAAAAGATGAACCAGCTGCTGAACAGGCCAGTGTGAAGATACCGAGTGACCGTTTGTGGGAGCAAACAATAACCTTCAGACTGCATGGGTGACGCTGCCCCACACGGCTCTGTCACGTAGCTCCCTCCCTGAAAATAAGCCTCCATAACACAGCAAACCCCGATCTCGCTCCAGGTTCGTGTGCAGACTGACCCATCCGGTCTCAATAGATGGCAGAAGCCTGCGTAGCCTAACAAAAGGCTTCCTTAGCTGTTTTTTTTTTAAACATATGTATGCACTTTTATATGCACTTATGAAACAAAGTATAAACCTGACTAGTCTGGGACCACGGGGACAATGAACGCTTACACAGATGCTACAATGACATGGCAATTAGCTAGCCTTTGTTCAGTTTGTCGGGTGTAAAATGGATATGACCAACTTACTTTGAATATTTCGCTGTGTTTTTGTGCGCTGTGCTGGCAAGGACCGAATGTGAGCCTTCAGAGTGAAAACAAATTCTCCTCGCTGCAAGTTTACTGTAAGCAAAACACAAAACATGCATGTAACTGCTCGGAACTGAAGAACTGCCGGCCAGAAACCCTATCATTTAAAGGAGCTGAAGGTGCTTTTTGTAGTTCTTAGTTTAGAGCCTTTCCATTCACACCTGAGGACTCCATCATGCTATAAGAGCAGCATTTCCAAAAGCACAGGGGGAATGGTCCTCTGCCACGTGCCTGCCGCTGCCCTTAGCTCCGGAGCTTTTATGTACCCGAGAACTATCTTCTAAACCTTGCCCTCAGTTCTGTCCGTGGGGTGACTCCTATATGGCAACGTGCCTACGATTTAAGGACGGTCTCCTCGAGGAGTCCCCAGAAATGCTTTGAGTGTGCAAGGTCTGCTTTCTCTGCAGGGGTTCCAGTAACACACTGTAAGGGAGGTGCCTTTAAATGGGAGCACTTGCGGGCGGCCGAAAATAATTCTAAGCCAGCATAAAACTTCTCCTAAACGATTTTAAACCAGCAGAAAACTCAGCTCGTTTCGGATATCATGTCTGGCGTGCAGGGATCATTGCGAGCACCTCTACGGCGAGATCCCCACTGAGCAGCAGCAAGGCTGCAGAATGATTTCAGTACAGAAAAAGCAGAAGAATTTATCTAATTGAAATCATGTGGGGAATTTAAGCAGGCAAAATGCAGTTCCTCAAGCTGGAAGATGCTCATTCAAATACTGAAGGCTTGAAAGAAATGTCAGAAATCATACACATCTTCAGGAATGTATTTTCAAATCACAAATCCACTAAGAATAAACAAGGATAAAATACACGGAGCAGATTCTGTTAGGGAAATGAACTAACTCCAGAGGAAGACAAGCATGGTAAATTTTTATCCCCTTCCATCCCCCCCCCCCCCCTTTTCCCTTTTCCCTTTTCCCTTTTCCTTTCTGCAGCTCTCATAGGCCCTTCTCTGGGCCGTGTCAACACCCTGCTGCGCTACAAGGAGCCGCCTCCAGCACGGCCTGGGCACACGTCAGCCTCTCCGATTCCAACTTTGTGGCCGGGTGGCTGCGTGGAGCTCAGTGAATCCAAACGGGTGGGGAAAGCCAGCAGCAATTCTTTCCCTATCAATGTGGCTTTATAGGCCTCACCAATGACTCTGTTCAGCTGTATGAATGCTTTCATTTGGACTTGCAGAGCAAACTGACAAAAAAAAAACAAAAACAAAAAAAAACCCCTTTCTATGAATCCCCCCTTCAAGCTCCAAACAGCGTTCCTTTTGTGAGAGCATTATGAAGAAGAGAGACTCCAGGACTTCTTTTTTCAAACAGCCAGCGAGACTGTCTGCTGAGCCCCAGCCGTGTGGCAGGGTAAGGGCTTTCCTTTCTGCACGTGAGGTAGGACTGCGAGTGTGACAGAGATGCCCCGAGGACACCGACGTACATTGAAGGCCTTGTAGCTGCCCTTGTAGCTGCCGGCTTGAAATGTTCATTGCCTGCCATGCTCCTGGAAACCTCCCGCACGACCTGAACGTGCTACGAACGGTCAGGGGGCTTCTTTAGGTGCTTGCAGAAATCACACAGCGCTGACGGCAAAGCAAATACCAGGATGTGTTGTCAGAAAAAAACACAGACTCATTTTCCTCCCTTTATCACAGTTTATTATGGATTTTAATAAGAGAAATGTTATCACCGTTTTACTGAAAACAAGTGAAAATAGTCTGCGGCAAAGCCAGCTGTTAAGTTTCTGGCACTGTGTCTTAGCCTTCCCCAACACATACAAAATAATGCAACGTTACAGTCAGGTAAGGTGAAAATACACATACAAAGTGTTCAGTGCTGTTCACATCGATTCTGTAGGTAGAACGCTACGACTGACAGCCAGGAAGCGCACCGAAGCCCGAATGCTCACATTATCTTCAAGGCAGAACCATTAAAACATGCTGTGTGCTCAAGACAAGATTACATACTGAAAGCATCGTTTGTTTCCACGCCTTCTGAACGGCGTGGGAACCCTTATGTACAGGTTGCCAACGCCTCAGAGCGCAACAGATCTGCAGATGTCCGACGTCCCCTTTCCCATCGGCGCTGTATCTCCATGGCTGCCTTACCTCAGACCCCAGCCTGACTTCGGAACGCTTCATTCTGTGCGATCTGCTTCGCTCACATCAATGCAAACACAAAAGACAACGACAACAAAAGAGTGTTTGCTGACGCGCTTACTAACACACAAGTTCAGATACTAACATTCCAGTTAAGGCGGATCCTTTGGAAAAAAAGCATTCAGGACGTGAGTGAAAAATAAATGGTTCATTCATAGTGCTACATGTATAAATTTCAGGTTGCTCCTTGTTAAAAATAAAACAAAAAAACAACAAAAAACCAAACCATTAAGGACGCTACTTTCACAAGCTGATCGCTGCTCAAAGAGCACCGTAAGCCCGGTCGCCTAAGGATCAGAGCAAACACTGAAGTTCCCTTGAACACACGCTGCATTAACAACATTGCAGTCAGAACCGTAGCAGCTTCATTTGGACAGGAATAATATTATCTGCGTAGACACTTATTAAACACCCTAAGCATAACAGGCCAAATGCAATGCTTTCCTAAATCTAGAAAAGAGTGGACACATTTTCCCTTTTATGGGTGTAACTTGCACTTCAGTGACACAATTTCCATAGCTCACAACATATGAGCTACTTTGTTTCAGTACTTTGTTTCTAGCCATCGCTGGGCTGGCAGCTTCTGACCTGGCCTTCCTATTTCCAGCCCACACGACGCGTTTCACACTGCAAATCAAACACCTCCATTTGACATTACATTGCTTTAAAAAAAAACAAGTGGGAAAATATTGTCTGACCGTGGCATACGGAGTCGTACACTGAAATCTAAGGATTACATTTCCCTTGATGTAACCATAAGCAACCAAGCACCACAGCACCACCTTTGTCATGAACTGTGACCTTCAAAGAACAGAGCAAATGGTGGCAACGAGGGGAACGTGGAAGAAGACGGTTCTAGAAGAGGAATTCCTGACTCGCAATGCCAGGCAGGCACGGCTTACAGCCTGGACACAGGCGTGCTGTAACCAACATTTGTAACACGTCATCTACGTGGCACTTTTTTCTCTGTAATTCAAGAGCTAATTTTTGCCTTCAAAACGAGTTAAAGAAAATGCGATATTCCCTACGCTGTGAATGGCTGAGGGTGTTTTTATCAGGATGCAAACCGACCTGCAGCAGCCTTCGTCCGCGCTAGCGCAGAGCAGCACGGCTCCTCGCAGTACGGCGGCCTCAAAGTTTCCAATACACAAGGCACGACTTTGAGCATCGAAAGGGGCACCCGAAGGAAGGGCCTGTCCTAAGCGTCCTCGTCCCTAAAGCAAGTGACCACGTTGCCTTGCAAAAAGCTGTCTTCTCCAAGATATTTTAAAAGCATTTATCAGCAGGAGCATCCTCTAAAAGCTGCGTCTTGCAAAACCCCAGTACGCCTTGGATAAATGCACACCTATTTTTATTTCAATTGCAAGTGCTTACACTTACCCCGGCTCGTTCGACTCAAAGACGGCACATTTACAAGCCAATCCTCATTGAAGATTTAAGTCTTAGTCAGGTCACAAAGGCCTGCACCGACGGCTCTACCTTAGTCTGATGGTCCAGTCTGCTTTTAAAATGTTTACTTAAAGAGGAAGAACAGGGCCTCGCTTCTCAGTTTGCTAGCAGGCGTCCGATACTCCTTTGCACGTCACAAACCTCGCCACCTGCTGATCTGCTCGAGCTACCTGGCCGTCCCGAAACGCTTCTCCTCCTACGTTATCCCAACGCAGGCAGCAACCGAACACATCAGTAAACCCTCTTACTACTTTGTTTAACTCCGTTTTACTACTTTTGCTCTGCCACGAGTGACAAAAACGATCTCGGAGAGCCAGAGCTTGACAAGACTTGCTTTGTTAACACTTCATCCGAAAGGTTACTTTCCTGCATATTTATAGTGGAACTTCAGTAATTCAGAAAGTGGAATAAGGAAGCGCAAGAAAATGAGAGGGGCACATCTACACCAGAAAAAAAACCAAACGACACAGTAAAGTGCCACAGGGATTTGCTATAATTGCTACCAAACCCCTGATCTACGTCGAGATCGTAACCTGGGAGCGTTCGCACAGGGCACGAGGAGGCAGCAACAAATAGTGACACTTAGCACCAGCAGGTCACGGCGGGTTTCGGTTCGGGCTTTATGTGTATTTGATCGCGATCTGGGGGTTGACTTAGCATTAATGGCTTGTGACTTTTAAGCTTGTGAGCCAGCGTCATAAATATGGCCTCCACGTGGTCATTGTCATTGGGGTTTTTGGCAGAGGTTTCGAATAACGGCATGCTGTGCGTATCGGCAAACTTCTGGGCCAAGTCCGTGGGTACCTGAATAGCATTTCGCAGGTCACATTTATTGCCAACAAGAATCCGTGGTATATCGCTGGCAAGGAGGTGTTGTTTGCATTCCTCTATCCACGAGGGCAGACTGTGAAAGCTGGCCATGTTGGTCATATCGTACACAAACACGACCGCGTGGACGTTCCTGTAATAGTGCTGCACCATACTCTTCCTGAAGCGCTCCTGGCCCGCCGTATCCCATAGCTGGATCTGAAAACACAAGGGTAAACAGAGAGGAAAATGTTTTACGGCTCGCATTCGGAAAATAACACGCGTTACCTACAGCTAAGAAAGTCGGGCGATGGCAGCAAATCGCTCTTTGGAACCGATGACGCCGCACAGTTTGTACCAAACAAAACAACTGCTTTTGCAGACTTTTCAGAAATGGTTGCTTCCACAACGGTCTGCTCACAATTGAAGCTACGAAGAAATCGCGAGGCGACTTCATAACTAAGAGGCATTTCGGACGGTTTACTGAAAGCGGCGCGTTGCAAGATCTTTACACAAAGCAATACGAAAATCCTGCCACTGAAGCTTTTCTAAGAAAAAAAAAATCTCAGCTGACAGGATTTTTTCCTGCCAAATACGACAGCGTCTTCCCCGAAGCGCTGCTCTCAGCATTAAGGTAACGGCCTACTGGGGCAGAGTCCCTAAAAGGAACACCAGCAACCCTGCACAAACAGCTACAGCAAAATAAACTGCACGAAACGACAGCTCGGCCTCTGTACTCCGGTCCAGTTATTTACAGCTTCTGATCCACGGGCCGAGAAAAATGCACACAGTGCTTCTAAAGGAGTCAGTGACATCGTGAAGAAAACCAAAGCGAGGCATCCTAGCCTCTGACCGAAGGCAAATGGCAGCTGCAATTCATCTCTCCGCAGAGCAAATACTCCTTTTGCTGTGCTCTGTTTATAGCCCAATTTCTTCATCTCCGTCACCTGCCGAGACAGCCCGAGCCACTAGATTCCATACAGTCACTTTGCTTGAAAGAAGATGCCCTCACCCACCGAGCCGAGAGAGAATGCTGGTTCGATGCCCTTACGGAACGCTGTATAGTCGGGAGACTCGTGGAAAAAAAAAAACAACAACTGCAACTTTAAATTGAAATATAACAAATTTGAGAGAAAAAAAAAGAACCCAGCTTACAGCTGGGAGACCCCGGCTTATCGTCAGAGGACGTGACGCTCGGGGATCGCTGCATCTAGCCTTCCCAATGCATGGACCAAAGCTAACACAGACCGGCGGCTGGTTTCCACAGGCGGCTGCGGAGGCTGAGGGCACTGCTCTCTCTGCCTCGCCCAGAAGCAGAACTTGGTCAGGCTTCAGGGAATCGCAGATCCGCCCGCAAGTTTATTGCCTGCCTTGGGGACAAAAGAGGAAATTCAATTAAAGCTTTATGAATCTTTCATAACTTCATAAGTTCATAACTTCATAAGTTCAACTGCACCCATCATTTCTCCTACGTTTTATCTACATGCAGCTATCTGATCCCAAACGTGCCCTCTCCAATTGGTTTTCCCACCGGTGACAGTTTTACACTTCAGAACTTTCTTCTTTCGCCTCACCAGAAGAACTTGAAGGGACTATTTCATTTCGGACCCCCTGGTCAAATGATCTGCTTGACTGCAAAGGAGAACGATCTTTTTCAGAGATGCACCCTGATGAATTCACATTACGTTTCTTGTCTCATTATTATTTCAATACCATCCATCATCGAGGAAGGAAACAAGTGTTTTATAGCAGCCCTTTAAGATGCGGCACTTACAAATCTGACTTAACAGAACAATTCCAACTAATAAAAACCGAACACGGAATCGCACTGTCCTGTTCCCTCGGAAACACGAGCGGCGCTTCAATATGTCAAAGCAGCTACCGCCTCCTGCCTTCTGACTCCTCTTTCTGCAGCCAAGAAGAGCCACTTCGTGAGCAAGGACTCCCTCCAAATGTCACTCTCTCTCAAGAGAAACAGAATGCTAGAAAGTACGTTTTCTTGCACAAGCTGGGAAAAAAAAAAAAGAAAAAAACCCAAACGCAACTGCCTGTGGACGGCTCAGAGGCGCAGAACCCGATTTGGAGACTCTCGTCTTGGCATTTACTTTGCATCCTTCGCTCTTCTTACGTAGCTCACTAAAGAGTGATGTCACCACTGCCATCGATGGTCAGCGCTAAGGTCAACCTCGGAAGAGGAGAATGTAGCACGCAACATTTGTAAAACAATTTAATCTATTCCTCACATGTGGGCATTAGTGTTTCATATGCAGCCGTCAGCCTGCTGCGTCAGCTACAGACGAATACACCCATGCCCTGGAATTGGAAGAAAACGCGTGGGAGACCCTCGGCGAGATGCACTGTGCTTGCGATACTGCCAGTGACGCAGCATTTTTCCAGCTGAAAGGGAAGTGATCTCTGTTCCGTAGCAGCACAGAAGCCACCATTCAGCTGGCTGGGGGAAGGGAGGAGAGGGAATGGGAAGACACCGACTTACTCTCTCCTTCGAAGCAAGAGGACAAATCCCTCTACTCAGCAGGCCCTTTGGGGCACGATGAGAACGGCAGCGACTGGATTCCTCTCAGCTTCTCTCTTTCCTGGTTCGACAGGCATGGCCGCAGAGATGCCAGGAGCAAGAAAGGTGGGGATGGGAAGAAGGGAGGAGGCAAACAACAAAAAGGGGGACTCTATGACACGCAGCATCCTCCTAATAGCTTCGGTTCCGGCAACGAAGATGACGGTTATTCCTTTTCCAGCTGAAACAGAACCTCCTGGGAAGCTGGGCATCGGAAGAGCGTCCTCCCCTGTTCGACACCTCCCTCACCCACAATCCAGACGTATTCGACGGGCAGCGTTTCAAAGGCAGCAAAGCCAGCCACGGCAGCTTCCATCGCAACAGGGCACGATATCCCAAGCGAAGCACCTCGGCGCTGCGGATCTCGCTTCTTCTCGGTCACTGCTCTGCATCAGCCAGAGCCGCTGAGGATGCCAGGCAGCAAGACGGCACCGACAGGAAGATCTCTGTCCACAGGTTCTCCTCTTGTTACGGACAGTAACGGACCAGGGTGCAAAATGTCAGCTGGGAGCTGAAGAAGCGCTATTCAATCGTTTCACAAAGGAAAGGAGGAATAAAGGCTCTCGTAGACATTTCCTTTTCAATTACCAAGGCCGTGGGGTGACAAAAGCACAAGAGAAGAGGTCCAGGGGTGCGACGGGCCTCCCACAACGTCTTCAACCAGGAAGAAAGATGCTGGCTTTCAGCTGACCGTCAGCTGTAATTACCAGCTGACGGTACAGCCCCGTGACTGCTGCCGGTCCCTCTTACCACACAGCTACGAGCATCTGCTCCTGGAAACAAACCGTCAAGCAGAAGTAGGAGGGAGCTTGGCTCGGAACGACGTGCCTGGCAGCAGCCAAGCGCTCCAGCGGTTCGAACCGCAAACGGCGCAGCCGGCTGTTTTTGTAACGCTCCGTCAGCGCGACCCCGCGAGCGGACCGCAGAATCGCAGAGTCGTTACGGGCGGGAGGGACCCCGACGCTCACCCCTCCCGCCCGCCCGCCCGCCCGCCGACCGCCGCCGCAGCCCGCCGGCCCACGTCCCTCGGAGCCTCCCGGCCGGTGACCGCGCGCAGCGCAGCGCAGCGCTCCGCTCCCCGACGGACGCGCTTGGCTTGTTCCGGCGGCGGCCCGCCCCGCCGCGGCACGGCGCCGCGCGCTGCCCGCTACCTTGATGCGCTCCCCGTCGATGGTGACGGCGCGCTCGCGGAAGTCCACGCCGATGGTGGCCTCGGTGCGCTGCGGGAAACGGCCGGCGCAGAAGCGGTAGGTGAGGCACGTCTTGCCCACGTTGGAGTCGCCGATGACGATGATCTTGAAGATGCGGGAGCGCGCGGGGGGCAGCCCGCCGCCCGGCACCGTGCCGCTGCCCGTGAAGCTCAGCTCCAGGGAAGACTCCAGCTCGGCCGCCATCGCCGCCGCCTCGCGCCCGCCCCGCGGGCCCGTGCGGACCGCCTCGGGCAACGGAGCGCCCGGCCCTCCCCTCGCGGCGCGTCACGGCGCCTCGCTCCGCCCGCCCGGGCGCGTCTCGCGAGAGCTGCGCGGAGCGGGGTCGCCGCCCGGCCCTGCGGCGGGGTGCCCCCGGGGGGGATGGCGCCCCGGGCCCGCAGGCGCTCGGGGCCGGGCGGGGTGCGGCTGCGAGCGGCGCGCTCGGAAGGGAGCCGTCCCTGCCTACGGCACGTGGGGTAGAGGGGAATGGGCCGTTCCGAGCCAATCCGTTCTGTAGTTCTGTGCCGCTGACCCTCCGAATGACTGTCGTTTCAAACATCCCTATAAATATATACACGCAGAAACATTTCTGCGGATCTGCCGTACCGCTTGCCTCTAAATGCCACAAAGTTTCTATATTTACCGGCGTTGACTGTGGCCTCCAATAAATCAGTCCCGGGCAGCAAGTAATCCCACCTGCACCGTGCTCTGCCGACCGTGCCTGCGCATGTGTGAGATCCACATTGGAGACCTCGATCCCCACCGCTTTGTTTGATGCGAGAACACGTTGTGCATTTTATTTTCAGCAGGTTTTGCTTTGATAGTATGGGCTCAGAGGGTGACGCTGTTACTTATTGCTGCGGGAAAAAGTTTTTCGTCTTTACTGTTATCAAGGACGTAGTCCCGCTCCCCTTTAAATCAATACCTTGAATAAAAAGTCCCCCCGGTGAGCAAAGCTTTTTTTCTTGGAAAAAGTCTATTGATGCCAACAGGTAAAAGACCTCTTCAAGGTGCCAGCCATACCGCTCAGCATTGCAAGGCTACCGATGAAAGCTTATCAGAAAGCAAAAACTACACTACACTTGCACTCGAAAACACTTTGATACACCCACAGAAATAACGACGTAAACAAATAATAGTAATGTAGACGCGTATGGGAACGGCTGCATCAGGGCCTGAACCTCCCATTGATCACTTGAAGGGAGCACAGAATCAGCCACGGGAGCACAGGTGAAGGCAATTCAGCTGTGCTGCTGGAAGGGGTGGAGCCTGGCTGCACCTCTCCCAGACCCATTTAAGAGCTGGCTACCAGTGGGGAAGGTTTTCTTTCTGGAGGTTCCTCCTTTGCAGTTTTGCGATGAGCCCTGGATGTGGGTAAGCACTCGATCTATTCTCTTTTGCTATAGTAACTTGCTTAGCCAAACTCTCTTGTATATTTCATAATTATAGTATCTGTATATTCACTGATTATGTAATATGGAAAAAGCAAACAATAAAAACAAATGGAGGCCATGCAGCTGATGATGTGGTTAACGGTAAAGAGACTGAAGTTCTATTTTCCCACTGGTTTATTAAGTTGCTCCTTACGCTACCAAATTTTGAGGCTTCCCGCTGAGTACGCGGTTCCCACCTTCCCATACGCATTTATTCTGGCAGTCTCGGTCTGTCTTTTCCCGTTCCTCAAAATTCAGCAGCGGCCTGTGTCTTGAGATGAATGATTCAGTGCCATGCGCATAGTGCTGTGCTTCCTCGCTTTTAACAGATCTGAAACGTGAGGGTTTTTCTCCACCGTCCCCTTCCCTTCTCTTTCAGGGTTTGAGGAAAGGTGAATTTAGATTAGCTCAAGCTATTCGCATGGTGTGCGTGCATTTTGTACCTGCCAATAATTTATTGAAGGCAGAACGTGACAGGAGCTAAAAATTGTGTTCTCTCTATCCCAATTTGCCTTCTGTATTTCAGTTCAGAGTTTTGCAGAACTGAGAAGTGATGAAAGGGCAGGGACCTGGCCCTTTGTGTTGGAACTGTTGCAAAAACTAGATGGCAGACGTGGGAGGGGGCTCGCGGGACGCCCTATGCTGCTACTCTACTATGGAGAGCAGTTTTGGCAAAAAAATCTGTAGGTGAAGGCAGTAACCACCCTCTGCTATGATAGAAAGAAAGTCCTGAAAGACTGAATGGAAGGATTTGTGGTCATCGGGGTGCAAAAGTGGAAATTACAAGTGCAAACGAGGCTACTCTGCAACAAAGCTAAGACTGCTTTCTAAGCTCTACGGCGTAACAATTTTCCAGTCCTACTTCATACAGATACCACAAGTGAAGCAAGATGCAGAATGATAAACGTTATTTGATTCCTCTAAGGAAAAAAAGACATGAAAAGCATGATGTAAAGCACCAGAGCTCAACGCACCACAGCAGTGCCAGTCTTCGCTTACAAATTAATCAGCAACTCCTCTTGCTCTCTCCCAAATAAAAGGCGTTTATGTAACCCTTGCATAACCTGCAGGGCACAACAACACAGCAGCTGCCTCGGGTTCAGAAGCAGACAGCAGTACTCAGAATTCAGAGAGGTACGGCTCACTGCTTGGTCTGCAAACCAGCGAAGCGCCTCTCCTTCCCTTCCTTCACGATGGTACAGCAATTGCAGAAGTGATGCGTCTCCACCAGGGTGTTATTTGTCTGCTTTTTTTTCTTTGTGCTTAGTCTCTTCAGTGTTTTCAGGGGGAGTGACAGCAGGGGGGTTTTGTCATCTGCTGCTGCCCGTGACCCGCGCAAGGTTCCACAAGGGTAACAGCTAAGTAGGAGAAACGTCCTTTGTACTTGATGGAATAGAAAGGTACCGATGAAGAGTCACACCTGATCGTTGCGTTAAATATATACTTACACTTGTATTTAAGTGTACTTGTGTGAACGGCCACGCTAGTTCGGCTCCTCGTATCTGCTGTGCTTTTGGTCTGTGGCAGACCAGTCATGAGGTGCCATTCCAGCGATAGAAGTTTGAAAGCTTAAAGTTCAAGGAAGGCAGCGACCTGGAGCAAATGCCCCCCTCCACCTCTAAAACAGAAAACAAATTACTGAGGACGTGAATAAAGAAAGGATGCTGTTTTATACCAGGGTGTTATCCACTAAAATCCACTTTCGCAGCAACGAACTCCTGTTTCCGACTCGAAGGTATCAATAAAAAGCTATTTCTGAAATTACTTCAATATTTGCGTATCTAAAAATAAAAATAAAAGCTGTAACTTCTACTCATCACTGCCACAGTATTTAGTCTGCTGACTGAGGCTGCAAGAGTTTGAAATGCCCTGGGTGAATAAAGCATTGTGGACTTTTGGATGGGGAAGAGAAGGCTGCTGAACTTTTCTACCCTGCCTTCCATCCGGACCTGAGAAAAACAGCAGGTGTTTCCCTCTCAAACTGTTTCTTTTTCTTTTTTTTTTTTTTAAAACCTACAATAAAAGCATTGCTCAAATCCCCACCTGGGGTCTTTTGTAGACTAGAAAACTGACTGAGGGCCTTTTTCCATATGCATATAGATGCAGCTTTTAGGGAAAGAGTGACATTTCTACACCCATGCTGTCCTTTTCCATTCTTACTCCTGACGTAGTCACATCTTTTCCCCTACTGGCTTTTCCCCTACTGGCCTTCCTCCATTTTAGGAGACACCCCCACGCTTGCAACCCATTGGCGTGACGGGGCTGCCTGCGTCACAGCCAGCTGACAATGAAGGGAACTCCAAACGCCTGCTGTCCTCCCAGGGATCGTTTGCTGCAAGGCTGCTGGGTATCGGAGCGGGACGCTGAACCCTACAAGGAAACGCTGGCACTCGTTCACAAACAGAACTCAGCATTTTTATTCGTTGATTGACTTCCTGCCAGTTTTTGTTTTTTTTTTTTTTTCTTTGATATCTGCTATCACCAGAGAAGAGCATAAAAACACAGTACAACATTATCGACAGGTTAGGAAGGCTGGAAGGGAAAGCAGATCCCAGTACATTGGCGAGTAACTCGGCAGAGTTGATAACTTAAGATTTTTGAATGGATCAGCAATGAAGCAATAAATATGCTGCCACACTGAACCAACAAGAGGACTTTTGCTAAATTTGTGATTTATTGCATTACATTTTATAACTGAACGTATCCATCATCATACATTTGATCACCCACAAGGCAAATGACACTTTTTCATACGTTATGTGCTAAATGGCTAAAGTTATGCAGTAGCTGAACCGGGCTAGAACTAGTAGAGGTAGATACTGAATGGGCAGTGCCAGGCAGAAATATTTTGTCCCAGTACTTTTTACCTTTTGTTATGAACAATTAGCAGATGCAACATTTTCAATTAAAACAACAAACATCTTAGGGAAGCTACTCTAAGATGCTTTGAATTCGCTAGTGACGTTTACCTCGACATACTTCGTTGTTATGGTCCCTTGTAAATTGGACAACCTTCAAGCTCTGGGTTTTCTGCCGCGATTTACCTGGAGACCGACGCGCAAAGCTGGAATCTTTGTGAACGTGCTATTCTTCGCTGGAACCGCTCTAGAAGTAATACACACGTACAGCTTCCAGGACACAGGAGACTGCATTTAGATTATTTACAGTTTCAGTAATCATTCCAGCAACAAAAAACCAAACCAAACCCTACTTTGATGCTTAATCTAAACCAGAATTTCTATTACGCTGCCTCCTTGTAACTCCCTTCAGTCTCCTTTTGCCAAGATGCTGTATCAGCTACTCTTGGCCGTTCTCATTGCTGGCTGTGTGCTCTGACAAAGTCTCTGCCCCGAAACAGGCTTTGAAACTGGCACGTGCAGCTTACATTTCCAGGAAGTATCTCCTTCCACCACCAGAGCGGTTCCTAACCAGAACTTTCCTGGAAGCAACGGTCTTTTCCAGCCTCAGCAACCGTCTTCTTCCACCTGGAACAGCGCCCGCTGCTAGCACGCTCACGGACCGTTCTGTTCCTCCCCGACACTGCCATCTAATTAGACTACATCTGCATCACATTCCTCCGCAGCATCCCAGAGCAGCAGGTCAGGCTGTACTCAGTTACCAGACGAGCCCAACTTTCACTTCCATACGATAGGAACTATTGTATTTTATCCATCAGGTACGTGCCCCATTTTTAGAGCAAATTTCCTAGAGGGGGAAGAGAGGGAAACGATTTTGAAGCTAGCTAGCTGCTAGCACAAAACGCTTACAAAACATTTAAAGCGATCGCAAAAAGGAGAACAAGTATTCTTTACTCAGGTCTACTGAGCTGCATTACCCTATCAGATGTTGTAGCACGAGTGACGAATGTCTGAAGTGCAGCTGTGGTACGTGGGGTGCTAGCGCTACGCGAACGATGGCACCGCTGCTCAAGCCCTCAAAGGCGTAACCTAAGACCGAGTCCTTCCATTTGGTACGTAGGAACTTGCTCACGTGGCGGCGAGATCGCGATCTCACCCTACTCTCGCTGCTGTTTCCCTTCGGTAAATAAAAACAACTACAGTAAGGTGTTACACCAACTTTCAGGGGCTGCTGTACAGCTGAGCGCCTCCAAACCTGTAAAAACAAACCGAACGCTAAAGGAAGATCTGTTAGGCTAACGACACGCGCCTCATCAAACGCTCCACAAAGATCGACTAGGCTAACATTGTCTCCCTCATCTAGCCCTGCCGATCTTCCCGAGAACCTCAGAACCTTCTCCTTACGCTAGGGAAACAACCGAGTGAGACTTCATTCTGTACTGACACCGGGAACGTCCTCTCCCTGCAGTCACGCTAGCATTAAGACCTCGTCCGAAAAGTGTAACCATAGGAGATGCGGAGGCTTTTAAGGCATTGTAAACGCAAAGGCGTGAGATTTGTTACGGAGTAGCTCCTTCCAAGAACGTTTCGTCTGTTCGTACACACCTACCATCCCGATGTGCCTGAACGCTCTGCTCTCCCTACTATCTTAGCGCCTCTTTTACTTACGTACATTCTGAGTCCATTTCCCGTTGAGTTATGCAACATGCGTGAACCCAAGCTGCAGTTTTGTCTAAGGAAAACGTATGGTTCGAGTCCCAGCCGTCCTACCCCTCCCCTCCACCCCCCAAAGAAAAACAACCCCAACAACAAGGACCAAAAACCGATATCCACGTCATGCGACGTCAGCCGTGGCTCCACTAACGGCAAAAGGATGTCGCTTCAGGGGAAGCTGTGAAATACTAAACCAGAATTTGCCGCTAATAAGCAGTTCTAGATGGCTCTGACTGCAACTGCAGCTCATCCGCCTTGGCAGCTGAACACCGGCATCTGCCATTTATCTCCGTACGGAAAGGGAAGTTTTCACTGCAGCACGACGCTGTGCTGCTACTTCACAAAAGATGCGCTCCGGTGGGTTATAACTGTGTCTCCAACTCTTATAAGCACCTCCCTGGCCATCAACTGCACACCTGAGAAGTGCGGAGATGAAGCGGTAAGAATTCCTACGCCAATTAAAATAACCTTCTAGGTCAGGGAAACTCTCTACTTCCCTGCCCGAATCTCCGCTCTTCCGGAAGGGAACGAGGAACTGATCCGAAAGCATCCCTTCTGAAGCACAATGAACACCTTTGGAAGTCTCAGGGGGAATCGGAACGGATATGTAGATGAGGTTTCTGGAAGGCCCGTACAAATATCCTTTCCCGCTTGCATCATGAAGGATAACGATCCTGCTTTGAGTTCATCTATTTTGATGCAAAAACAGGTGCGGAACAAGTTAAACACACGATCCCGTTTATAAGCGGCATCCAAACCGCATTTGGAAAAAAGAAAATCGCTCGATGCTAGTCATGAACCGTTTAAAAAAGCGAGCATTTATCTGCCTCCAGCTAAGCGTCAGAAGCCAAGAGAACAGCAGCCATACTCAAAGAGGCAAGGCCAAGAGCTCGTAGCTCGCGTAGGCAAGACTGAACCGTCTTCGGTGCTTGCAGAAGGCATGCAGTCCGAGTATCTCAGGCCACAGAAAAGACCGAGATCTAGACGTTAAAGAGCAATTGGAGGCTCTACAGGCATTCTAGACCTCTGAAGCCCGGCGGATTAAATAGACAAATACAGCGATACAACATATATTTCCAACGTGAACTACGCCACAAACATACGAGAGGACCATCTAACCGAGAAAAGAAAGGGTTGCCAAACGCGCAAGCAAAAACTGACGCAACTACAAACCTCAGGAAACCTTCCCAGATTTCTGACCTGTACCATCGATCACTGACATCTGTTACGTGGTAGAGGAAGGCTGCGTATCCACACGACGGATACTCTCTGACCGAACTCCTGCAGCAAAGAAGGCACTCGCTTTGTAAGCTGTAGCTTATTTTCTGCTCTGCTTTAGGATAAACCTATTAAAAAAACAACATTTGGGGACGTATCTATAATATTAACACAGTAGACTCGCTGAACGTAGCTTGACTCGGAAAATAATCTTCCACAGAAAACCGGTGGAACGAAAAAGCCAAGCGGAAAAGCATTCTGCGTTATAGGACTAGCCAGACATTCAGTATTGACGTAATTCGTTCGCGCTTTCTACTCAACATCCGCCCATCGGCAGTGACGCGATCAGCGTAACCCGACAGCGTAGTAAGCCGACCCTGAGCTGCGCTCCTGGGAACCCGTTCGTTTTCAAAGTACAACAGAGATTGGTTTAAATATTCACACGAGTGTTTTTCAAAACGTTTTATTGCATCGTATTTGGTACCTTATGTTTGACAAAGGAAATTACATCTGTAACTGCAGGAATAAGAAGCTGGTCTGTTATTGAAAAAAAATCTTGGGCCCCTTAAAAGTTACAAAGTCTCGGGCTTGCCTGAAACAACTGAGCAAGAAATATATTCTTAGAAATGTAGGGCTTCAAGTATTACAAACCTGTGACACTGTGGAAAAGTTCCAGAGGTATCTAAACTGCAGCACTTTTTTTTTTTTTCTGCATAATGTGAACAAGGCCTGCTGAGGTTTTAAACTATTAGTCTCTTGATCGCTCAAAACGGTAGTCGGGAGTTCTCCTCTTGGCAACGTCAAGCCATAGTATGTTCTCATTTTGCTTTCGCTCTACGTGAAAAACGCGTGCTATCTTTCCTAATTAGTTGGTGCCACATCACAGTGCGTAATTTTATTTGGTTCTTGCATTACAGTTTTAACAAGCTCGGCCGACCTATTCGGACAGGCGCATCTCCTAACCAGCGACGTCATTTCTTCTCCCCGCCCCGCCTCCCCTCTTTCATTCAGAGAAATCGTTTCAACGGGTTCCCTGGGTTCCCTCGGTTAAAAACTGTGGTGCAAGAACACCAAACTGATCGTGTACAGTGAATTTCAGAGACGCAACGAGCTTATTGAACACACTACGTTTCTTAATTCGGCTTGGTATCCGTATGTCCCAGCATCCGCAACGTACCGCGGATGTTGCGGGTTTCTCTCTGTTTATTCTGATTTCACATTGCATACTTCCTATGGACTGAATCATCCCCGTATCAAAATCAGTCAGATGCTAAAGCCCCAACAACTCTTTGTGCTCAGTGAAAGAATCCAGTGCTAAAACAGCATTTTCGCTGTCTGAGATAACAGTAATCTCACAAGACAAATTTAAAGTAATATTTCTGCCACACACCTGCTCTGAAGGCTCCGCGCCTCCAGATTTCATATAAATTAGTTTAAAAACATGGGTAGGTAGGTAAGGACGAGGGCTGTTGTTTTTTGTTTTTTTTCTCTTCAATTTTAGCAGCTTTTAATTTTTAAGAAACCAAACAACCTATATCCAGTAATACGTTAGATATTTTATATATATACTTTGTCAGCAGGATAAAAAAAAAAACGTAAAACTATTTGAAGGCAACAGTTTTTTTCCCTTCCGTTCTCCGTGTAAGTTAGAACAATTCAGCAGGTGCGTGACAAAAATATTATACGCCAGATATGGTCCAATGTCATTTTTTTCCAATACAGTTGTTCATATTTCATTGGCCAGTTCTTCAGGTTCTGCAGAACTATCTCCGTTAACTGTGATCTTCATATCCTCTTCATAACCAGGGGGCATGAAAGCCAAAGCGTAAGGGAAAAGCTTATGACAATTTGCTCTGTAAGTTTCAGATGCTTCTTTACAGTCTCCAAGGCTACCGTCACATAAAGCTTCTAATACCTCCATACAAGTCTAATTAAAGAGAAAAATAGAGAAACGTTACCGACTCTTCAACGTTCACCCGAGCACTCACAAACAAACCGCGAATCCCGAGAGCTGTTTTCAGGTGTCCGCCACCACCGAGGGACTTTTTTCTAGCTAGCGGCAGCACGATGTAGCGGCGTAGCTTCCTCTGAAATGATGCGCTTTCAAGGGATTTAAGCAGCAGCTGGGAAGCTCAGCTGAAAGCAAATATTCTCATTCGTCACCTATAACTCATTTTCCTGAAACTACTCTTTCTCACTGCTTGGCAAGCGGGCTTATCGGCAAGCAAAGGCGCCTCGATTGAGGTCCCCCCCAAGACTTTTTTTGGATGCACTAAGAACCCATTTTTCGTTTGTGAAAATACACCACGTTTTCCTAAAATTTACTTTGGTGAATGCACCTTCATACAGCAATCGGAAGAACCGTGGAATGCAGTTAAAACGTAAAAAACGCGCTAAGTGAATAAACCCAACTCTAGGCGGTCCCATTTCTGACAGTGCAAACTTTTTTCCCCATAGTCGAGGGTGCGTGACTTACTGTGCGTGGCTGCAGCTACTGAACGGAACCGCAACCTGGGTTTTTCACGTCCTGCACATTTATTTGCACTTTTGTATCCACGTAACGATTTAGAAGAGGAAAAGGAGGTTGCCTGCTTTTATGGTTTTGTTTCAACGTCATTTGCAAACGTGAGAGGCTGAGCTTCCAGAGAGCTCGTCAGCATTCGGCATCCTTCCACCTCGCACAGCTATTCTTTTCTCACTCCTCAGGAACTTACTATAGCTTTTATTTGTTCTGTGTTGAGGGTGACTGCTTGGTCCCCCTCGCTATGGCGTCCTGAAGTTCTCTTCGACAAGCCCTGTACTGCCTTGCGTGAGCTCTGCGCCACACGAGAATATACAGGAGGTCACGTACATCTCATTTAACATCTGCAACGTGCCCAGAGACATGCGATCCCTACTGCAAATCAAACGTCACTTCCTTGCTTATGAGAACGCATTTCGAGATATGTCTATCCCCCCTTCAGATCCTGATATTAAAGGGCACTTCCACTGGAGAAATAACACAGTTTCTGCCTAGCTATTTACTACATGACGTGTGCAAAACGGACAAATTTTCAGTGCCGATGACCCCGATGGCCCTTTCTCTCACGTGACTACCCACGCTCCCTAACATCAAGCGCAGCAATCATTTCAGCTTCCTCTTACCTCTGTAGCTTGCACAAAGCTTTTGTAGACAGAGAAGCAGTACTAGTTCACAATTTGTGTCTGTTACCTGAAGATTTCTGTTAGTGAGGGATTCGTCCAGGGTCATCGCCAGCTCCACCGCTCTTTTCTGACTGGAAGGATCTAAATAGTACATCATTCTGGCAGCTACAAGAAGAAACACGAGCTTCAACATTCAACGGAAAACCAAAAATTTATTATAAGCAAACATAAAATAGAGATAGACAGTGTGACTAATAGGCAATATTACCGTAGATCTGCAGTAGCAGTTCAAAATAACACCATGTGAAGCATTACAGACGATACCTGAGCAGTTAGGAGGGCAGCTGTTATTAAACGCTAGACAAAGCACCGAAACCAGTAGGTCGCTTCTATCCTGCAGGATAGGAGCGTTTGGCAGCAAACCGCACGGACAACAAAGAGAACCCATCGGATCCGCTGCCACAGACCACGGCTCCTTCTAGCAGCAGCGCTCTTATTTCTGGGGCGCAGAAGACATCAGTGCACTGAAACCCGTTACAACACGATCGTAGCACAGAACACAGACGCTACCGAACAGAAGCTCCGAGTCGTGCTTGGAACTCGGACGTCAGAGAGGGCACAAAGAATGAACTCGCTATTCACTGAGGCCAGGTTGACTAACGGAGCCGAGGCAGTAACACTGACCCCTTGGGAGCCTTACATCCTGCTTTCCCACTATAACACTGCAATACCTGATTGCGGGTACTCAGCACGCTTCTCGACAGTCAGTCTCTTCGAAGACACGTATTAGAAAACTTTACAGCTCTGACCCAGGCGAGGGATAGCATTCCGCACGGAATGAGCAGGTTTTACGCGGCTGGTGCAGGCAGCGAGAGGACGCTGCCAGATCCGAGAGAACACAGAAGCCGGGCAGGAAAAGTAAAAAGGCAAAATACCTGATAACCTATGCGGTAGCGAGTCATAGTTCTTCTTAAGAAAAGCTTCATTGAAGTTCTTTGGATTAGTTGCTCCAAAAAGCCGATTCATCTCTTGGTTCAACACTGTTCTAACTGCATCAGGCAGATCCTTACTTTCAGACACTAACGAAGAGGAAAAACAAGTTAAACCGGAGGTAATCACAGTCAAACCTACTTCATGTTTTTATTTTTGTGATATTCGCATTATCGGCACAATTGAAAAGGACATATCTCAAAGGAAGATGCATAAAATAAGGTAAGTAACCAGGACTGCTTGGAAAAAGCTGAGATAACAGTTTTCTGACGCGCAGAAAAAAGCGATATATCTCGATACATTGTCTATCTTGCTGATTAAAGCCAATTAGACTCAAAGACTGAGACGAGAAAAGTCTCTTCTTAAACATATCTGGTCTTTAGCCATCGAGAGGAAGAAACACTTCCGGGGAAGGGAGAAAAGCCTTCCAGTCATCCAGCGCAAAAAAAGACTTGATTCTACTCCTTCTCCTTACGCTCTGACACAACTCAGAGCACAGAAGCCACGTCACTCATTCTGCTGTTTCCATTTGCCTCTCTGGCTCTCACAGGGACTCACCGCATTGCTCACAGTTGGAAAGATACTAACTAGCACTCGTTCAAAGACTAACTGGATCCAGCCGCAGTTACGTTAAAGATACCTAATTTAACATATAGTCAGATGCTTGAAAAGCTTTCTAATGTTATTACTAATTATTTTGCATTAACGATGCTAACAGTTTGTAAACTAAGAACCAATGACCGTATGTAGGTTAGGCATCATCTGGAAGCACAGACAGATGAAGTCATGCCCAACAGATACGTACCGCTGCTGAAGAGATGAATCATACACTCGTGAAGCCAAGGATGACTGGAGTCGATAGCAAAAGCTCTCTTCACAGACTGAAGCATCAGAAGGAACTTCTCTGGAAAAGAAAGAATTGGCAAACGGTCAAAAAAACGTAGCTGAAACACAATGATGTACGCTGCAGGAGAACTTCAAGTTTGGAATTAGGATGATCAGAACAAATTAAAGGTGAGCGTTCTACAGGAACCATGTTTTTGAAATAGACATTTATTTAGCCAGTGATTTAGACCAGTTAAACTAGGAAGTAAACTTGCAGTTAACTAGTTCATAAAGCATAATATTTAACTGATGCTAATATTTAACTAATTCTAAAGCTGAGCGCTTCAAAGGACTCCTTAGCAAGCGTGCATCGCTTCTACACATTGCGCAGTTCTGCAGACTTGTGATGCAAACAAGTAACGAGGGCAAATGCAGGCTGGGAGAATTAGTTTTATAGCCCAACAGCTTCTACGAGCAGCAAAAAAAACAGATAATCAGCAAGCGTTCCAACTCTGCATTCTTCACAGAATGCTAATGGCTACGTTGTTTGCACAATGAATCGTTACGTCTCCACAGGGTCTGATTCCTCAATAGATCAACGCGTGGCTCTTCAAGTCCTACGTTCGAATCCAAACGAACACGTTGCTTTATTTCAACACAGCTCTTACCTACCTTTTCGAAAATAAATCTCAAAGGCAAAGAGATGCGTCTCTATTTTGTTCTTCACTAAATTCTTCAGGGGGGTTAAAAATTTAATGGCTTCTTCCAAAGGTGCTTCAACCTACAGATTCCAGGAAGGACATATAAGTAAGACATTAACAACTCTCTCACAAGTCAAGCTGCATCAGAAGGTTACCCTCAAACCATAATGCACGTGATACTTAGCACCTGTTATAAATTGTGCTTATTCTCCTCCGTGTCTGAACACAGACCGTCAACTCTGACTGCTTCGCGACGCCTACAAATTGTATTTTCCTATTGAGATACATCTTGGCCTTCTGTCATATATCAGAAGTAACAACAATTGCAGCTGAACCTGCACAGTAATGTACTGAAAGCTACACACGCAGGCCTAAAACGTCGATAAATAATTGATTTGTGCTCGTTCCTGACAGAGCCTGTTCAAGCGAGCTGCAGGCAGGTTCCGGACAGCTGCCGGGTCGTGGCAACGTTCCCACCTAAGACATCAATGACGGGTTAGAAGTAACTAGATACCGACATCGGTCAGCGGCTCTTAGCTAGCACAACTCGGTAATGGATAGCTTAAACACAAATAAATTCACTTCATTTGGACTCCTTACAAACGGACCACTTGCATTAAAAGATTAAGGATCATTAGAACAAGAAAATTCTGCTGTCCCGTGTAAATTCTAATAAAATTCATAGAATCCTAGAATCACAAGGTTGGAAAGGACCTACAAGGTCACCTAGCGCAACTGTCAACAAACACAAGATATTGTCTGTTTGTAATGCTTTTGCAACGTTGAAGCAATTGGCTTCATTGAGCCGCGCAAGGTAACGCTGAAGACGGTGACAGACACCTCGCAGAGCTCTCGCTAATCACAGACTCTATCGGTTCTCGTTATCAAAACTTAATGGTTTGCACATGCTGCTGGGAGCTCACGTAAGCGAGTCGCAACTCCACACTTAAAAACTGTTTAGAACACACCAGTCCCATTCCAAAGCTGCGTGCTTAACGCCAAAGTAACGTATCATCCGCCAAGGAAATCTGGTTTCGACTGTGCCAGGAAAACCGTTTGCAAGTGACCAACAATGTCAGAAATGGTATTTCAGTCCTGACAACCAACCGTATCTGGAGCTCTCTAAAGCACGATTCCGATACTAAATATGGAATAGAATTTGCAAAGATATGTCAAAGAACGCACTATACAGCTGTAACTATTCCCTATAACTTGAGGACAGCTTAGGTTTTCACGAGATATCCCATGACATCCTCTGCTTCAGAGCACGCCATTGAAACCAGTTCACTCTTACTGAGCATCACAATTAGAGCGCTTCTTCCTGCAATGAAGTGGGAGTAGTTAAGTTTCTCGAGTCCCTTGATTCCTGGCTGTAAATTTCACTTTGTCTGCTTTCCAGTACGCCCCGCAAAAGCCAATAATATTCACCACACTTGCAAAGTGAAAATATTGGATTCCCAATCCAGCAATACTCGGACGCTGTACTGCCGTGAGTAAAGCATTTTTGCTGTCAGTTTTCCCGGTATCTTCCCCCACCTTTTTTTCCAAATATTTTCCTACTCCTTCCAGACACATTATCGCAACAACCGTCCAGGTCACCTTCCTTTCTGACCCTCCTGCAGAGGGATGCATCTTACTCCCGATTTCAAAATTCACCTCGCTCTAGTCGACTGCTGTTTCTAAACAGCTTCTTCCAACTTTCCTTCCACGTTCAAAACAAGCGCGATTAAATGCTGTTAAAGCGCTCTGTGCCGTTATGTCTCCTCCACAAAGCATCAACGCTTATTAACTCAAAACTTAATATGAGCCACGACGAGTCCAAAAGCAATCAGGTTACATACGGATGCGCACCTGTTCAGCTATCAATAGGGTACAGTCAGCAAACACACAAAGACACTTTCACCTGAACCAAGAGCCTGTGACTTCAATTGCGACCTTGGAAAACTAGGCACAAAAGCAGTCCTTTTATTAAACTGTTCACAGCATTCCCGCCAAACCGTTCCTGGCAAATAGGTTTTACGATGTAATTTTTTTAAACGCTGCCCGCAAAAATCAGGTAGGCATAAAATAACTAGGTTGTCAGAATGGCTTTCAAACGGTCTGCAAGCTCACACCAACATCCCGTAAATTTTGGCTTAATGCGACATTAGTAAGCACCTTGGCCAATTTCTCAGGAATCAGTTCTTCTTTCGGGCCTCCGATTTCCTCATCGTCGTCATCTTTCTTCTTTTTCTGATTCCTCTGTTGCTTCTCTTTCTCGGCATTCTTCTTCTCCTCCTCCAGCTGTGCTTTCTTCTGTGCTCTTCTCTGCTTATTTCGTAGCTTCTTCAGCTCCTTATCAGACATATTTGCTGTATATATAGAAAGGGCAAAACGGACAACATCGATGCGTAACGTTAATGAGTGTCAAGTGTCAGGTGCCACCGACTTTTAAACCACATCTACTAACTACTGACGCTGCTATTACAATTGTAAAAGTTTGTTTAGTAGAGAGATTATTTATAGTCTACGCTGTTATTTCTTTTGTGAAATGAGGGCAACAGGGGTTTGAACAATTAGAGCAAGCTGACGGCAAGACTAAGTCGTTACCAAATGACTTGAGCGTCACGAATAAAAGCTCACGCCGACACAAACTGATTTCTTCCTTAGGCATCCGTAACAAAGAAATTATATTTAAGGTATTAAATAGCGTAACAAAAACAAGGTGAATGGTCGTATTTCGACGTAGAAACCTCCAGCTTTGCTTTTCGTGTCCTACCAATACCTTACACTTGTCTCACAGTCAGATCCTGCCCTCCCTCCAATTAAAGCACAGAGAAATCATTGAAAATGCATCAGAAAGCAGCTACACGGAATTCGGCAATGCTCCTGCTCGTCTTCGTATGAACCCAAATCCACGTAAATGAACAGGAAACGGGAAATCTTCTACCTGGACGAGTTCTTCTCTAAGTATTCAAAAGCCTTATTTTGCAGCGCTAGAAGCGCCCCAAGCCGCAACCGCTGAAGTTGCTCTCCCTCTAATGAGAAGACGGGCCGAAAAGAAAATTAAAGACTTAAACTTCTTTTAAATTAACAGCAAGAGATGGCTACATTTAACCTGCTAGCCATTTCACTGCGTGCCGATTTTTACGTATATCTTCTTCTTCAATCTGTTACAGATGAACAACCGTGAGATTTCAATGTTTTGTCAGCTGTTTCCTAACAGAAACGCTTTTACTTAAGAATTACAACTGTTACTACAAAAAACAAAAATCACAGATTTTTTCCTACTAGATACAAACTTAGATTTGTTTAGCTGTCAGTAGAATATTTACTTTTACTTCCAGGACAACTTACCATTTGAGTTAAACGCTTCCATTTGGTAACAATAACAAACTTACAGTTGGCAACCGTAGAAGGGTTGGGCCTTCTTAAAATATTCACCGATCAGTGAAACTTAAACGAATCTGGAGGGTTGAATACCTGTATCTGCCTCGTGCTCTTTATTTTCATCTGTTAAGGGATTATCGTGAAGTTTCAAATATATCTCTATGGCAATCCGTGCCGCTTTGAAGTAGAATGGATGTTGTCGAAGTACATCTTCCAGCTTTAACAAGTCCACGTAAGACCTAAGAGTAATCTTCCTCATGCAGTAAGTGTGGAAGTCAAACTGGTCGTCTGTGATTTCTACAAAATGCTAACACAACATAACGTCATAAGCGTTAATCACATACTAAACTTGACCCGCTTCCCTCCCCTCCGAAAGGAATAATTTAGTAGGAGACTGCTGCTGACGCTAACTTTTCCAGGTGTGAATTAAAAAAAGCAAAAATGTAATGGTAAAAAAAAGAAAAAACCACCGAAACAGAAGACATCCTAGGTCAGAACCGAATCGTCCAGCCCACAGCATCTCAGCTGTAACAACCCTCTCACAACGTGAACTTTAAGAGATGATCCTGACTTGATTGCTAACAAGTGACACTCGAATTTTTCTTTTATTAACTCATTTCATTTTTTCACTTCGTACTTCTGACTTCCATCAACTACTGTGGCAATTAATTCCACGTGGCGTGGCACAAGAAAGTACTTGCTCTTGTTCTGTTTCCTCAGCGTCACCCAACACTTTCGTTTGAGGGAAAGTCATACCCCTCTTCCACTTGCCAATGTATTTATGATCTCGTACAGCTGCTGCTTGTCAAACTGAGGATGAAATACTAGGTGTGACAAGCTAAGTGCACTCCCCTCGTGTAGAAGCTATTCCATAGCTTATGTTCTACCGGCTCGTTTTTAAAAAGAACAACATATGATAATCAAATGTAAACTACGGATTTCCATAACGGAAGGAAAAGTAATTCCCAACACCATGAGTCCTTTCAGCCAATTTTCAGCCAGTCCCCTACACCAGCACAGATTCTGGAAAACTGCTCCGCAATTTCTTTCCCGAGCAGCAGTAATTCACAGCAGACAGGCAAAGTGCTCTTCTAGTCCCTCCTTCCCCAACTAGACACGTTTCTTTAAAAGGTTTGTGCCAACAGAATGTGGTCTTGGCCACTGTTTGGGAATCACGTTCACGGTATTTCCTGTGAGCTGCTACAAATAAGTTCTGCCAGCAGAGAAGCGTCAGCGTTGAAACCTTAAGTGTCTCCTTTTGAAAAGATGCGTTGCTTCCTGCTACTCCTCCTTTCCAAGTACTTCACACCCTCAGCTATCTTGTCATGTTAATACGCTTACCTGCTTGAAAAACAAATAAAACATGATACGGCTGTGGGTTGCTGTCGTCGTTTAATCTGGGGAATCTGCACATCCCAAACTTCTTTTGTTTGCTTACAGTGGATGTGCATTTGATGTGCAAGGTTTTATCCCTCTGATTTTGGATAAAATTTCTACTTTAAGAAGTTTCCATGCTTCTAATAGTTTCCCTTTCAATCGGTAGCTTAGTCTTCGCCTTTATTTTGAAAGGAGAAGATGCTAGAATGAAAATAATGAACTCTGTTTTTGACAGTTTCCTGTTCCTCCCCGGATCTTTACAATACTTCATATACTCTAACACACTGCTACCTAATTTTAAGGTGAAAATATCCTTTTTATCAGCTCCCCGGTGTCCAACGAGAAACAAAAATCACTCCGAGAGCTACATGAAGTACACGCTTACTGCTCAACAAGGAAACATACCAGCAATGTAAATTTCAGCTAGTACTTTGCAACCCAGCCAGTCTGACTAGATACATACTCTCTCAATTTCGTGGCATTTCTTAAGTGCTTCTCCAAATTTATTCATCGCTTTGTAAGCCTGCGCACATTCTGTCTGAAACCACATGCACTGCATCTCATTCAAGTTCTCCACTGCCGAGGTTCCTTCCTACAAGCAAAAACAGCGTTGTTAAAAAACACATCTCAATTAGTTAATCAGTTAAAAGCGCAAGTGAAAAGGCCGGGGGAACGCTAAATTTCAACAGTGAGGTCCTCAAAGTACCTACTTTGCAGTAATACAAATTACTCCTTCATATACATTAATATATTCCTTTTGTGCACTTGCACTCCGATATAAGCTTTGCTGTACCACCGCCACTGATGTGGTCCCATATTTCCACAGCATTATCTGTTTCCTTCACCCACAATGCTGCGTCAAGCAATGGGCAAGACGGATTTGCCTCGCCCGTTAATCAGGTCTCCAAAGTGAAGATACCATTCCTCTACGATTCTATTTTCAGAAGACTCAAACATGCAGTGAATAGCCACGTAGTGACCACTTAGCTGCGATATCCTCACTGTAAGGATAGCAAAGGCACTCATTTAATTGCTTTTAATACCATGTGCGAGTCTATCGCATTGGTAAAGCAAAGCAGTACCAGTACTTTTGATGATTTCTGATACAGAAATGCTCTCGACTGTCTGTCTCATCTGGTATTTGTATGTACTTGCACAGATCTGTAGAACTGACGTGCCTTTCAAGGTCAACACCAGTTTCGGCCATTCACAAAGTTTACTCCAGTCATGCAGAAAAATAAAAAATAAAAACAAGCTAAGCAAGAACGAGCCAAGAACCAAGGCTGGGAACACGACGGATAATATTCAAATGTAAGAGTAGGGAGAATGCCCCAAATGAAAAAGAAAGGCAGTCTTCCAATGAGTCGCATGTGAGCGACAAGAAATCAGAAAAACGGCCCAGGTTCCACTTCCAAAAGTTTTCATTTAGGACTTTCAGAATTGTTTTTCAAGAAGCTTCTACTTGGAGCAGTAGAAACAAGATCAAAGGAAGATGAAGACCAAAAAGGGCAACGTAGTCAAGTACTAATTTTGACGTTTCATTCTGGGCAACTACGCTTGCTTTTCTGACGTCATCTTGAAGCCGCTTAGGGCATGCAAGTAAGTCAGTAGGACTGCATTCAGAATAATTTTGCACCTGTACACATGAACATGCAAACCTTTTGAGGTTAAATCATTTTTTCTTTAAATTTCATCTGGTGTTTGCCTGCACGCCCCCAAAAAAATTTATTTTCAAAAGAAGTCCTTCATTTTCCCTCCTAACTGCCCCCGCTCATACTACAGTACTACAGGCTTTCCTTAGTCTTCAACCAAGAGAAAAATGGGCAAGACATAAATGATAGGGCCGGAACTAAACAACCCTATTGTTCGAGAAAGACATCAAGCGATTTTGACTTTCCTTTTTATAAAATACCAACAGCAAGATAAATAAATTTCAAAAGTAACTAACCTATGAGACATCTAACCTATTAGAATAGTTGACGGCAGGCACAAAAGCTGATGCGTGAAATTCAGTAATCCGTACGGTGCAAACTTTTCCTGACCGCTGACAGAGTAAGCAGATGCAAACAAAAAGATACCGTGTGCAGCTTCCCTTTGTGCCTACTGACCGTGGCTTTGGGGATGAAAGCTGGTCTGCAAAAAGATGGCGTTTTAGGAATGCTCTCATCCCACGGCCACACAATTTCTTCACACGAATTTCTTATTTATAGGGATGTTTGACTATTCCTAACGTATTCTGTGAGAACAAATATTAAGACCAGAGAATTTTCATCCAGAAAGGGCATCCCTACTTGGCAATGAAAAAAGGTAAAATGCTTTATCTCCGTATTTTCTGTTAATTCTAAAGAATCGTGCTGTGTAATTCAAACCGTGATGCTGACTACAACAATCAGTAAAGCCAGAAACCACAGTTCATCTGAAACTGAACCTGAGGATTGCAATAACGTTAAGTGGAAAGCTAACACAAGACTCCATACGGGATTAGGCCTATGTTATGCCAAAGAGTTACAGTTAAATGGAACCGACCCTCGTAAATTTTGAACACATTTCCTCTGCTTCTTTAATAAAGTTTGCTTTCAACATGTATTTTGCACATTTGGAGTTGATAAATCGGTCTGCCGTGTCCAAAGCCTGAGCCTCATCCATCCACCTTGCAGCTTCTTTGATATTTCCAGCATGCTTAAAGAAAAAAAGGCAAATTAAACTCAGTAAGTACACAACGCGCGCATTTTCTCCCCTCACTGCATTAATCTAATTAGTTAACTTTTTATACGTTCCCTTTTAAGTGGCTGTCCTGAGGAAAACAACATATCTTTCAAGGGGAAAAAACCCCAAGCAACTATTTTCCGTTCTTCTGGAGTTCCAAAGGTCTCTCAGCACAGGAAGTTCACTTAAAACAACTTGGGTTAATCCCATTTTCATAGAATACCGCGCTGCAGCTGAGGAATTAGTTCCAAATAGTAAAGAAAATAAGGGTGTGTATGTGCTGTCAGGTGGAGAACATATAGAATATCAACTACGTTCTGCAGTGCGGTTTTTATAATTCAAAACCTAATTGTAAATTGACAATGTACATTTGCAGTACGCTTCTCCTTCACCAAATTTTAAAAATGGGCTGATTCAGACAGAATGAAAAACCCAACCGGTCCATCCATAATCTACTTTAAGAACTCACTGAAACACACTCAAACATTTTCCATGGATTCTTTGCGTCTTGCTTAAGACAAGCCCAGCATTTTGATGTTCCCTCAGTAACACTGAAGTGTAAACGCGTGTGAAAACTTTCATCGACTCAAAAGAAAAACCACGGATCATCAAGTGTGAGCCAGGCTTACCTTATAGATTTTTGCCTTCACAAGGAACAGCTCTATCAAAGTGGGAGTACTTTCTATAGCAGCATTTATGTATTCTAGAGCCAGCGACGGCTGCCCTATTTTATCGTAATGTTGAGCCAAATAATACTGGACCCAAAGTAAAGTGGTTGGAGGTTCTTCTTTACCGTCATCTACAGCAAGAAAAAAAAAATAGTGAGATTTTTTTACTTCAGTTTATTCAAGACAACATGGCAGAAGACAAATTCTACGCGCGTAGATGCTGAAGTTAATTGTGCCTATCTGTCAGGCTGCCACACCAGACCTGGGAGCGTTTCCAAGCTCCAGTTAAGCTCAACACCTTTTAAGTCTGTCTAGACAAGATTTGAGCACAATTTTCTTTTCTCACACTGTGATTTCCTTTCAGTGAAAGGAAGCCTGAAGTGGCGGGTCAGAAGAGTTGAGTTTGGATCCAAGTAGCCCCTCAATCGGGACAGCCAGATGAGCGGCATTGAGGCACACCCCACCTGTTCTTGCAGAATACTGCTTTCAGGTGAAGGATAAAGCAAGAAGTCCTGCTGAGCGCAAGTACTGCCCAGTAACGACATGAAGCATTTCAGCACTTTTAGCATTTAGATGCTTTCCACCCACAAAGTTGATTATTTTCAAATAAAACTGTCTGTTGACAGCTTTGAAAAGGCTTTTCTATCTCTACAGTGTCACAGTTCATTTAAGCACATCCTACGACAGCTGCTATTCAAAAGTTAGAAAACTGCAGTTGTGCTTCATGTTCACAGCGCTGCTGACTTTTAGACTTCTGATTTTTGTTACAGAGCACAGCACCTGGCAGGGGGAGGGAAAAAAAAAGGACCTGGATTCTGGTCCAGTCACCCGATAGGACATAAGTTAACAGGAAATTGTACCGCTCATTCACTTTAGGCTGAAAGAATACTGTTTATTTGAATGAAATTTAGCATCACAGCAAATATTTCATTGCAATTGCAGCAAGTTATTTCCTCAAATGGAGAAGTATGTGTATTTGAAATGCCTGGACAAATTAAAAAAGCTACCGAGTAGTCTTCATTACCGTAGCCTCAGCATGACATTCTATGGAAAAACTCAAGCAACTTCTCAAGGAAGCATTACATTATTTCTGCAGAGGGAACAACTGCTTATAACTTCAGGAAAGATGTCTTTAATGTTCTTAATTTATGCTGTCATTCGTGCTGTCTTCATTATCATACTGTTATAACCTACCTACTAAAATTTCAAAACCCCTTTTGTTGATAATTTACGCAGAATAGCTTTCCTAGGTATTTTCTTTTCAACATGGTTACGACAGTGACTAAAGAAACACAAAACTATCAGAGAGAACGCTACGGAGGGGGATTCTGTGAACGCAGAATCATGCCTTGCAACACAACTACATTTGTAACCTGGAAAAGGATTTCAACTCCCAAAGAACAAGTGCACAAAGAAACAAAAGAGCAACTCAAAACAGACACCGTCTCGCCACCAACTCTGAACGGCAGAAATCCCCGCAGATTGTGCTACCCAAACAGCGTCGATTCAATTGTTACTTATTGATATAACACTAGCTTTCAAATTTCAGTTTCCCGAAGAATAAGCAATTCAAGCCCTGAAAACGGGATACTTGAACTCAAAACCGCAAGAGAAACGGTAACTGGACATGTGAGTAGAGACTTCAAGTTAGACAGCTGAAATCCATTTTAAGGACGGTTGTGGTTTGGTTCTGTTTTGGTTAAGAAGGAAAAACAATCTCACACTTCTTGCACTTCACTGATTCTCTGCCTCTGAATGGTCACAAGGTTCCTACCAAGCACAACTTATTTCGAGCATGACAGTTTAGCACTCACCGTTTGGGTGAAATAACCGGCAACTTCTTAGGGAGGTTTCATAACCCACCACCAGCTCTTCAATGATTGCCACCTACACGTGCAAGACAAGACCAAAAGAAAAAACACAACAATAAAATCTGAGGGCAAGATCTGAGGGCTACGGCGCTTCAGTTTGAGCTGCCTAGAGGTCCCCAAACTAGTTATTCTTGGGCAGAAGATTCTGCAGCCACCTAAAATGTCACGCATACGGGAACATACCCAGTATCAGTTAAACCAACAACAAGCTCCCCTCAGTTCAACTCTATAAAGTCTTCAATTATTAAGTCTTAGTTTTCTGCATTCTCCAAATGGGCACAAGGCTATGTATATGCTTGTACTTTATTTTTCTGGATATACTAGGCCATAATACACAACAGTGCAGACACTACTGAAGGAAAAAAAAATTTGTTTTTTTTTTTTTTTTTCTTCTCCCTAGTGCAGAACAGCTTTTAAGAGACATCATGTGACAAGTGTGAGAAAAGAATCCTACCTTCTCCTTGTCTTTATATAACGATCGTAAGGTATTGAAGACTGGCGGGCAACCTTTGCTGAAATTCATCCTTAGGAACTTGTCCAGACACTCCTTAAACTTTTCACCTTGAGAGGAAAAAGACCTGTTGATTTTGTTTTATCACGCATTACTTCTCAATTGCGGACAAGTGCTGTTAGAACATTAGCATTTAAGAAGGAAGCAGTAGTGTAGATTATTAGCTGCTCGGCCAAAACGCATTTACCTGACAAAAAATTTAATGGCAATCTTCTTGGAACTAGTCCCCTTGGGTACTTAGTCCAGGCCTCTTCATAAATCTTTAGCCTCTCCATCATATTAGCTGGAACAGAACAGAACAGTTGACTTTTTCTTTTTTTTTGTCAGGATGGGAAAAGGCAGAAGGAAGAGAAAGGAAACATTTGCATCTGCTTAAAAACGATCAGAATACATAGCAACAAATAGACACTTTGTTCATTTATAGTACTTCGTGACTTCAGGTATTAAGTACGCCTAAATCCCCCATCCAGCAGTGTTTACAATTCTGTGCCCCTTATCTTAAAGAAGGATTCTCGTCTTACTGTTGTTATCGTGCCTTTTTCCAAAACCTGTACTACCCACGCCGCGAGATTAAGATAAAAACTATAAAAAAGAGCTGTAAGAAGTAATTCTTCTCTATCAACAATGACTGCCGTTTGTGTTGCTGCTGTTACAACTTCCTCCCTACAATGCATCAAATCATCACCTGGTTTAAGTGCCTTTTCGAGGCCCTTGTAGTAGGCCCAGTTTTCAGGATTTCTTTCTTGCAATCCTTTGTAGACATCAACAGCTTCTTCAAGTCTGCCAAGTTGAAGCAGGAGTTCTCCTGTGTGAAACGCAGGAAATTTTAGTACGGTAACAGGAGAGTGAAGCAGTGTAATATCAATAACTCGGCAGCAAAAAGATAGATAATCCTCAACTCCACACAGATGCCGACTTTAAGGAAAAAAGATAATAGTTGTATCACAAACCAGCTGACAAATAACCTTTTACTCTAAAAATATGCGCACTTGACATAGCATTCAGTGATTCAGCTGCCATTAACTCTTGAAACTTACTTGAAAATTTAATCTGAAAAGCAAGATGCACATGTTTTTTCTCACTGGTTATTTTAAGCACAGGGAATGAGAAGTACGACACGGTATTTCACGTGTACAGAGCTGCAGATAAAAGAAGGGCTCTTCAGACTGGTACCTAACGAAACTTCAGTGTTTTAAGTCAAAACACTGATCTGAGTCATGAACGCTCAAGATCATGCAAGCAAGTTTTCCTTCAGTCATTCTTCAATATACGTTACAGTCATTAAAAGTGAGGTCTAGATCTTGATATACATAGCATCTTCCCTGACGCTGGAGTTGGAATGTAATTCAATTTCCAATTTCTCAATGAAAATCTGTGTTTTACAGTGCTTTGCTATGTGCAAATGGGAGGCACTAGAATATGACACACGAGGGGCAAAACATCATCATTCTACACTAAGGCCCGGGCTCTGTTGCAAGAGAAAAACAAAGAAATCAGATTCCAGTGTGGGCTATGAACTAACAGTAACTCGCTAAGTCGGAATTTTTACTCAAACAGTGAGAGGACGGCACAGCATCAAGCAGAAGAGAAGGAAGGCGTATACCAAGTGTACCTGTCAGTACAGCTGAACAAATCCAACTTCTGCATTTCACTGTTGGAATTTCAGAATGATAACGTACAGTATTGTTTGGTTGTTATATGCTAGACGATTACATTGGACTGCTTATCTGGACAGTATCTCCATGCATTGCAAGAGTGACTGAGGAAAACCAAAAGCCTTCCACTTGGCCCCGATGGCCAAGAAGGCCAACGGCATCCTGGCTTGCATCAGGAACGGTGCTGCCAGCAGGAACAGGGAAGTGACTGTCCCCCTGCGCTCGGTTCTGGTGAGGCCGCGCCTCCAGTACTGCGTCCAGTTTTGGGCCCCTCGCTGCAAGAAATACACTGAGGCCCTGGAGCGGGTTCAAAGAAGGGTGACAAAGCTGGAGAGGGGTCTGGAGCACAGGGCTTATGAGGAGCGGCTGAAGGAGCTGGGAATGTTCAGTCTGGAGGAGAGGAGGCTCTGGGAAGACTTTATTGCTGTCTATAACTACCTGAAGAGAGGTTGCAGTGAGCTGTGGGACGGCCTCTTCTCTCGTGTAATTGGTGATAGGACCAGAGGGAATGGCTTTGAGCTGCGCCAGGGGAGATTTAGGCTGGACGCTAGGAAATACTACTTCTCTGAAAGACTGGTCAGGCACTGGAATGGGCTGCCCAGGAAGGCGGAGGAGTCATCGACCCTAGAGGTGTCCAAGGAACCTTTGGATTTTGTGTTGAGGGACATGGTACGGTGACAACTATTAGTGATAGGTGGATGGTTGGACCGGTGATCTTGAAGGTCTTCTCCAACCTTGGCGTTTATGTGATTCTAAGATTATTCCATCCTTTCAGCACTTGGCCTGTCTGTCAGGACCAGCATTAAATCCTAGAGCAGCTAGGCTCTGGCTATGCTACGCAAACAGAATTTTACCTCACCAGCTCAGAACTATCTGTCTGAAACTCTCATCAGCTCCAGAGTTTCAGAACAGCAAGTCTGCACTCTGCTGATGATTTACCTACTAGGGAGAGACACGCGACAGGCGCGGCGCAGCTGCAAGGCAGGTTGTCCTTTACCACAACAGTTTTAAAAATTAATATAAACATCGAACTAAGAGTTTGTTTTTTCAATCTCAATTCCAAAAGACGGAAAAAGCTGACAGCACAGGCATTCCATTGCCTAATCGTGCATTCAAATGCATCTTTGAGTAGTAATTACCTTTAGTTTCTTCCACAGCCAATTTATCACAGATCTGTTTTTCATAGGTACAAAGATGCTCCAACGCTTCTTTATGTAGTCCTGCCTCACGGAGGACTTGATTTTGATACAGCAGCAGCTCACTGTACTCGTAGTCCACTTTATCAGGTGATGTCTACACAGGAAAGAGGCATGAGAAAGCTCAGCTTTCTAGAACTCGTTTGGGATTTCACTCATTTGACAAAAAAAACAGCATGAGGTTTTCATATCACGAAGGGAAACGGTGTTTCCTTTTTGGCTTAAGAAGCAATTCATGCAGAAATGCCACGATTTCCTCTTACCTGCTGAGTCTTCCTAAATTCCTCTAAAATTTTTGCTGCCATTTCATAGTCTTCCAACAGATGGTAAGCAATAGCGTAGCCTATCCATGATGCTCGTTGTGCAGGTCGGAGCTGAAGCAACTGATATCTTGTTTCCTGCAAAAGAGCAGCTATTCATTTTCTTGACTTTGTTCTGATGCTTTGTGGAATTCCCTAAGCAAAACTGTTTCCAGTATTATAAAACTTAACAACTGGCACTAAAATGTACTTTTCCATATGGAAAAGGTTGCTCTGAACCAAAGGAAACAAACTTCAACAGGTAGCCATTGTCTCAGCCAAATTAAAAAATTATACAACTGTTAAATCAAATAATGCAATAAGAATGAGGATCACCTACAGTATGGCTGCATTACGCAGCACTGGAGCCAAGTATAGCAAACAACCCTGCAGTGAGATTAAAAAAGAATAATCTGAACAAGTTAGAGAAACTGCTCAATAATCCAACTTATTTTCAAAAACTATTGAGTAAATGCTTTAAACGCTGGATTTCATAATGTAAATGTGGCTTTTTTTAAGTGTCATGCAATAATTTGCAGTCTTTACTGCAATTCCCCAGAAGCTGGTAATACGTGTAAGTACGTATACTTACCCTGTAACCTTCAAGATCCCTCATTTGAATCTGTAGCAGAGAAAGATCTCTCAAGATTTGAAGATTGTCTTTGTCCCATTTCAGTGCATTTCTATAGCATTTGATAGCTTCATCATACTTCTTGTCTGACCTCTGAAGCAGACCATAGACATGCCAACCTGGAAAACTCTGTTAAGGATTGCACTGAACTTGAGCAGGTAGAAAACTAATCTAACCTGGCAGTGATTGGTAAAAAGAAGTTGGTAAAAAGCTACAAAGCCATTTTAAAAACAGTATCATTGCAATCATTATACTCTTCTCCTCTGCTGCACAAAGCAGATGGAAAATATAGAACTACTGACCAGGTAGATGGTTACAGCGCCTGTAGTATGTCCTAAACTCTACTTTTAATGTACCGGGGAAGAAATTGCAGCAGGATCTCTGAGAAAGACCATCAAGTGTACTTAAATCTGCTTCTGAGTAAGAGCTTGATTAGACAACTGAACCAATGTGCTTCCTGCATTCTAACTGTATGACCAGTTCTCATCAATGCAATAGCAACTACTAATGTTTCTGAAGTAAATCACATGCTTAAAGGCCCAGTTCAGTCCCTGACAAATTTAGAGTTGTGCTCGAACTATAAAAACAAATTTATACAACACCAGCCAGAATAACTTTTGATTTAACTCCACCTGCAAGAATAGCTGCAAAGCAACTGCCTATTGGATAGTTTAAGCATTCCTAGATACGGGACATGGTTTCAAATTCTCAAATTCCATAACTCTAAGCATAACTCTACTGGCTCTTGCTGCAATTCCACAGGTCGAGGAGTTAAAGAAAAGACTTTCCCATTCATAAGCAAAACCTCTCTTCCAAAAGGATGCAGACATGACTCTTCAAGTCATTCCTTAGGCCTCTGCGCACCAGCTCATAAGCTTCCTCTTTCTTCCCCAGACAGTTTAATGTTAGTCCTTTCATCGCCAAGGTTTCTAAAAACACAAAGATCAAACAAGTATCAGTGATTCGGTTCTACGAGATTTTCTATTGAACATAATACCTGTATAGCACAAATGTAACTGCAGACTCCATTAACAGCATGAAGATACTGCGTTTTTTCCACAGGGAAAATTAAACTAGCAGATTATTGAGAGTATCACAGACAACAGTAAGTTACATTCAGTAGTTCTAGCCAAAGCAAAGATTTTTGTTTTCAGGACATGAAAAACTTTCTGCTTTACAAAACCTTTTGGAAGATACTAATTTAAACTGCTCGAGCATCTATTCACAAAACACTTGGAGACTTCTACAAAACCATCCGTGCCAACCTAGTTCACAAAGAAAATTTTTTGGAGAGAAGACAGACTCAACTCAGCAGTAAAAATACAGCAAGGGACAAACAATTCTTTCGTCTCTTCCAAAGAGACCATTCCTTCAGAAGAAGTAATGAGACCACAGAGCTGAGGGATACGTACCGTCCATAGAATGACCTGCGTTGAAAAGGATCTCAAAGATCACCTAGTTTCAGCCCCCCTGCCACGTGCAGGATCTCCAACCACCGGACCAGGCTGCCCAAAGCCACATCCAGCCTGGCCTTGAATGCCTCCAGGGATGGGGCATCCACAACCTCCTTGGGCAACCTGCTCCAGTGCGTCAGCACCCTCTGGGTGAAAAACTTCCTCCTAATATCTAACCTAAACCTCCCCTGTCTCAGTTTAAGACTCTTCCCCCTTGTTCTATCCATATCCACCCGCATAAACAGCCGTCCTCCCTCCTGTTTATACGCTCCTTTCAAGTACTGGAAGGCCACAATAAGGTCTCTCCGGAGCCTTCTCTGAGCGAAACAATTCCAGTTCCTTCAACCTTTCTTCATAGGAGAGCTGCTCCAGCCCTCTGATCATCTTAGTTGCCCTCCTCTGGACCCGTTCCAAGAGCTCCATGTCCTTCCTGTGCTGGGGGCCCCAGACCTGGACACGGTACTGCAGAAGGGGCCTCACAAAAGCTGTGTAGAGGGGGACAATCGCCTCCCTCTCCCTGCTTAGCACTCCTCTCTCAACACAGCCCAGGATATAGCTGGCCCTCTGGGCTGGAAGCACACAGTGCTTTGTGCCGTTGAGCACCATTCAATCCCTTTCTATTGCCTTGCATTACTTCCTACACACTGGTGAACAGTAATTTCCCCCGATAAGTGAATTCAACATTATGTACTTGTATTAAGAAGCTTGCATCACGTTAATGACTATGAAGACTTACAGCATGAAGAATGGTAAGCTAAGACTATGGTAAGATCAGACTTTAAAACCACAAACCTTACCAGCCATGACTGCGTGTCACGGTGCAGGCTTTTGGATGATTCGCTTTTCTACTTGAAGAAAATCCGCTTAAGGGCAAATCATCAACAGAAAGGCACCATATAAATTTTTACAGCTTACTGAATATAACATATTGTGGACTACAATATACTTAAGAGAATAATTGCCAGTTTCATTTTCTGCGTGGGGAAAAAAGTGAGCCCGTGCCATTTGAAAACTTACCTCCATGTTCTGCAAACTTTGGGTTAGAAAGGATCTGCTTACAAAACTTCAGCCCATTTCTATACTGCTTATGTTCATAACACCGCTGTTGAAGAAGAACAGAGCACGGTTATTCAAAACATTCAGGGTAAAAGTATATCCCCCAGAAGTGAACTGTCAGCAAAGATGGGACTTCCAGAAAACATACTCATGTTTTATTAAGACCTTTTTACCTTCCTATAATTAAAAATTTTCCCATGCCCAGATAAAGTACTATGTTCTGGTGGCAACGCAAAGTTAAACATATACCTGAAGATAGCTTTCAATACAGCATGCTCTCAGATAAGACACCACAGAAGAGATGTGACGTACCTGAGATAAGAGAGATTCAACCTTCCCGTATGCAAACCTTATTTAATAACATAACTTGGAAAGCACTCAACTCATTGTAGCTCAATCACCTTTCACAGAAAGGCTGCGAGCATTTCCAACAACCACAGAGGCTGTGAAAACAAGGCACTGGGTCTTGGTTTAAGCCATCTCTGTAAGCAATGTCTTATAATAATTTGAACACCACACAGGTCTGATATACATCCAAGCTCTTACAACCAATGCACGCTAGCATTATCTTGCCACACTCAAAATTGTGATGCAGAAAATTACACAATTCCACAGTCTTCGCAGGTAAAGTATTACATTCCTGTACACCCTGACAACTCACACCTAGACTCCGGTGGCACGTTCCGAGCCCGCAAGTGCCAGTCATGTGCTTCTTTACAAGGCTGGAAGTGTTCAACACAGAAGATCTGTTGATAAGCAGTATTCACTCCATCGCTGAGATCACATGAATTGAAGCCTCCTCAGACATACTGCATCACAGTGAGGGTGTATATACTAAAGAAGTACGGAAGTGCTTTGTATTTTGCTACTCTTCCATTTACAGGTTAAGTGTTTAGAACAAGAGAAAACCTGTGAACAACCAGGAGGGTATCAACAGTTCTCTGCACAGCAATGTAAGAGTCCTGTGGTGCCAGCGGCTGGAAACTGCCTTACAGCTACAGTGAATACACACATAACTGACTCCGAAAACTTTCACTACATCACTTTGGCAGTAAGCTTTCAGATCAACAGGTCTGAGCTGAACGTGCTGCTGGCAATCTGCGTGGGCCAGAACTGCTACTGGCCTCCCTGCATCTCTCCAGAGCTGCGAAGCTCAATTTCATTATTCCCGTATGCAACTACACTTCTTATCTGCACAATATTTCACAGCGTTTAGGGAGCAAGAAGGTAACAATCTCAGCATGCAAAACCACCGTGAAGCATGCTGTTAAATGCACTATTATTTTGGGTTGCCAAGAATAGAGTCACTACTAAGTCTTAGTGGTTTTATTGGTAAAGATACTTGTCCACGCTGAGGCCGAGTAAACCCAAGAATTAATGAATGGGTGTTGGTACGATGTAGATAATTAAGATGGTTAAGAAATCTGATCTCTGCTTGCAAACAGAGGTTCTCCAAAAGAAATCCACATAAACTAAGATTATGCACTGCATACAAACACAATAAAAGCCGCTTATGTATCTTCCACATCTTCCTTTCAGCAACCCATGTTGCATTCCAAGGGTTCTCACTAAGAATTTGCACTCCATACACATGAACGTAACATTTGCTGAACTCTACTGCGGTCAGAACTGCATCGGGGAGGTACAGGCTGTGTATTAGGAGAAGGTTCTTCCCCAGAGGGGGGTCAGGCCCAGAACAGGCTCCCCAGGGCAGCTGCAGGAGTTCAGAAAGCAAGTGAACAATGCTCTCAGACACAGGGCTTGATTATAGAGTGGTCCCCTGCGGAGCCAAGAGTTGGACTCAACAACTCTCACGGGTCCCATCCAACTCAGGATGTTCTTCGATTTTATGATATTATACGAAGTGAAGGACAGCTCTGGCCTGAAAACCACAACTGAGGAACTCTGCATGGCCAAACAACTTCCCTGCAGCTCAAGAGACTGAACTTCGGAAACATCTGACTTCGGCATCACCAATCAATGCCTCGATCCTTCTAAACAGAGATGCCAAAGATGAAATGGATTCAGGACCTCTACAGAAATCCACTCATTTCAGGCTATGTTCTTTTCCATCCTCAAGATTCTTTTGCTTTAGCTGTTACATTTATTAAAGCCAGTTTAGAATACACTGCTGCTACTTTCTTTCACAAAAGCTCTTAAGTGTTCACACGCGTAAGCTATCAACAGTTGTATTACCTACAGAAACCACCAAGAACTAAGTGCCTATTTAAGCATACATTATTATTTCTAGACATCAGCAGCAAAGGCTTGCAGAGCTCATTTCGTATGTGAAAAGAATTTCCTGTATCCCTCCAGCTAATCCTGTATTTTCCCTGTGCTTTAGTTCCCATTTTTCCACGGTTATACTGGATGTCTTTGTTGTGTAACGTAACACTTGTTACTCTATTTGACGAAGCTATTCATTATTTCACGCACTGAACTTTCTCCCCAGAAGAGAACATCACTACAAGTACAAGAAAATTCTTCCTATTTTTGAAATTTGGGGATATTGGAAGAATAAAAGCACATCAATCCTTACACAGTTCTGTATCTGAAATGCTTCTGTAAACAGCATCCTGATTTAAGTAATTTAAAAAAGCTAAAGGACAAGCATACTCCTCGTTTATTGTTCTATTTCACAAAGCTCTTCACCAGAACGTAACCAGCAGACCCATTCCCAATACTAAGAGGAAAGACCTGGAGCCAAAGTGTTTACTTGCACAATGAACAAGGCTGGAAGCGTACTGCAACACGCTCTAAAACTGCATCTTAATTTCACTGCAAACACGACTGAACTGACTGCGAAATGATAAACAGTTCTGTTGAAGCCAACAATTCGCTTGTGTGTGACTCATCTCATTATGCAAGAGGACGGTGATGAGAAAGAGGCACACGGCATGAACAAACTTTTGAAATCAGTTTCAGTCTCTTCCTTCTGTCAGTTCACAGCCTGTGCCAATCTCTAAACAGAAACCAGAGGAAGCAGCAGCTCTGTGAGCACCGACACAATCACTTTCAGTCATTTAGGCAAACACCATGAATTTCTAGGGTTTCATTTCACTCCAACGCCATGCCCCAACTTCAGTATAGGAGCACAGAGACATGCATTGCTTGAGCACAGCCCCAGCTGCCGCGGTCACTGGAAAGTCTTTCAGAAGAGAGTCTTAGTGGCTCTTGTTTACCATCTCTGAGGGCAAGAGTGTTAAACAAAGGTCTTGTAACAATGTTCCTGCTAAGCGCATCATCTTTCCTCAGACTGTTCCACGCTGGCTACAAAAATGCATCAGTAAAAATACATCACACCATCTGCCCTTAAGTTTAACTGAGCTAGACCAGAGAGATTTCAGGTAAAACAAAGTTCAAAAAAGAAAACTCTATTAAGCAGTTACATGGATGTTATGGGCACGCTTAAAAAAATAAAAGAGCACATCCACCTCAGCGTCTCGGGTTTAAGTCGCTCTGGCATCACAAGGGGTGCTGCTTAACGCCCCATCTTCTCTTCCAAAGTACAGATGGAAACACCAACAGTCAACTTCAAAGAAGTTTTTGGTTTTTGTTTTCTTTTCTAAATGAAAAGGCTATACTAAGTATCCGTATTGCTCTCAAGGTTCCCAAGAGCTGTACAGCCAAAATATCAGGCTGAAGACCGAAGCCAAGGCTCTTGCTTCCCACGCTGGTTAAAAGGGTCACAGGACAGGACAGTGGTCAGAGGACTCAAAAGGTACCACTGTAAGGTGACTTTTCCTATCTCCAAAGGCAGAAAAAGGACAAACCGTCTTGCAAGAAGAAGGGAAGGAAGACTAAGGGTTATATAACAAATCTGTACAGGCATCTTGGGGAAAAAAAAAACACAGCCAAAAAAAAAAAAGTCTGATTATTATTTACACCTTTTGGATATGACCTGATTTAAGAAACTGGCCAAGTGGCTTTGATCAACCACTTCTCACAGCTGACAGCGCAACAGCATCAAGCCTTCTTTTCTTCTCTTTCAAATCACCCATCATAAAAGCTGCTGCCTAGGCACCCTCCCATTCGCTCCCACTTAGGTGGGTGGGGAAGCAGTAAAACCTGCCACAAAGTGGTGCAGCCACAGGAACTCCAGAACATGTCTCCATGCGTGTCACAAGCGGTGATGAGGGGTGCTCCAGGGCTGCGTGATCTGTTTGAAGTACAGCTGTACAGATGCCAGCTATGAGCAAGAAATCTTATCTCTAAGCACTCTCATTTCATGTAGTCCAACCACCGAGCTTTCACCTTGAAGGAGAGTCGGCCTAAATAAAGCTGCAAATGAGAGAAGGAAATGACGAATGCAGCATGAGCCACTATGACATGTGCTTACCAAACCTTATTGAAATCTTACTGACACAAACCTTATTGAACTCGCGGCTCGAAGGAGCAGAAACACACAAGGAAAACCTTCAGGAAAAGTATCCAAAAAAGGGAAAGGAAGAAGAGTTACACATAGAAAGATGGCTGTAAGCTAAACGCCTAGCCTGGGAGTGAAAAATCAAGTGACCTGCTGGGGGTCAATTAGCTTCTGTAAGAGGAAAGAATCAGTGAAAGAAAAACTAAGCAGAAAGTCTTCTTCTGGGTCACTGCTTTCCTCTCAGAGGAGCAGTTTGTGGTGGCTATGCCCAGGCATCACACACATACAGTGGGACAGCTGTTCTACAAAATAACATCTTCCACACTTCCAAGGACTGCAGCGCTGCCTCCCCTAAGCTCCTGCACACACACACTTCTGCAGCCAGTGTGCTTGTGATGCTTGCCAGACAAGTGCCCTGCTACAGCTTGTGACAGCATGCCAGGAAAAGACATCAAAGTTCATCTTCTAAGAAGGCGATGTCTAAAGCTATAAAAAAAAAAAAAACTACCAGCACCAATTCTCTAATACACACTTGCTGCCCCCCTGAGTTTTTCCTTTCCTGTGTCACCAGATGTGTACAAGTATTCTAGCAAGCTTTTCTATACACGCTGTAGCCAGAAGTACAGCCTACTCCAAGCATACCAAGATTTTTTTTATGCCCAAACTCAATCTCTTTATTACATTAGAGTAAGGAAATGACACCTGCTTTAACACAATTATACTAAAAGCCAACAAGGTGACTTTGTAAAAAGCAGGAATTCTTTAAAGTCACTTCAGATGGCAGCAGGTAAGGCAATAATTGCATTCGTTCTTCTCCCCCCTACTAAGCACTTATTGACTGGAGCTGAGCAAACAGCAATTACTAGCCAGACTGACAGGAGGAAACAGCGATAGCCTGTACTCTCTAGAATCCAAGCTCAAGGCGGAAGGAGGGCTCATGTTCTAGAGTTTGAGACACCAAAACTGGTTCCAGACATCTAAGCAGAATCAGCTGGCAGCCAGCCTTACGCGCTCACATCCACCACGCTATATGTGAATGAATTCCTCTGCATTTCTTTCTTGATGGCCACCATAAAGCAGAGTGAAAAACCTTACCCAGCAATTCCACTGGTGACCCACCAGGTTGAATGCAAGGCAAAACTTACAAACCAGGGGGCTGCTAGAGCTAGATGAATACTCAAGGGCTGCCAACAAGAGCACAGACAGCACTTATATACAAACTTCATTCGGCACTGCACTAATTGCTTTCTCTTCACTATAAGCTAACATATTCTAGAAATTTTGCAACGTTTAACTTGTAATTCACAGCAATAGGTTCTGAAATTGGAACAATAGTGTGCAAATTCTAATAAAAAACTGAATTCTGCAAAGAACAGTACAAAGTACTTAACTCTCTTCTAAGATCATACGTTTCTTTGGGTCACGAGGAAGTCACATTTTTAACTCCATTATCTGCAGGAACTAGCACTAGTTCCATTGCTTCGCTGATGGTAACTCTGCCAAAGCTTGCAACTTAATTTAGCCAATACCAAAATACAATTTTCTTCAGAACCAAATCAGAACCAAAACTGGATTCTGCCCCAAACCAGTGGAGTGGCGACCTTAATTTTCATCACTAGTCCACTGTACTCCACCATACCTCTCTTCCTCAGCAGGTCACGTAGTCTGTAAGCCTCATCAACAAACAGCAGTATACTGCAGTCTATTTGCCATCACATTCAAGCGTTACCGGCTTGGGGAACCCACTGACATACACGTGCAGGTAAATGCTTTGCTTGCTCCTCAAAGTTCCCAGCAGGAAATATGATGAAGAAGGGTCTGCCTGTGCCAAAACAATGGAGGGATTCCATTCTGCTACCACTTCCCTGAGGGACTGCGAGGTTGAGCAGAAGGTAGAAGAATTCTTCCAGCTCCAACGATACACTCCTTCAAGGACTGCATAGCATTTCCCAGCAGCAGCCACAACCATGCTTGTAGCATCGTATAGTAACACGAGCAACTCCACTGGTTTTTGCAGCAGAATGCCTGGGCATAAACGGCCTTAGCATTAGCTAAGGCATGCACCTGAAATGTCTAACATGCACGCCTGCCACTCAGAAGCTATCTGCTCCTGCAGCGCTGTTCAGATCTAGCCAGTTAGAGGACAGTAAACCCTGCCAGTGTGCAGCTCAAGGTTTCCCAGCAGTTACTCTCTCTACGGCTAGACTAGATCAGGTCAAGTCACTAAGGTGCACTAATTCAAGCTAAAAGGAGTAAAGAAGATTCTGCAAGCTGGAAGCATTAGGAGCAATTGTTCACCCTGTCTTTTGAGCACTGACCATAACAAGCAGTTCAACAGCTCTAGACAAGTACTCCAACCACAGCATTCCAGTTCACAACAAACAAAAGACCTATATGTGAGAAGATGGAAAAAATTAGTCAAATCTAACAGATAATGCTGAAAAACTCCATGGCCAACTTGCATAAATTTTTGCTCTCAACTAGAATTGAAAACTAGCATCTTCCTCCACTGCCGTGCAGTTCACAAACACAACGGCTTTGTCTAAGGAACAGCTACAGCAACTGTCCAAGCCAAGGGACCAAGGCATCCTCCTCCTGCACAGCCTGCCTTACTTTTTGGGGTGAATGATACTCTACAGACAGCATTCCAAGGTAGGATACATCAGAAGGACAGGTTCAAATTGCAACTAGCAATTAAGAAGAAGAAATACACGAACATCTCCACTTAGTACAGAGGCAGGAAAAATCAGCCTATGCTTTTAAAGCAGCCTTGCATTGCAGTGTTTGACAAAATCCAGTGGGAAACAGCTGCAGACAAATAGTTACAGCTCTTCCACAAGAAAAACTAAAGTTCTGAAGCAAAACTTTTGCTGGAAAAAAAACAAAACAATTCTTCAACGTCAGCTCCATTGATTACTACTTGCTTATTTTGCTTGCACCCTGAAGTCCCCTCAAAAGAGGAGTGGCTGGCAGGACAAGGGAGGGAACTGTACCCTCCTCTTTGCCCTTGAGAGGCCCCGTCTGCTTCCAGGCCTGGGGTTTCCAGCAGAGGAAGGAGGCAGAGCTGCTGGAACAGGCCTACAGCAGGGCCACGAAGATGATTAGAGGGCTGAACCACCTCTCCTCTGAAGAAAGGTTGAGGGAACTTCAGCCTGGAGAAGGCTCCTGGGAGGCCTCATTGTGGCCTTCCAGTACTTGAAGAGAGCTTATAAACAGGAGGGAGATTGACTACTTACATGGGCAGACAGCAATGGAACAAGGGGGAACAGCTTTAAACTAAACAGGGAGATTTAGATTGGATGTTAGGAGGAAATTTTTCTCACTAAGGGCAGTGAGGCAGTGGCACAGCTGCTCAGAGAAGCTGTGGTGCCCCATCCCTGGAGGTGCTCAAAGACAGGTCGGATGGGGCTCTGGGCAGCCTGAGCTGGTGGGGGCAGCCCTGCACACGGCAAGGGGGGAACTGGACAGGCTTCAAGGTCACTTCCATCACAAGCTATTATGTGAATCCATAATTTTAACCTCTCCTTCTTGGGAAAAATTGTCACAAATCTGGCCTTGTGTCAAGTCAGATCAGCTGGCTTCTGTCCATTTCTCAGTATTTCCAGGGCTCAGGCTTCATCTCTGAATCTTGCATGAAACTGACAAAAGATCTGGCACGGATAGCAAATACGCATTATACTTCCACAATCATGTAAGTAAATAAATTCAAATTCTAAATTGGGATAAAAAAAAAAAGGGGGGGCTCCCACAAAAGGTCATTACAGACTCGTACGGATATTTCAACTCAGCTGCAACTCGTGACACAGCCTGGGGCACATGCTGAGGCCACTGACACTTTCTACCTTTGTATTATGTCCGAAGTATTCTTTACACTCAGCTCTGAGGTATGAGATGTTGTCTTGTAGCGCTGAGTCATTGCAAAATATCTAATGTGACTATTAAGATAAAAAAAAAAAAGGTCGTTCTTCAGCATGACCAGGTTTGCTACCTTGATTGTGTGCCATCATGGGAACACCCATCTCTCTAACAAAGACACAGCAATGCTACTAGACACAGAAGGTCCGTCCTTTATTTCCATTCCAATGTTTCAACCAAGCCATTTTTTTCCTCCTACTTTTGGGAAAGCCAAGTGAAGCATTCCTTCTTACATGGGGAAAAAAGTGATGGACGTTTCTGCAGCCACAATATCGGAAAAGCCCTGATAGCAATTCTGTGTTTCAGATGAGACAGCACGCGGTACAACTTCAGAGGTGAGCACACCTGATTACAGTACAGTCATGCAAATGCAGTGACGATCGCATACAAAATGTGCTAATTTATTTGGTGACCGATAAAAGCAGAATTTAGAAAAGTAGACTTTAATCTTGTCTTTAATCTCCAAGTGAGACCATTTAAAAAGATACTCCAGGTTTGCCACCTCAGCAGCCTTGGAGTCAGCACCCAAATTGCTGAGACGGCATTATCTTCAAGGACTGCTGCTGCCTAAAGCACGAGTGAAGGAGAAGCACAGGTCTGTCAAGTTTGGAAGCGGAGGGACAACGAGCAGATTCTGGAGTGAAGACACAGGAAGATGGCCCGGCAGGAGGGACTTGGCACATTCACAGCAGAGCAACTAACGAGATGCTGTTCAACAGGCTTTTTTTTTTTTTTTTAATGTCATTAGGAAGTTCCTACAGCTTTTAGTAGAGCGCTCGACAAAGCTGTGGACAGGAAGAACAGCTCAAAGACAAACACGCTTGCACAGAGCAGCATTATCACAGCAGTGAGCAACCCAAGGTGAAACACAGCACTCTTCCTCCTGCAGCAGACATGCTGGTGCTCGTGATGCCCTGCTGCAGGACAGACTGCAGCTGCGCAGAGCCAAGCCCTGCCTGCACGTAAGAGAACCTATTCTGACCACCCATATGCCACCCCAGGCATCAAAAGCACAGCATAGAACCACCAGACCTGAACAAAGAGCTTCCATCTTATACAACGTTACAAACTTAGGGATAGGCCAGCACTGCGCTCCACTTTTTTTGCCTATTACTTCTAGATGCTGGATTACAGATCAGTACAACCTATTAATTCAGGCCTGAATACACTTAATTCCTTACTTACTCACTGGCATCACGTAATACAATGATCTTTCCCTTAAACACATGGACTTCACTTTTGCTACTCAATTCACACTCAACTGGAGGCAAAGCCTACCAGCTACAGTGAGCAAATGCATCTTCCTGCTCTGCCAGAACATCCTGACTCTGTAAACCGTTTCCTCTGCTCCTTCCAGGAAAGTGGAAAAAATCCCACCTCAAATAGCATTGCTTTTAGTATTTTTAAAGTACGTTTCAAATATATACAACTCCTACATCCAAACCAAAGTTTGTTGGATATCGTTGATGGGATTCGTGAAGTAGAAACTGAACATACCCAGTGAATGGCATCTGATCAGATGCGGTGGCATAATAAGCTGGCAGAAGGCCAGAGACATTCACCAGTCACATTTGATACAACTCAGTCAATCATATTTCCTGCAATTATTTGTCTTATCTTCTCCAGTAAGAAGGGCATAACAAAAAACGAAAACACTGAACTGTTTCCTCCATAAATTCATAGTGCATCCAGATTTCTGAGTGTCAACATTAACTCCTCCATTCCTTCGGTTCTCGCATTCAATATTCTACCTCACCATAGAATCACAGAACGACCTGGGTTGAAAAGGACCGCAATGATCACTCCATTTCAACCCTCCTGCTACGTGCAGGTTTGCTAACCACCAGACCAGGCTGCCAGAGCCACATCCAGCCTGGCCTTGAATGCCTCCAAGGATGGGGCACCCCTCTTCCTCTGCCTGACATCTTCTTCAGTAATCTGTGGACCGCTCAGAGATTTCCTGTGTTTGAAAGGACGACACGGACTCAAATCGTTCCAAATGTTCAAGTGGGCCCAAAATAAATAAGTTGGGAAAATGTACAGAGCCGCTTTTCTTCTTCTACATTCTACAGGACCTTTGGCAAATGGCAGCAGCACACAAATACCTACCTGCAGACTTAAGAGCAAGTAGTTCACACCACGAGAACAATATAAGCTAGAAACTTTATTTTTAACAGAAGCACAAATTGAAGCAGCATAGCCATCAATCATCTTGTGACCGTTTGTTTAGCTTTTTCTTGTAATTCAAGCTGATCACACAGATTCCTTTCTCTCTGCACTACAGAACATCAAGCTGTGAAATGCCATTCATATGGAAAACTTCTTTGTATTAGAACCTCCACATACCTGTAATGTGACTGGAAGAGGTTAGTCTAGTTAGAGTGTTGCAACAAACAAGGGCAAAGCACACACCTTTCTGAACTCCGAATTCGTCAGCTAAGTGGAAATGCTGGTTTGCAAGCCCTTCTATATGCAAAAGAAACTCACAGATCACGTAAGCTGTTTTCTACAAAACAAAAACTCTGAAAAATAATAATTAACTTTCACTACAGAAAGGTAAACGCAGGTTGGGAAGCTCAATACGGTTTTTGCAAGACCTTAATATTTCACTTCTGCACTACAGGCACATTTCTTAAAAGAAAGGCAAAGAAACGAGGATTCAGAAGCAACACTTATTTTTTTTTTTTTTAAGTTTCTTTTTAAACTTCACTTAGAAAAATACAAAGATGCTCACCCGCTTAGTTCCTATGTTCACTACTTCCAGAAAAACCTAAGTGTGACTGATATCCCATTTCTGTTCATAGTTTCACTGCCAGCAATTATCTATCTGAAGAGTAATGCACCCTTTCAATAGCACTTGGCCTGGTTGCCAAAGCATCTGCTGAAAAATCCTCATCCAGTCTTGCTCCCCTGGACAGCTCTAGGTGCCTGCCCGAGCTAGAACATGCCAGCCCGGGCCAACTCATCTGGCCACTGCACCAGGCAGCCTGGGTTCCACCAATGGGCCAGCTGCCCAGGCAAGCTTTGGTACTTGTTTCTGCTGCTCACCAACCCTGGGCCACAGGAAGAGTGGCTGAGGGTACAACATCGTGAAGGATCTCAGCCTTCTGAAAAGCAGGGCTGCGTCAAGGAAGGGTTGTAACAAGAGCAGTATAGAGAGGTGGCGTGGGAGTAGGAAAGGTGTGTTTCCTTGGGCTTGCATGGATAAATAGGTTGTGCTAACAGACACCTCACACTCAAGCCAACCACGTAATCAAAACTTTACAAAGCATGGTCATTACCTATAATAAGGCAGACAAGTAGTTCATTAGCCATGTTTTCAGCATGACCTTAACCCTTTTGCTATTCAAAAAGACACCTCAGACGGAGCAGCCTTAATACTAGACTATGTGTCACCAGCTTTAACTCTGGAAGATGCAGGGAAACAGAAAGCCAAATAACTTGTAGCTTAAACAGTACCTGAAATTCTTGTGTTTTTATTGAAGTTGTTCAGGTAAAAAGACCACAAAACTGTAATTGCTTCAGTGTACAGACTACAACAGACATTTCTCTTCAGTGATCTGAACCAGCTCTACTGTTCCAGCTCAAAACGTGTACATGCTTAAAACACAGCCAGGCCAACTGCTGAGCAGGACTGAATCCCTCCAAGCAGAAATAAGCTTCACAGTTCCCTGTGCCTGCTCTAATCTTACCCAAGTGGTGTGTCTTCTCATGTCTTTACCAAAGGGACATGATTTAGCAGAGAGTTGTTAGAGTTGGGCTAGTATGATTAGGTCGTGGTTGGACTTGATAGTCTTTAAGGCCCTTTCCAACCTGAACGACTCTATGATTCTATGAAATCAGAGGTTTGCAGCACTACAAACAAGATCCCATTTTCACAACGTTTCGCAGATCAGCCACGTGCACCGCTTGCATGGCAGAGCCTTACAGAACTCTAGCAGTGCAGCTGCTTCGGGAGGCCTGCGCTACTTCTCACTGCTGGGCTCTGGAGGAACCCCACTAAACCAAGCCGATGTGGAACATAAGTTTCTTAAACAAAACAGAGTTTTTCAAAAATATATATGTAGTTCGTGACTCTGATAACACACCCTCCTGACCAGTCGAGGACGGCTGCGGCCAGCCCTAACCTGCTTAGAAAAAAAGAAAAGCTAAACTTCAGCAGGGCTCGCAAGCCTCCACCGCCCTTCACTTCCTCCTCCAGAAGCCGCCTTCCCCGCCAAACTATCGTGACTCCTGAAGCACAATCCGAGCTCTCGGGAACCCAGAAGGCGGCCGTGTCGGCGTCGTGCGCTCGCAGTGCCCCTGGGCGCTGGTTGCGGCAGTGCCTATGTTACCGCGGCCCTCCACGAGACAGAACGGGGGCCGCCGCCCGCGCCGCGCGGCCCACCCGCTTCCCGCCCGCCACTCACCAGGATGCGCTTGAAGAGAGCGTTCTCCTTGGGCGGCAAGCTGACCGACGGCATGGTCCCGCCGCTCCGCTCCCGCCGACAGGCTCCGGGAGGGGTGGGAGAGCGGGCGGGTCGCGTCCCGTTCCCGCCGCTCGCTCGCCGCCGCCGGGAGCCTTCCCCCCGCGCCGGAGCCTGACCGCCGCCTCCCCACCCCCACCGGCCTGCCCCGCGGCTACCGCGCTCTCCGTCCGCCGGTCGCGGGCCCGGCCCCGTGCGCCCGCCGGGCTGGGCTGCCCCGCGCCGAGCCCCGGGCGGCGCTCACGTGGTCACGGAGCAGGCCGGAGAAGCGCCGCCAAAATGGCCACCGCGCGCGGCTTCCCCAGCCGGGTCACTGCGCGCAATGCGCATGCGCCACGACCCCACACCAGCCCCGCCCGGCCCCGCCCATTGAATCACGCGTCGCCGCAGCGAGGGGCTTAAGTTCTGAGCCCGCCCCTCAGCCCGGGCGCTCGTTGGCCTTAAAGGACGCGGTGGGCGCCGTGGTCGTAGCTGCCCACGCGCGGTGCTGTCGTTCTGCTTGTCCCAACGTCCTGCAGGACCGGTTCCGTGCCCTGTGGGACGCGCGGGCTCCGCCCGGCCGGTAGAAGGCGCTCTTTGGCGCAGCCTGTGTGACTGCGACTGTCCCGCACCCGACAGACAAGATGGCGGCGCCGTTGAGGGTAGTGAAGCGGCTGCAGTTGGCGGGTGGCGGGCCCGGTCTCGGTGAGCGGCGGCAGCGGGCCGATGGGGTGTCTTGTGGTCGCTTAACTGGCCTTCTGTTACTCACGACCGTTACGCGTTAGCGTGCGCCGGCGGGGCTTCGCTGTGAGTTCAATAATGAGGTTCAATGAGACAAATGAGGTTCAACACGGCAAAGTGCAAGGTTTTGCATTTGGGCCGGAGGAACCCCAGGCACCTGTACAGGCTGGGAGGAGTGGGCCTGGAGAGCAGCTCGGCAGAGAAGGACCTGGGGGTTCTGATGGACGAGAGACTGTACATGAGCCAGCACTGCGCTCTGGCAGCTGGAAAGGCAAATGGGATCCTGGGCTCCATCAGGAGAGGGGTGGCCAGCAGGGACAGGGAGGTGATTGTCCCTCTCTACTCGGCTCTTGTGAGGCCCCATCTGGAGTACTGTGTTCAGGTGTGGAGCCCTCAGTACAAGAAAGACATTGAGATTTTGGAAAGGATCCACAGGAGGGTGACTAAGATGATCAGGGGGCTGGAGCACCTCCCCTATGAGGACAGGCTGAGGGAGTTGGGCTTGTTCAGCCTGGAGAAGAGAAGGCTGCGGGGTGACCTCATTGCAGCCTATCAATACCTGAAGGGAACCTACACCCAGGAGGGGAGTAAACTCTTCAAAAGGGCTGACAACAGCAGGACTAGGGGAAATGGATCCAAGTTGAAGGAGGGAAGATTTAGGTTGGATGTTAGGGGGAAGTTCTTTACAAGGAGAGTGGTTAGGCCCTGGAACGGGCTGCCCAGGGAGGTTGTGGATGCCCCGTCCTTGGACGTGTTTAAGGCCAGGTTGGACGGGGTCCTGGGCAACCTGATCTGAATGTGTATGTTTGGTGGCCCTGCTAGGCAGGGGGGTTGGAACTACATGATCCTTGAGGTCCCTTCCAACCCGGGTGATTCTGTGATTCTGTGTGATTCTGTGTGATTCTGTGAGTCGTGCCCTGCAGCCTGCGGTCACGTGTCTGTTTCCTCGCTTCGTTTTGAATCCCGGCCGGTGGTGTCCCGTCGCGGTGCCCGACGTGTCCGTGTTGGAGCATTATGTATTAACGTGACTAAAGTCTTCTGCCTTTACAGCTTTGACTCGTTCTGCGTTTTTTGCAAGAAAGCGCATCTACGACCAACCAAACTGGTTTGGAGTTGGTTTGGCTTTCACCACCAGTGCTGCCCTGTGGGCTTTTGTAAGTGTTGGTTGATTTTGTTGAACTTAATCATTTCCAAATCATAGTGGTCTGAAGGCAATAGCTACTATTAGTTATGGTGTTGGTATAGCAGGTGTTAAGGCAGAGGCATGACTTGTGGATTACTTATGCCTTACCAAGTCCGTGTTGCAATTCACTGTATAAGAGCTCTTGGGCTTGATGTTGGAATGAGCAGGATGTAGTTTCTCTCATGAGAAAATATGAAGGGTGAGCAGCATGTGTGAGGGTCACAATTTCCAGGGCAGGATGTATTCCTCCTCCCCTTGGTCCAACAGTTCCTTTTTGGGAAGCAAGAAAAAAAAATTGACCAGCAAAATCTCTTAGAACGCTATGAGTCTCAATGGACTTGGAAACCCATCCAGTCCTAGTCTTCTGCTGTGGGTGGGGATCCCTCTGACCAGCTGAGGCTGCACTGGGACCCATCCAACCCGGCCTTGAGCCCCTCCAGGGATGGGGCATCTACTGCTTCTCTGGGCAGCTTGCACCTGTGTCTCAACACCTGAAAAATTACTTCCTAACATCTAACCTAAACCTCTCCCCGTTGGAGGGAGGGAGGGGAAAAGGAGGCTGAGGGGAGACCTTATTGCTTTTTTCCCAATATCTGAAAGGAGCTTACAGCGAGAGCGGGGTTGATCTCTTCTCACTGGTGACAGGACGAGGGGAAACGGCCTCAAATTGTGCCAGGGTAAATTTAGGTTGGATATCAGGAAGCACTTCATTATAGAAAGGGTTGTTAAGCACTGGAATCGGCTCCCTGGGGAGGTGGTTGAATGCTTAAAATCCCTTTGGATGTGGTGCTCAGGGACATGACTTAGTGGAGGGCTGTTAGAGGTAGGGTAGTATGGTTAGGTTGTGGTTGGACTTAATGATCTTTAAGGTCTTTTCCAACCTGAGCAATGCTATTATTCTATGTCTTACTGGCCAATTGATAATATACATCTAATTTACCCTTTACCTTCCCTGTGTTCCCAGTGATTACCTGTTGGCTTACTTTCTGGTATTAGGATTTCATTTTTCAGGAAAAAGTGGTGATTTTTTTTGTTGTTCTGGTTTTGTGTTGTATAGCCATTTAACATATGATGTTTTTATAGCTTTTCAAGCAGCATAATGAAGATGTAATGGAATATGAAAGAAGAAAACAAGAAAGGGAACGTAAGTGTACAGGTTGTTCATAGTAAGTATGCATGTAGAGATACTTTTGACACAGACTGATAATCATGCTCATCTTTGATTTAGTTGAATTATCAACATCTTGACTGCTGGCTTTTGTTTTTTGTAGTGTTTTCTTTAATGTTTTGTTTGGGCTTTTTGATATTTAGCCACTGCGCTCCCAGTTTCACAATGATAAAGTGACAGGTATTCATTTATGTGCATGTTGGCTGTTTGCTTTTTCTCTTAAAAATGCAGATGTGGAGAAAACAACCTCTGTTGTACTAACAAATTTAGATACCAAAGGGCATGCCTTATGAGTGCTTCAATGGCAAAGAGTTAAAGACTGGGTGTGGGACTTTTCCTTAGTTTTGATTGTGTTACCAAATAAGAGTGATACGAAGTCAGTACCTACAGATTTGTGTTGTTAAGGAAATAATGAGAGTCATTGCCATTATTAGACATAAGGAAGAACTGTTTCTCTCAGAGAGTGGTCAGGCACTGGAATGGCTGCCCAGAGAGGTGGTGGAGTTGCTGTCCCTGGCAGTGTTCAAGAGGCGTCTGGATGACGTGCTGCGTGATACAGTTTAGTGCTAGTGGTGGCAATGGTGAAGAGGAGATGGTTGGACTGCATGATCTTGTAGGTCGTTTCCAACCTTGTGATTCTATGATCCTATGGATATTGAAAAGACAATTTAACTGTGTTTCTACCAGCTGGCTCAGAGCAATTCAAGTGTTATTTGAAAGAGATACTTAAAACTAATACAGAAAACCTTGTAGCGTTGTGGCTATTTTCCTCCCAAGATTTCTTGTGCTGCTAAACACCTCGAATGTTGTGAAGCTTTTCTATCTGACTACATTGTATGTATTTTCTCTGCATTTGTTGTTTCCTTGTATATGTATTTGTTGCTAAGGGTTTTTTCCCTCCTCTTTCCTAGGCTGACCAAATGTTCAATAAGAAATATCATCAGTTGTGTCCTGTGAATTAAGGAATACAGCAGACCCACCTACAAGTATTTAAACCCTTATCTGTTCGTTCATTTCACGTGCATAATTATAAAATAAAGCGTGGAGGAAGCTTCTGAAGACTTCTCTTGCCATTTGTGTATTATTCTACTAGCTTTTATTAATTTTCTGATTGCATTTATGTACTTGATAGTTCTGAAAATAATGTGGATCAAGTGTGTGGTTTTGTGGATTGTGCATTACCAAGTCGAGCATCAGTTAAGAGACAGCTCAGCAGACAGCTAGAAGGGAGCTGCTTGTCCAAGGCATTCTAGTCAGCATCTCACGGATAGTGCTGTGACTTTGCAGTGTTTCTGAAAGGCAGCACCAGTTGAGTGCTTGCAGGGCTGTGCTCCGGGTGGCACAGAGGCAGGAGCTGGCTCAGCCGGGGGCTGTGCTGGCTGTTGTTATCTGTGTTCTAGCACTGCCTTGCTGTTCCCCTGGTGAGACAAGCCGTTCTGCAGTCTTCTGACTGCCTAGCCCTGCACTTGCTGTAAGTCAAGGTCAGGCAAGGTCGAAGGGAATAAAAATGGAGTAGCGACAATGGCGCTGCCTGCCTGTGTGGGAGGGGAGAACCAGCCGCGCTGTGTGACCCTGAGGTGCTCGTGAGCGGGTTGGAAAGGTCTCGCGGCTGTGATTCGCTTCCTGCGGGCTGTGACCGCCTCGACTCTGAATCTCTTTTTTTCCCTTTGCTTTCAATTGGGGCGGCTTCTCCGGCGTGTTTTTTACGAACGCATGGCGACGAGCACTTCTAAAGAAGTCCCTGCTTCTTCCCTTCCACCCGGTGCGGTCCCCGCGCTGCGGCCGATGGCTGCGGAGCCGTGCGAGCTCCGGGCTCGCCCAGGTGCGGCGGCACGCGGCCGGGGCGGGGCTGAGGGGAGTCCCGCCCTCGGTGCGGCAGAGGCGGGCCGATCGCAGCCCGTTGCGGTGGCCGTTGCGGTGCCCGCTGCAGCGCCCGCAGCCCCGCTCTCGCCGCCATGTACCTGTGCAGGGCCGCCTCGCAGGCGCTGGCCGCTCGTCTGAGCCGGGCGCCCTCGTCCGCCGGCCGCCTCGCGCAGCGCGGTACGTGCCGGGTGCGGGGAGGGGGCGGCGGGGGACGCGCGAAGGTCGCGGGCGGCGGGCCGGTAGCGGGGCTGCGGGAGGCGGGTGCCTTGCGGAACGGCGGTCCCGCCGTCGGGAAGGGATGCCGCGGCCGCACCGCCGGCCCGTGCCGAGGTAAGCGCTGCAGCCCCGGTAGCGGGGCGGACTCGGCCCCGCGAGGCGGGTGATACCGGGCGCAGTCCAGCGCGTGACGGCAGGCACTGGGCTAGTGTCTCTCGCGACGCTCGTTTTAATGAGCAGCGCTATGTGGTGAGACGTGCGTCGTAGCGGATGGGGTCGCGAAACGCAGCCGGGTGCCCGCGCGGCACGTGGCAGGTGTGAGTCCTCCTTATAGCCGTATAGGGGAACCCCAAGGCCGTAGCGAGCATCGCAGCACGGTCGTAGTGGGCGGAAAGAAATGGCTTGCGCTGTCATCGCCGTGCTGTGTGTGCTCCGATGGCGTTGTGTAACCCTGCTCTGCTCACGTCTCGGCCAGCATCTGAAGGTCAGCTGGGAACATAACGCTGCGAGTTAAAAGCAAAAGGCTTCATCCTAGAGTTCTCTGCTGCTGAACCGAAAGGAATTTGATACCTCTGCTGCTTGTGAGTGCAGCAAGAATGACTAAAGGCAGGTCGATCCTTTTACTTTCCTTAAGCAGGACACGTTTGTATGACTGCACCCAGTCAGTGGAAGCTGCCAGGCATCAATCGTTCTCAGCAAATCGTAGGCTCACTGAGAGGTTGCAGATGTGCTCCTCATTCAGTTAAGCAGCGCTCCCTGTTCTACTTCATTGTCCTACAAGCCCTATCTCCCAGTTTTGCTATAGGTTTTTCAACCATCTCTTCCCATAATAAAGTTCAGGCTCCGTAGTTCTATTTTATGATCGTATAATAGCATCAATTTCACATCACTGTAAGGAACATTTCTTTGTAGCACCTCTTCGCCAGATGTCATCTGGGAGCGTTCCTGGCTCTTCTGGAGAGAACATGATTTACTATCTCATCACTGGGGTTGCTGCATTCGGTGCTTTGTTCTACGTAAGTAGGGGGGCTGTCTGTGCTTTCGGAGCTGACGTAGATCAAAGTGTGTTCAGGGTTTTAAAAACATGGTCAAAAAATAAGATCTGTTAATTGAATGTGAATGTTGTGGCATGTAATTAAATACAGTTGCATGGGAAAATCAGTTTAAGATAACTAATGAAACGTTGCATATTTCTTGCTTATTTCATTGTTGTTTTGATGTGTGTAACTATTGAGATTCTCAGGGGAAGATTTGAAGTTATGTGAAATGGATTCCTCCGAAGATGGAATAAGGCATCTGTCTCTAACACCTTGCCTCTTCTTGCCAACTGCAAACGTTAAGAGCATTGTGCAGTGGGCAGGACGGATGTGAAGGAAGCTGTTTGAAGCTGGGAGGGGAAGATTAGGAACCGGCTTAATTGGGGCACAAAAGAAGATAAGAATATTAATTACTTAGAAAAAGCATGCCTGAGCTTTGTAAGCACCAAGTGCTTTCAAGCTTTTCCAGCAGTCTTTCACCAGCCTTTCTCTAAGTTTATCAGACTGTGCTGCAGGTCCCTAAGGCCTTTATTTCATAGCTCCCTTCCCTCTCTGAGAATTGAGATCCTGACTAGCACATCCCCTAAAGGCACAAGTTTTTCTCTTCCCCAAACATAGCATGGTGAGTGGCATGTGCTTGTCCACAATACCATTGCTCTTGTGTTACTGCCTGGCTGAAAGAATTACAAATCCCCTTGCTGCCAGCTTTTTGATTAGTAGTTTTTTTAATAAAAATAGAAACCTGAGCATAATTGCCTTTTGAAATATTCTGTTCAATCTCTGCAGCACTATATTTTCTTCCTAATTCCCATATGTTTCATTAACGTGTCAGTGGAGAAAAATGGACTTTTAGATATGTTAATATTGCTTGCGATCATTTGATATGCCTTTTACGATGAGCAGTTGCACTTGTTTGAAGCCCTTTCCTCTCCCATTTATTTTGTTTGGTAACCTTTGTTAGCTATGTATTATCTCATGTGTATTTATGAGTTAGATACGTATTTAGATATGCTGTTTTTCAGACCTACAGAGTAGTCGGTTCGTCCCGTAGCAAGTACATTGAACATGTGAATATTCTCCACGAGAGAGGGCAGAAACACAAAGCTGACTCTTACAAGGGTAAGTGGAGCTCCTCTCTCTTGTTCTCTGGTTATGCGAGGATCCAGAGCAGATTTCTGGTTTATCTAATCAGGCCTTCACCATCCGAGTCCTTGTCTGCTTCCTGTGACTTGGAGCAAAGACTGTCCTGCTCCAATGTTGGAGATGGGCTTCATGTTTAGGCAGCAATCCTGTGACCAAGCTGCGGTATCTTTGGATGAAAGGAGTTAATGTGTGAACCACTACTTCTATCTTGGGTATTTTCATTTGATATACTGAAATCTTAATGAACTTTGACTGAATGCTGTCAAAATCAGATCTTTTGCGGTAGGGCTGGGAAGAGATGACAGCTCTTTCTCAGTCAACAGGTTGTTTCCAGGCCACGTGTGTCAGGAAACACCGTGGAAATGTTGAGTTAGGAACAAAAGCAACCAAATAAATAGATGAAGGTAGTAAATGGAACCCATTTCTTGTCCCACTGCTTGGATTGAATCCTTTTTATTTTAGGTCTAAATGAAAAGCAGACAGCACCTCAGTGTATGTAAATCCTTACATAGTCCTTCATGCTTAAATAATTAGACCAAGTTAGTTCAGATGCTTGTAATGGAATGTTGTCTCTGTCCACATCAATTAGTGTTACAGCACAGTTAATCTGAAAGATGGAACTTGACAAGCGTGGCCTTGCTATCAAAAGCAATTATAAAAATGGCGTGTAAAGGACCTCGTCGTGATTATTGATTTGCCACTTTGAAAAAAACCAAACCTCCTAAAAACAATAAGCACAACTTTCCAAAACGTGAAGCCATGGCTCTGGAAGCTGTCACTTATTTTTTTTCAGAGGCTGGCATCTGGAGAACTGATTTAATATATTTGCATGCTCAGAAAGAATAGGTCGGAGTAGGAGTTGAAATTTCTTTTCCAGAACAAAATCATCCTTGAAATTGTCTGCCTCTAGAATGATTTATTTTAAATTTCTCGAAGTTCCACAACGTGCTCTTTATTTTATAAACTTCAGAACTTCAGATTTTAAGATTTAAAATGGCAAAGTGCTTTAATTTATTTTAAGCTGCTGGGAATGATGCAGATCTTGAACTTGTAGTCAGCAGAAATGTTGGTTACAATTTTAGTGCACTTCCTTCTCGTCCCCAAAGCAGAAAATTAGGCTGGGACCCAAGTACATTTTTTTCTCCCAGTGACCTTGCCTTCTGCTGTTCAGGGATGAAACCAGAGTTAGGCCACTGCAACCAGAAGAACATAGTAGCATCAATTACACTTCCCAGGCCACTCAAAATGTCAGCACATTCCCTCTCCTCTCTTAGGGTTCTGTTTGCAAGGTACTGAGCTTTAACCCTAGTTTACCAAAACGTTGTGCAGGATACCAGCACAATCAGTGATACTGCAAGCCCCTGGAAGGCTATAGCTGTGCGGCTTGAGACCGTGATAAGACTATTCAGTGCTCTGTAACTTAACTGCCGCTTCGGGCACTCTCCAGACACCCCATGATCTGATACATTTTGTTGTTCAGTTATTTACCTAAATTCATGGCAGATGATTGCTATGAATAATGAGAGGCAGGAAGAGGTCTAAAACTCTACTGGGCCATCCGGTGAAGACCTCTGACGCTTGTTTTCTCTGTTAATTTGGGTATTTAGACTCCTGACTAGATGCTCAAGCCCAAGTTTTTAATTGGACTCGTGACTAATTCCAATTCACAATACGAAACCACTGTTGAATCAGCTCTTTTTTCAAACCCTTCTTCGTTCCTAACTGTATCCTCCCCAAAGAGGTTTCTATGCTTACTATTCCAATGGAATCCTCTCTGTGCCTTCTCAAAAGATTCTTCCCCCCCCTTTCTCCTGTGCCCTGTGTGGTCATATTTCAGTGTGTATCTTGTCATGGCGTGTTGCCCCAGTGTTGCTTTTCCCAACACTTCCACTGCAGCTTCTTTCTCCCTGTTTTCTTTAGATTCACTTAGTTCCTTACACTGTTTCACAGCAAGCATTGCTGGTTAAGAACTATGCTCTCAAAGTCATTCAGTATCATTTAGGATCGTTTAAGTTCAAGCTTAAGTTATGCTGTAAAACTGTTGGTAGCAGTGTGAAATGGAGGAGAGTAAAGCAGCATGCCAATCAGCACGCTGTGCCGTGTTTGCACCCTGTTATGTAGTAAGAGAAGAACGTTGTGCTGGAAGAACTTAGAACCAGGGCGCAGCTGATCAGAGGGTGTCTCTCCTGATCCAAACGACTTTGGTGGCTCTTCATTCTGAGGAAAGTTCTCTCCTCGTGCCCCAAACCAAACTGTCTGTTACTAAGACCTTGAGGTAGCAAACAGTGTCGACAAAGTGAATGAAACAATCAAACGTCGTTGTAGGCTTTTCGCTTAATGGTATTTTATTTAATTATTATGTGACATAAATGACATAATAAAAAAACAGCAAATATTCTGCAGCTCTTTTGATCTCAAAGCTACTCTGACATAAGGAGGGATTTTAAAATGCCTCTGGCAGAAGCTGAACGTGAAGTAAAAGTAGGACATTTTGAATGTGATTCACGATTTGAACTGTGAAATGATGCTTGCCTTGTGGAACATTCTACTTGCTTATTTAGCAAATAGTGAGTTTTGTCTTCCATTCGCATGTGTCTCCTTTAACTTACTCTGTATTTCCTACTTTTTCAGCAATGATTTTTCTTTTTAACTTAATGCAAGCTGATTCAATCTGTCTAATCTCTACTCTGCTTTTACACTTTCCAGACTAAAATACAAGGGAAATCTCTTTCCAAACCTGAGGAAGTTAAACACCAGGGACAGTCCTTCACCATTGCGTACCTTGCAGCCTACCCTGGGATGACTTTATGCCTTCTATTGTAAAACTCCATCCTTGTGAGACTCTAAAAGAAATACCTATGTTTGCAAGGCCAAACCATATTGAGCTCCTATTAATCTGCTTTGCAGAAGGCAGTGCTGAGATCGAGAAGCTGGCTGTTCTGAATGAATGCACCCTATATTTGACTGTCCAATAAATTGTACTGAATGCTGAGCTTGGCTGTTAGTCTGTTCTTTGTGTAATCGATGTAGGTTTTCTGAACTATAGCATTCTCTTAAAGGGACATGGTCAGGTTGTGCAGTACCGAGCTTTGATTTTGCCTAACGATGAGTAGGCTTGTGTTAAAACCTGAATGCAAAAGGGTTGTGTTTGTGTTGGCGTAAGAAAATCAAGAAATAAAATTGATTGGTTCAATTTATGATCAAATACTCTTCAAATATTCAGAAAAAATCTGACTATGTCTCTTCAAGTCCTTCTCTTTTTTTTTCTCACTTAGTTCATGCTGTATTGCAAACTTTATTTCCAGTTCTGTTTTGTCACCTGGTGAATTGGGTCTGGTAGTAAACTTGCAATGGACACTTGCTCTATAACTTTGTTGATCTTAGTGCATACTTGCATGGTGTTTGTGTACTTTCACTGCTTTGTGCTGTTAGTTTGTGATGACCTGTCTCAGCTGAGTTGTAAATTCACATGCTTGGGAAGAATTGGGTTTTTCATTTCTACAGGGTGTGACCCACAGCAGTAAGGCAGTTCTTTGAGACAGCTGGGACTTCATAAAATGAAAATGAGTCATAGCTGGTCATGTCAGTGTTGGGCACTGTCTGACTAACATGCTCAAGTTATTTTCTTATTTATATACCTAATTTCAGCAGGAATCCCTTGTTTCTCTCTGTCCCACGGATCTTTTCCTTCTTACTTGAGTGCTACGGCTTTTGCAGTCCAAAGCCTGGTCACAGCACAATCAGTGTAGCTTTAAAGGATGCAGGATGAACAGCGATAGCAGAATATCTCTGGTGGCACAGAGACAAGAGATGCCACAAAACCCATCTGAAAGCTAATTTTGAGTTGGGCTCTGAACTGTTGTGGATACTGCCAGCCAAGGTTGCCACCTTGAAAATAGCCCTCCCCAAACAGAAGCCGTGCCTCGAATTGCAGTGCTTCTAACGTGTCAGCCCTACTGATAACACAATATGGAAGAGCTTGTAAGTATGCTACCGAGGGGCTTATATGTGGTGTGTAATGACACTACTGGGTGCAAACTGGGCAAGAATTCACCTCCCTGCAAAGTCAGAGTGCATTGTCACTGACCCTTTTGATAGAATGGCATTGGAGCAACACTTGGTACCATCTGCTTCCTCTCACTTTTTTATTTTCATCCTTCCCTGCGTCTCCACCTTTTGCACTCAGTTGTTTAAAGCCACACTGTGTGATAATATACTCAAGCAGCTGTGACACTTGGTAGTTAAGAATATGGTTTCTTTATCTTGTAAACATCTTTTATGGTGTCACACTTGGATGATAGGGGAGATTAAGTTCTGATATAATGACTTGCTCTGTAAATTCCGGTCCCGAATGTTAGTTAGCTTCCCATTTTAAAAATTGAAAGTGACGGTAAAGTATTCTGTGAATTTGTATTGCATGCATGCACTTTACACTTTCTTTATTTGTATTAAATAAACCTTTAAAAGGTGGTGAAGAGGAGACAGCTGAAGTCACTGGAGTGGACGTGGCCACAGAAGAAGCCGATGCAACAACTGCTGCTGGACCTGCAGCACAGGAGGAGACTTCTGGGGTTACCCCAGAAACTGGAGGAGAGAGTGACTTGCCGGCTGCAGACACATCCACTGCTGTGGAGGGAGCACAGCAGGAAGCTGCTGCTAATTCAGAAGCTCCTGCAGTGCAAGGTTAATCTATGAATGTGGTTTTTGTGCGTGTGTGTTCAGTTTTGAAACTCTGCTTCTTAGGACACTACAAAGAACAAACACCAGCATCCCTACTGGAGGTTGTCCTGTAGTGAAAACTAATTCAGGTGTTACCTTGGCATATCATGAGCATAAGAAAGTGATCACAGCTTTCAAGAAGGCAACGTTAAGGGGTAAGCGTGTAATACAATTGATTAAACCATTATTCCTGTGATCAGATTCCTGAGGTTTCCTAAAGCTTTTCCTAAGATGTTCACATTGAAGCACGTAGTTCTTCTGACAGTGAACTTCAACAGAATTAGGTAATAACCCACATATTGTTATGACATACCAGATGAAAAGTTTCAAAATGCGTAAAACATCACATTAGAACTAAAAACAATTTAGCTGGAGGCTACGTATCTGGTACTCTTAACTCTGTTCAGAATACTTGATTTGTCAGTCCTTTTTAATTTTAGAATAATAAAGAAGCGACCGTGTCTGTAAGTTGCATCAAATGCAGAATTTTAATTTAACTCAATTTTTAAATTTTGTTATGCAATCAAACTTATTTACTGCTAACCTGTAAGTGTAGAGCAATAACTTTTCCCTCTTGATTGGTTCGATTAAAGTTGAATGGGGCACATCTAAAGCAATTGGAATTATTCGATAGGTAGGAAAGCAGCAAACATTGCCATTTGGTATCTGCAGTTCTTTAAAAGCAAACGAAAAAGAAACTGTTGGCAAGTCTGTGATGAAAGAGAAAAATCACTGTAATCACTGCTTTGGAAAGGAAAACTTGATTGGGGCTTTAGTAAGTGGGAATGGAATACCAGTGACAGTTTTCAGTTTGATTGAACATGGAACTTTTACTGGATGTTCTTGTTGGACTTGTTTTGGGAAAATAAGCATGCATCTTCTTGGAAGGAAAGATTCAAAATGCAAGGCAAACTGAAGTTAAAAGGATTTCAGCTGCGAGTGTGTGTGGGGTTACTGCAATACCTTGAAAGGTATTGTGTGATTCCAGAAATATTTTTGCCTTTTTCCTTGGTGGCTCCCTTGAGGATTCATCTTAGTTGCCTCTTCGACAAACAAACTTGGGATATAGTGCAGCTTTTCATATTGTTGACTGCAATGAAAACTTTGGATATGAATTGGATTTTAATTCTTGTGTGAGTAGTTCCTGTGCGAGTCTGCAAAGCCATCTACTAAAAGGACAGATTTTAAAATAATGCTCGGTCCAGCCTGTAGGTATATTTGCTGTGACTATTACTGTTTACATAAAATGTTTATGAGGTAGTGGTTAAATTACTCGCAGCTTAGAAAAACCAATCAAGTTATTTCTATGGAAAGTTTGGACAAATTAATTTAGGAAGGAAACATTCTGGTGTACCTTAAAGTTAATGAATCAAAGCTGCTGAGAGAGATGCTATAAGATGGTCTTTGTCTGCGTTGCCCTACAAAGCAATTGCAAATTTTCACTCTTAATGAGTGGGCACTCACTTGTACCCAGAAGTGCTGGGTGTTCCTTTCACAGTGCTGATCATGAGATAGTTACTGACTGCTGGGGAGGGTGGGATTTCTGTATGGTAAATATTCCTATCGTTCTCTTGAATACAAAGCGGCAAGGGCTCTAGACTCTTGCCTCAGGAACATTGTGGGTAAGTTGAATGTGAGTATTTAAAGCGAGGCAGGGTAACTCTGTAGTTAGTTACTGTTTTTGTAAAAGCAAACCGGTGTGGTGTAACCATTAGTTACTGCTGGGGCCGAGCAGATGTGTTATTCAGCAATTATGATTTCCTTCATCTGTTTTCTCTGGCAACACAGTGGAAGCCCAATGCTAGAATGGTGCTTCTGTTGAAAAGGCTTTTATAAGGGATTCTGAGGGCTGTATCCTCTGTCCAGTCTCACTGAAGCGATGATTCTTTGCCGAGTGGCAAAGCTGGCAGAAATGAACATGTGGGACATAAAATTGTAGAGATTGGTGTCAGACTGTTGCTTCAGCCATCTTCCTTCCAGCTTCTATTGGGAGTGTTTCATGTTGAGAAGAACCTGTCACATCTTGCAGCGGCTGTGCTTCACCTCAGTGATCAGCAGCATCTGAAGTAAGGGAGCGTCTGATCCCTGTGGTGTTTCCAGGATGTTAGAACTAGGTTTGGAGAACAGGTCTGTTGTGCCACTGGTCACTAATGAAGGCTGTAGTGATTAACTGTGCCTAAGCTACGAGTGAAGGTTCATGTGAGGTTCCTCCACTAGGACTAAGTTGAGCCGTGACCGCTGTGTAACCTGAGTCCCATGGTGGGAGGCTGCCAAGGCAGCTGTGGCCCTGTCAGTGTGTCACCTTGGTGCTCCTCTGCAAGCCCAGTCCAGGCCTAGCCTGCCAAGAAACCACGCTTCTGATCAGTTGATGCCTCAGGCCCTGACCTTGTGAAGGTTTTAACAAACACTGTGGGGTCTGAACACAAAAGTTTGAACCACTATCACCAGTATCCCTTTCCTAAAAGCTGGCTCCAATTGACATTGTTAAATACAAGAAGAGAGTATTTTGATTCAGAAGTTCTCTGGACGTGTACCACTTTGTTCAGAGTGCTTACCTGTGTCTTTAAAAAGAGTTGGTTTATTTAGAGATAACAATTATTTTGGAAATACTTTTTGGTTCTGCATTTGACCACATTGATCCTTTTCTCAAATGAGAGAAGAGGCATCTGTACTTTTACTGAAGCAGAGAAGTGTTTTCTCTCAGAACTGACAGGCAAAATGCAGGCTTGCTCTGAAGAGTGCTCATTTAAATCGTTTTGATTAGTTTTGTTGATAGGGTGATACTGCTTCTGCAGATGAAGGTGCATATTCATTTCCATTAAACCATCTGCTTTTTTACATGCAATTGTTTCCTTTAAGATAAGGCTTCTTTGGAAGCATCTTCGGAAATGTAAGTTGTTCAACCGATGGGCAATCATCTCAATGGTCCAGCAAGCAAGTAAAATGAATGTGTGAGCTCCTGTGGATGCTCAAAAATGAGCAAAACCTTGGATGTGGGCACTTAGGGTAATTTCAGATTTAGAAATTTACATTCCATTGCTGGTATCTGGAACTTGGGGAAACACTGTTGCAAAAACAAAACAAAACAAAAAAACCCACAACCAAGCAAACAAAAAACCCCAAGTATTGTGCTGTGTTACACTCTTCCTAAGATTTTAGATTCCTCTAAGTTCTGTTTCTACTTTCTTTATTACTCCCTTGGTTGCTGTCTGATGCTGGTAAATTTCATGCTGTTTTCCTTTTAATGTGCACTCTATAATGGTAAGTTAAGATCAGTTATTTCTCCAGTGTAACAAATGCTATGAAATGCACAGATTGGCAAGAGACTGTTAGGATTAGGCACTGCTGTTGCATTAGTAATTGTTTTAGGTTGTTGGATTGCTGCTAAAAACTCTTTTTCAACTCAGATACAGACGTTTAAAGTTTTGACATTACCAGCTGGAATAGTGTATGGGAACTATTGAATCATGGCCTGAACCTCTGATTGAGGCAAGCAATGAGTCAGCTGTGGGAGCACAGCTTAAGGCAATTGACCTGTGTGATTGGAAGGGGTGGAGCCTGGCTGCACCTCTCCTAGACCCCATTTGAGGGCTGGCTGCTGCTGAGGAAGGATCTCTGTCTCGATATCCCTACTCTTGCAGTCTTTTTTGGTAAGCCCAGGATGTGGGTAACCTTTCAGTTCATTTTTGATTATCGTCTAACACGATTATCTTTTCAGCCTAACTTCTCTGTATGCTTATTGATTATATCTCTGTGTACTTGTTGCTTATACAGATAGTAAAACCAATTAGTCCACAGCCATGATTCGTAGATATCTGTAATGTAAGTTCTTATTAATGTTGTGGGTATTGAAGGGTGAGGTCTCTTTTCCACTTATCATTTCAAACACTGTTCTCCCATGGCTGGATTTAGGAGTGGTGCAACTATGTTTGAGGAGGATTAGCATGTGAATGTGCCAGTGTTTTCCATGCTAAGCTTTGAATGACACTATAATGCCAGTTGTCTGCAACCTAGAGAAACAAATATAGGCTGTGCGGGGCAGGAGTCATAGCTTTCTGGACAGAACTTTTGCTGACCCCATCACACGGTGATGCCAAGCAGAAAAAACACTTGACATGGTCAGTGTACTTCCAGGTGTATTATTCTGGTAAATTACCAAAGTCAGAGCATGTACCCAGCTGCCTTCTGATCTGTGCTGTGGCACCGTCACTATTTGGAAGTTGGCTGAAATGTCCTCAGAGTAGTCTGTGATTGCTCGGACTTACTTGGAGGCTTTTAAAATGGCAGTGCTCTGTACAACAAATGCGTTCTTCTGGTCTTTTGTGTGACACGTAGGAAGAAGAAAAACTGCTCAACCCGCAGATCCTGGTGACCTTAAGTGGTGCTAGAATGCAGCGTGGATAGGGTTGGACAGGATTAACAGCTGTACCACAATTGCAGCTGTACGTTTGGAGTTGGTGCTGTTCTCCCTGCTGCCCTCATCCTTGCAGCTCCCCAGAGGCCTTTCATAAAGACAAGTTTATTGCCTTAAGTGGGCCTCTAGATGTAGAATGGTGTAACAGCAGACAAACAGATTAAGGGAAAATCTTCACTTAATCTGACTAAATTTAAGCTGAATTATGAAGTATAATAAAGATTTTCTGTCTTGAGTATCCTCTTAGAATATTTTAACTTTACATTGGTTATGGTAGATGTGGCTAAATGTATTAGGCTTTAGAAAACTGAATTATGTGAGTGTGATCCTATGAGGGCAGTGTTCATAGCGGTGGAAATACCGTTGGCTGTTCCTGCTTCGTATTTATCCGTTTTTTTATCTGTCCCTTGGGCTGCCATGTTTATCTGCTGTCCTTCAGATTGCTATGTGTTGCCCACTGTTCTCTTATCTTCTGTTTTTCCTCCATGTAACTGAGCTCATGGATGACTTGTTATAGCGGAAAGAACAGGAAGATCTCTGTAGTGTTGGAAGAATGGGAGCAATATCATCTGGAGTGAGATCACACAGCATTTGTGAAACAATTAGGGGACCAGGCCCAGCCAGCGTGGGTTCGCAAAAGGCAGATCCTGCTTGACCAACCGGATGTTATTCTATTATCAAGTGATCTGCCTGTTGGATGAAGGAGAGGCTGTTGATGTAGTCTACCTAGACTTCAGCAAAGCCTTTGACGTGGTCACCTACTGTATTCTCCTGCAGAAGCTGGCAGCCCGTGGCATGGACAGGTATGCTCTGGTGAGTAAAGAACGGGCTGGATGGCCAGGCCCGGAGAGTGGTGGTGAAAGGAGTCATATCCAGCTGATGACTGGCTGCAAGTGGTGTTCCTCAGGGGTCGGTACTGGGCCCAGTGCTGTTCAGTATCTTTATTGATGACGTGGGGGAGGGCATTGAGAGCACCCTCGCTATGTGTGCAGATGACACCAAGCTGGGAGGAGCTGTTGATGTGCTTTGGGGTAGGAAGGCCCTGCAGAGCAATCTAGGCAGGCTGGATTGCTTGACTGAGACCGGTAGGATGAGCTTCAACACGACCAAGTGCCAGGTCCTGCACTCTGGCCACAACAACCCAGGCAATGCTTCAGGCTTGGGGCAGAGTGGCTGGAAGCCTGTGTGGAAGAAACGAGCCTGGGGGTGTTGTTGGGCACCTGGCTGAACGTGAGCCAACGGTGTGCCCAGGTGGCCAAGGAGCCAATGGCAGCCTGGTTTGCATCAGAGATCGTGGTGCCAGCAGGAGCTGGGAGGCGACTGCGCCCTTGTGCTCAGCGCTGGTGATGCCACACGTGGAGTACTGTGTTCAGGTTTGGGCTCCTCAGCAAGAGGAAGACGCCGAGGCCCTGGAACGTGCCTTGAGAAGGGCAGCGAACTGGTGAGGGTGTGCAGCACAAGCTTTAAAGGGAATGGCTGAGGGAGCTGGGATCGTTGGGTCTGGGGAAGAGGAGGCTCAGGGGAGACCTTAGAGCTCTCTGCAACTGCCTGAAAGGAGGCTGTGGCAGGTGGGGGTCAGCCACTTGTCTTGTGGAAGTAGTGATAAGACCGGAGGGAACGGCCTCAAGCTGTGCCAGAGGAGATTGGGGTTGGATGTTAGGGAAGTTTTTTTCTCTTGCAGAGTGATGGGGTGCTGGAACAGGCTGCCCAGGGAGCTGTTGGAGTCACTGAGCTGGGAGGTGTTCAAGAGACTTTGAGATGCCGTTCTGAGGGACAGGGATTAGTGGGGAAATACTGGTGGTAGGGTTAGGATGGATTAGATAAGCTTGTCTTTTCCAAACTTAGAGATTCTGCAATTCTATGAATATTTAGGTAATAATTCTACAAAAGCTGTGAGTACGTAAAGGCATCAGCTGGTAAACGCAGAGACTGTTCAGTTAAGATCACCTTTACTGAAAAGAGGATTTTACAGCATGCACGGGGTGGATATTGCAGTAAAAAATAAAAATACAGCATGCAGAGGAATACTCATAGTATCCTCCTTTACAGAAAAAGCCGCAAGCAATTCCTTTCTGTCTACTTGTGGTGACAATGCAAACCAGTGCAGGAATTTTCATACTGATTTTTGGGCAGTCTTTCTCATCGTGGAGTGAAACAACTTTTCTCCAAACCAGCAATGTTGCTACTCTAGAAACTGTCTTAAGTGAATAGGTGTACAGATTTAAGGGAGCCAGGCACTCCCCACCTTCTCAGCTCTGTTTTTCAACTTCTCACAAATACTTTCTTGATCTATTTTAAAATGTGGCAGGTTTTGCCTTTAAGCAAGTTCTACTCCGCTGCCAGTTTTAATAGCTTTTTGAACTGTCAGCAGGGAATTTTTTGCTCTGTGTGCCCCTGTGTTTCAGGGACATCCCAGAGACCCACAGTAGAGCTCACAGAGATTTTCACTGTATGTTGTGTAAACATAAGCATCATATTTTGGTGTGAGTTGTTCTCTTACAAACAAAACAAAGAGGAAACATGTTCATCTGTCAATAGAATACTGCTTGGCTTTTTCTCCTTTGGAATAACTGTGTGTCTCTGGATATGTCATAGGTAACTTTAATTCTGAAAGCTTTTTTGGTTCTTTGGTTTGAGCGCGTTCTGTGGCTCCAGGCAGATTCCATTTGTGTTATGCTGGCTATCGGGTATTATTTTAGCTTTGTAAAGCCAAATTCTTCTGCAGATAACATTTGCAGAAGTAATTGAACATGACTTGCTGTGTGAAAGATAGCAGTCTCCTCATGACTGTTGGGGGGGGAGGGGGGAGATGTGTGTGGAAAAAATAGGGCTGTGAGTGAGATGGTTCAGAAAAAGTGCGTTTTTAATATAGTAAGCATGTAATGAGTAACATAATAAGCAGTGTAATGATACCTACTGGCTATTTTTATTGGTAATCTATAAATTGGTGTTGTTAGACTGCTTAAAAATAATCACAAGTGGTCAACAGCAAAGCACTGGGAACAAGGAGAGCACTGCTGCTGTGCTGAGTTAAGTGGCCAAAGGTGGGGGAAGTTTCGCTGTGAGAGTGAAGTTCTGAATTCCCAGCTTGCCCTCCACCCCCAGCTGTGTTGTTTGTGCTTCTAAACGTGGACTTTTCCCTCTTCCCATGCAGCGCTGCGTGAGTCGATTTTCTCAATCTGCCTTTACTTGAAAGGGTGTCTTGCTTTCACAATGTGGAATGTTTCATCTGCGTGAGGAGTCATTTCTGTACATAAATATTTCATTTGTTTCTTTTCTTAGTGATTGTTAACTAGCTGCTACTGTAATGGAAGTTTGAAGACCTAACCCTCACATTAACGTGTTTAACAGTGCAGACATGACTCTAGATGAGTGCCAAAGGTGAAGAAGTTAACTTCTTTTTTTCTTCTCTTTGATCTCAATGTGGTGGGCTGTCTTTCTCATTTTTTTTTCCTCAGGAATAATGGTCAGTGAAACCTCACATATGAAATAATAAGTACATATCTGACCTTTCTTAGCTCAGTTTGTTAGCGTTCGTGCATAATGTGAAATAGAACTTGGAAAATCCGCTTTACGAACAATGAACTCTAAAATCTGACAGTAGCTCTCATGCAGAAGGGCTCTCAGAAATGTTATCTTCTATAAAACTTCTTATGAGAGCCAAGTTCTTAACAGACTTCACATCCACTGCCATCAGTGTCTGCTCAAATTGTTCTTTAGCTCCCTTTCTCTTGCCTGCTTCAGGATCCCCCTACAGCAGCATCTTGTTTTCCAGGTGGCGGGACATGGCTGCCAGTGGAAGTAGGTTCAACTTCAGAAGAGAACTGTGAGTCCCAGACAAAAGTCCAGACTGATTCCCTTCTGAGAAGTCCCTCAGGGAAGTTTAAAGCTTGTTTAGAAAGCTTCAAAGCTTTGGGGGAAGATGTTATGAAAGTAGTAGGATCTGAATTCTGAAAATCTACCCGTATGTTGTTGCTATTGGCTACAGAAGGTCAACACGTGTGATTTGAAATTGCTTTTTTAAATTATTATCTGCACCAAACATCAGTCAGTCATACGGGCATGCAAGTCCCTGCTTATCATGTTTATCTGTTCTGCTGGGAGAATGCTGAGCTTGCTAACATTAAGACCAGTCAATTGAAAATCATAGAGAATGCAGAAACGCAATGCATTTGGAATGCTTTCTGTTCTGTTGCGAACACGCAGAGAAGTCCTGCCTCCTCAATGCTGGAACTTCTTTAATTTGTAGGACTAAAAACTGTGTTCTTAGAGACTGTAGGAATGGTAACTTTGTACTAAAGGAAGATTTTTTTCACTGAAATGGTAGGGATACAATTCTCTGCAAATGGTACTTCTGGGTGGAACTGGATATTGGACACGACCAACTGGAGCTTCCTAATGCTGCTGCTTTGTTTAAAAACAAAACAAAAGCTTAATTTCCTTTTGTCTGAAAAGTCAATTTCCTTCTCCATACTCGCTCAATTCAAAACAGGTGGGTTTCCAGAGCAAAAGCAGTTTGGCATTGTTTAATATGTGTATATTGCGCAGTTGGTTCTTGCCCAATCTTGTTTCTACAGGCATAGTTTGGAAGGGCATATTTCTTCTCTAAATAGTGACATGTGGTTCAGGATGAATCATTTGAGATAGATTGGAACACTCCAAATGTGTTTTTTAAAAGATGCTGAGGAACTGCAGTAATGTTGTATAGTAGCTGTGATCAGGCAGCTGGGCATTCAGTGCAACAAATGCTACCAACAGTACTTAACTACCGTGTGCCTTCACTGCAGAGAGGCAATGAACAATGCACGTTATTTTCAAAGCGCTTAGAAAATGTACAAAAGCTGATGTAAGTAGAGAAAATGGGTCCCAGTCATTGCTGTGCAAATGCGTCAGGATTTCAGGCTTTCAATCTGATCAGTCTTCAGGGAGCAACGCCATCAGTAAAGATGTTACAACATCTCTGGAGCTCTATTTTGAAACATAAAGAAGCTTAAATTTTGTAGAACTGTAGAACTAACGGAAGTGAGAAGTGATTTCATGAAGCTAAATCAATATGCAGGGAAACAAAAAGGAGAAATACCAGAGCTTGGCGCTTTGTGCTACTAGTTGATCAATAAAAGAGGCAGGTATGGTGATCTGTTGTTATATTTAATGTTCTTCACAGATGTGATACTGGAAGAGAGGGTAACTTGAGATAGTTCTCAGGTAATCATTAACCTGGAGTTGCCCTGGGATCACTGGGATTCCCTAGAGCAGAGAGAAATGTGTTTACGTGGTGAGTGGAACGCAGCATTTGTTCCAAGATGGAGCCTCTTGCAGAGCAAGGAATAGACTTGTTTTGGTATATTGTGTTCATGTTCGAGACAGCTTTCATGTTGAAGGACTGGTACAACACTGTGTTCATCGTGATGCCATCTTTGGGAGATGTGTTGGCAATGCAAATACAGGGAAAGAACACCGAACTTCTCTGCAAGCTGTTCAGTTTGAAACTGAACAACCAAACACAACCCAAGATCCTCCCCGATCTGTATGCCCTACTGCACCTTGGACTATGGAGCACACGTGACACTATGCCAGGGAACAGAATGGTAATGTAACAGATGACCACATAGAGTGGCTGATTGCATTTCCACCTAAATTCTAATTGTAGCAATATAGGGAAGCTAATATCTTGCAAGTGTTAAATAGTTTTCTATATCTATACTGATATAGAATCGTTTGTGTTGGTAGGGATCCTTAAATGTCATCCAGACCAACTCCCTTACAATGAACAGAGATGCCTACAGCTACATCAGGTTGCTCAGAGACCTGTCCAGCCTTAGCTTGAATGTCTCCAGAAATGGGTCTTCCACCACCTCTCTGGGCAACCTGTTCCAGTGCTTTACTAAACTCCATATACTTATATAATTTATTTTTTTTTAAGATAAGCTTTTATGAGGTTGATGTGAGGCACCTTCTAGTTGCATGTATGTCAAGAAATCTGCACTGGTAGCAACAATTACAAAATGAGCAGGACTTATTTTCATAGTGCTCAAAACACCAAACGACTTTTAGTAGCCAGTCACAATTGCAATAGGGCAATAGGCAGTGCTTAAATGATCTTCCTGGGCCAGCCCAAATCTTTGCTGAGGATAATGTGTGAAGCAGTGGGTAGTGACTGTACTAACCTGCCACGGCTGATATGGCTGTGGGCATGCATATTCTGTATATGAGCTGTTTCCAGCCTTTTCCTCTTGAGAAGAGCACTTGTGGTACGGCACCGGAAAGGTCCCTCCAACAGAATTCTGTTGGTGTGCACTCAAAGGGTAAGTGTGAGTGCTGCTCCACTTACTGAAGAATCAAAGTACAAAGTAGAGTGTTCTGAAGTGGCCAGGGACAATTACTCATATGTACAGACAAACATTTTCAAAACTGCAGTGCCTAGGTTAGGATATGATAGGAGATATTTTACTGGAGTAAAATATGGAATATAAATAGTGGATGATGTTTGATCTTCCTGCAGAGTGTTGACACGTATAGAGGTACTAATGAGTAGACATAGTATGGACTTGGCTACACAAATATATTGCCTTATCCTTAAGGAGAACTGAAAAATGGCTAGTTGGCAATCATGCTATGCTGGAATTGCAGCCTGACCCTCCAGCCTGAAGTTAGGATGCTTTTTTTACATTAAGTCTCCTAATTGCATCTTTGCAAGGATGCACGGAGTATGAGTGTTACGTAAGATGCTGTTGATCAAATGAGGATTATTGTTACAGAATCTTAACCATCGGTATTTTGCTTGTCGTTAACAGTTAGGGAGAAACCAGAAAATAAAAGCTGTAACTGAAAGAGAACACACAGCTTAGAACCTTTTTTCTAAATATGTGGAAATAGCACACGTTTATATCTTTCTGCCTCGGGCTAGGAAGAGTCAGATACCTGTTGTGACATTTTATGGAGTTCCGCTTGCAAAAACGTATTTGCATAGCAAAATGTAATCATCTTGTATACCCTGTTGCCTTCAATTACTTCCAACACACCTGGTAGGCGGGCACTTTGAGTTTTGTGAATCTGATTGCTTTCCCTCTCTTGTGCTGGTGAATGGAGGGGGAAGACAAGACAATTATCTGTCTAATTTGATTCATAGAAACTGTGAGTGAAGTCTTGGATGTTGCAGCTTCTTCTGCCCATGAGGAAGACTTGGACAGTGTCGAGGAAGGATTAGCCTCAGCAGCTCAAGAGATGTCTGACACTACCACGAGGAACCAGGATGCTGATGCTGAGGAGTCGGGGAGAGCTTCAGAAGGTGCTGGAGTGCAGCTGGGTCTGAAACCTTTTATCTCTAAAATCACTAATGGCTGTTTGCACTGAGCTGGCTGAAGTGACGCCTTGTGTTGTTAGTGGTGACGTAGGGGGAGCAGAAAATGTCATTTTGGAACTGTTTGCTGTGCATTAGAAATGGATGCAAGTTGGGTGCTGGTGGCATTTGAGCTCAGTGCCTGGCTAAGTGGCTGGGATTGAAGTTCCCTTCTGCTACATGGGACGCAATATGCTTTTTTATAAAGTGTCTGACTTGATTTGAAAGGCAGCATCTTCTTAAGTTACACCACTGTGAAGAAAGACATAGAATGCACTATGTGCAAACCTTACAGTGTTTCGGTGCAGCTATTAAGGATTGCTCTTCAGTTTGAATGGTAGAATAGCATGCAAAGAAAAATGTGTGTTAAGATCTTCACAGCAGAGATTTTCAAAGCAGTATTGAGGTTTGGCCCCAAAACTCTATTACGGCTAGATGTATTAAGTTTTAAGGAGAAGGTGTCTGCATGCCCAGTGTGACTTAGGAAATCATATCCCCTTAGTCCAAAGGATTCTTGTTGTTCATAACTGAGTAAGTTATTTCCTTTGTTTCTGCGTGTATAGTATTTGGTGTTTCTCATTGGTGTTTTGTGTCCACTTTCAGTTTCTGAGGAGGAGAAGGCACCTGGAGAAGTCGCTAAGGAACCTTAAAGGTACACAGCACAATTGCAGCAGGAGGTTTCCTGCAATCCCCCTTGATGTCTTTGCCTGGTAGTGGCAATTGCAGCATGTGGAGAGTCTGCATGTGCACTCTGATGGTGGATTTGTATTTCCACACACTACAATGGCCCAGAAAAAAAAAACAAACAAGGAAAAAAGAGGAAGAAAGTAGCACTTCTTATTGTTTAAGAATCATTGTTAGCATCTTCTAGATGCCTAGGGAGCAAAGCTTTCTCAATTCTCAATCTGGGTATTTGTTTAAGGAATGCTTAAGTATCATCAATTGTGTTTATTACTTCATGGAGAAGAAGTATTTTGTCCATATTTTCTTATTCCATGTGACTCTTTTTTTCAAAATTTACAGTAAGATGCTAATAGAACCCCAAGGGGAAAAAAAAAGCTTGGCTAGAATATGAACAAGAAGCTTGGTAGAAAATATATTAGTAGAAGCAAAAGAAAGCTAAGCAAATAAAGCTCCCAGGTCGGGAACTCTGCAAATTGTTTTTATTCTGAGTTAGCAATTAATACACTGGTTATCAGAGCACCAGTACAAGAGGAGAAGGAAACAGAGGAAAGAAGGTGTTACTTTTCATTGTGTCCTCAAAAAGCTCGTTGTCTACAAATCCTGAGGACACAAACGATGCAGTAGAGAGAAAGTTATAGTGTTAGGAAGTGTTTATTTTATCCTTTTCTTTTTCTCCACCTGTCAACATCCTGCTGCCCTAAAAATTGCACCACTGTTATACTAGCTGACATTTTAAAAAATACTACTTATTCAGTGAAGGGGCAGTAATGGAGGAAATTATCACATGAAGCCTGGAATTGATTCTGAGAGTTTGTCTGAGTAAGAATATGCTGTTGTTGCCCTTTATTTTGAGGGTATGGAGCAGTTCTGTGTGTGTGGGTCTCGGCACCAAACTGGCATTGCCATGGAATTACATTGGTGGTCTCAGCAGACGTAATTGCTTGACTTCATGCTTAAAGTTAAGCAAGTAACTATTTGTAGGTGTAAGGAGTAGTGAATGTGCCCAGCGTGCAGGGAAATAAGTTACACCTGAGTTGCAGGGCTGAAGTCAAGGGATTCATTGAATCATGCTTTGGTGGGGGTAGCTGAGCAAGTTCTTACAAGCCATCTGGTGAGTAGGATTTACGCAGCAGTAGCGTTTACGTGCTGTAGCTCACGTAACCTGCAGTCAGAAATACAGTGTACTTTGTATGTTTGCAAAGAAACAGACGTGATGAACAAAGTCTGTTGCTGAACTTGCATCTAAAATGCATTCTTTTTTTTTTTTTCTCCCAGTGAGCTGCACTGACGCCTTTGAAAAGTTTACCAGAAAAGTCTGTGGCAATCGACCAGCTGATTCCTGTGAGAAACCTCAGGCTCTTCCTTGGAGACATAGAACAAGCTGTGCAGTTTGTCTCACCACAAGTTACATGTTAGGACCAGTGTTCATTGCTGCAACAGACAACCTAATACGACTTAAGTTAGTTAGACAGGCGCTGCTGTCATTAACAACTCTGCTTTAGAAAGTAGCACCCAGCACCAAGTGCCAGAGCGCCACCCAGCATGCAATAGATAGATGTGCTAAATGAAGCAGTAGGCTTCACCGTATCCCTGCCAGGTGAGCTTGTTCTAGTTCCTGGTTGTCCAGGTGTCTACTTTCATTTCTTACTTGAGGTCCAAACTGCGGTGCTTCATTGTGCCGCCATCACATTCCGCTCCAAAATGGAAGTTCAAAGTTCTAAGGAAGTTAAAACCTTATGCGAATTACCTGTTTGCAGTTGTAACCATTGGACATTTGGCTGTACTAAACATCTGGTTTTCCTCCTGGGTAAGCAGTTTACATGCTATGCTTCCTCGCACCATAGAAGCCCAGAGTAAACATTTTTATAGCTCTTGCTCTGAGAACAAGAACTGTGTGCATGTAGTAGCAATAAGTACTGTATTGCAGCTTGACAGAAACAATGAGCATCAAAAGAAAGCTGGTTGAGGTTGTTTTTATTGCTCAGAGTGGTGGCTCATACTTGGGGGTGCTGAGCCCTATTCCTACCAAACTTCGTTCGGTTTGTTATAATCTTTGTGTTGTTCTGCCTTAGCAGTAAGTGGCATTAAAAAAAACCGACAAAACAGTGTTGAGAGAAGACTCTTGGACAAATGAGCAGAAATTTAGGCTGTTCTGAAGCTCCTCTCAGAGCTGGCGTGTGACTTGCAAAATCCCCATAGGTGGTATGGCGCAGGTATTCAAACAGATGAGGATCTTTAGGGTCTAATGAGGAACAGAATAGCTATGGAAAATCACAACAAGCAGTTTGTGTCACAGTACTTTCCCTCTGAGAGGGGCATGTTGCAAGTGGGACCAAATATGAAAAAGAGCAGGGAAAAGTATCTACAAGACCCTTTACAAGCCAATAGCCTTCTTTCCCCCTTCCCCCCGTTTCTTGGCTTGTCATTGTTGTCTTAATACTGAAAATATCTCTAATAATCAGTTTGCATGCTGATACTGTCCTAACCCTGTTCTGCTATTTGCAGGCACACAGTTGTATATCTACTAAAAAGTGTTTATGGAGATCCTCATCAGCTAGAAAGTGTTGCAGCCATCACAGCATAATAATAATTCCAAATGAAGCCTAAATAAGATATAGTGTACACAATTTATATAGTAACTCTGAACCAAAAGGTCTGACTGCTTTCTCTGCAAGCAGAAATTTGAAGAGATGCTGGAAGGGTAATTACAGTGTTATTCCTACCCATTGTGTAGAGAAAGTCATGCTCTTTCCTTTATTTATAGTAAATAATTAGTGTCTCAACACAAATATGGCCTAATGCCCCTGCACTTGTTTGTAAATACCTAGAATAATGCTGAAGCAAAATCAGGCTCCTGAGCACCACAAAGTTCTCCTACTTACAGGGTAAAGCCTCTGTGTTTAAACTGTTTTTACAGACAGAGCTACTGCAATAAAAGTCTAAGGTTGATATTTGTTGGTTGTCAGTCTGTAGTTATCTGGTAGATTAAACATTCTATGATAGATAGATGTGTGCTCTTACTAATACTATTTCAAATTTAGCTATTTACAATAATAATTCCCAGTGGAATAAAGCTCTAATTTCTACACCTGGCCGTAGGGTTTCTGACACTGTAGGACTTGCTGACTGCTTCTTAACCTCTGGAGTTCTTCAGGTATGTGGCGAACAAACCACAAGGGCTATGTATTAGCACAGGGTAACTGATGCATGAAGAACATATGGGGTGCATCTCAAAGCCTATCATCTCCCAGTTTCCAAAAAAATGTAGTCGTTTCAGGATAAGCCATATATATGTATATATGTATACATATATATATATGCTTCGTGTCAGAGATCCTCTATACACTGCTTCTGAAGGAAACTAGAAATGCATCATCAGCTTCAGCTGTGATCACAGTGCAGTGTGGCTTGCTTCAAACTCACCCTGCATTAACAGCAGATGTCGTCCTGTAGTAGGAAGATGGCAAGACTAAATGAGATGGGGAGAAAGGCTGTGCTTGACAATGTACTTGAAATCGCAGGGTAAAAGTTGAGAGTCTTGTCTTTGTCTGAATTGCCAAATGCTTCTCTGTGCTCAGCAAGTGTCTGCAGAAGCAGGCAGTGAAGCGTTTACCTCCCTCTAGCGCCGGTTCGTGGAAGGGTGACCACCTGCTGCTGCCAGCAATAGTTCGCTTAGCTGTTGTGCTGGACACAGGTGAAGTCCATCCAAGTCTCAGTTGTACCCTTTCCCATGCTCATATCAATACACAATTTCGTTTTTTACTTCTTAAAAACATAAGACAATTTATTTAAATAGACACCTGAAACTGCAAGTTGGTACTCAAAAGTTGGAAAATCTGAGGGTGAAATGCCTCAACCAGGATTTCTTGTGCCTGAGCATCAAGGTTTGATGGTGTGATTAAATCCAATTTTTACTTGGTTGTTTGGTAAACAAGCAAAAAAAAAAAACAACCCAAAGCATTGAACTGAGCACTGGAGCTGTGCTTCTTTTCCATCTTTCTCTCCAGTTTTGTACCAACCAGCCCCCCCAGCACCTGTTTTAGCACAGGAGAAGTACACACAGCTCCTCCAAGCTGAGTGACAACCTAGGAGCTCAGTGGTTTGTTCTGGTGTGTTTGCTTGCAGATGGTACCACCTCGGAGGGGCAGTTACTGCAGGCACTGTTTCCTGTTTGCTGATGATAAGAGATAAAGCAGTGTCACTTACAGAGCACAGACACACATGGGTTGAGGGGACACATGTAAAGACACAAGGTATTCTGTGCCAAGGGACGCAGGAGCAAATATTGCTTGGTCTGCTGCCTGTGGATTAACTAGCTTATTTCTGGAGTGCTGCCCCTATTGTCACACGTACAGTTCTACTCTTTGGAATGTTTTTTTTCTTGGTTGCATGCTGCTGTTGCTCTGCTTGATGCTGTTGCTCTGCTTACTGCTGCAGCAAACAGAAGGTGTGCAGAATGAGAGAAGTAAAGTTTATTCCGGAGCTGTGATCAAAGAATGGTGTGGTAGCAGCAGGGTTTTCCTGCGTTCTGGTCTTTACTCCTTCTCCTGGGATGCTGTGGGAGCTGTTGGCTCCTCCAGCTTTACTGGGACAGGAAGAAGGGCTTCTGATGTGTATTGGCTTCATTATGCATTCAGTGTCACTTAGTTAGCTAGAATCGTGCTTATTCAGTGATAAATAATTGTCCTAATTTTAAACCTTCTTGAAGTCTCAGAAGATGCAGGTGAGCTCCAACTATGCCCCAGCAGAAGTTTTGTACAGAAAGCTGTGCCATCTGTACTCTATCTCCCCTGTTTGGTATTGACTTCAGCGTGCAAACCAATTGAATTAAGGGGGAAAATATGAGGAAGTGGAAGAAAAGAGAGAATTATGCATATCTAGGTAGTAATTTCCACCTTTTTTTTTCCTTCTCTGTAGTTAACATACAGAGGTCTGCAGAGACTTCATAGATCACCTTCTTGTAAACTGATTTTCTCCCGCCTTCCTTCTTCTTCAGGCTACTTTAGTTCTTCAGTAGTGACTGGGAAATTCTATACTCCACTGAGGGCTACGTGGGAGTAATTAACCATTGGTTAACATGCACTCACGTAATCTAACAGAAGAGGGCACTCAATCAAAGGCGGTAGGGATACTAAAATGCAGAGCAGAGAAAGCATTCCCCAAAAGCTGAAGCTGAGCAGGAAGAATTAAATAACATACGATTTTGCTCACTGGGTTGTTTTTAATAAGCTGAACCGTACAGCTCCTTTTCATTCTGCTCGTTGCAGTGAGCAACTTAGTTCCAGGGCAAACTGTGGTGTTGAGGCTGTTGTGGCAAGATAGAAGCCAAACTTGGAGTTCAAGGCTTGACAGTTCTTGCCAGCAGGTACACAGTCTGGCGTTCTTCTCAGATGCAAACTTTGTTAATCTGATGTTTATGCGTGAGAATACAAACGTAGAGCATCAGACTTAGAATCATAGAATGGCCCGGGCTGAAAAGGACCACAACGATCATCTAGTTTCAACCCCCCTGCGATGTGCACGGTAAAATTAGGTCCTCGAATGAGGTCCCACGTCACTGCAGCAACAACGTGACTCTTGTACAAAGTAGTACAGGGCTGGAGGAAACCTTTGTCGCTGTGGCTTCTGTGAAGCTTTTGTTTCTGTGTCCAGAAGGGTACTTGTAGCCGGTAAAGCCCCACGTCTGTCGCTCTGTTCCGAACCTCCCAGACCAAGGGACGGAGGCGGTTGGCCGTAACGCTCCTTTGCGAGCGGGCTGACGGCGGTCCGCCCGTACCGACAGGACCCCGACAAACGCTGCGCTGTGCAGCTGGCCGATTTCGCGATGTGCTCTAACGCTGACAACCGCGACTGGTGGACTGCCTCACGAAAGGCACAAAACCTTTAAAGCCGACTGACGTGACTGAAACCGGACAAGCTCCTGCACAGCCCGGTTGAGCGCCGGCGCCGCGAGGCGCTATGAAGCTGCCCCTTCCTGAGGCGGGCGGCGGCTGCGGGCACGGCACCCCGCGGGACGGCCCGCACGCCGAGTGGGGCAACGGTTCCGGCGGGCGCCTGCGCAGGGGCCGAGCGGCCGCGCATGCCCGCAGCGCCCCGCCGAGCGGCTCGAGCGTGTGCAGAGGCGGCGCGGGGGGGGCCGGGCAGGTTGAGCCGCGGCAGCCGCCCCGCCCGCCGGAGCCGCCGCCGCCGCGGGGCGGCCTCGGCTGTGCACGGGCGGCGCCCGGCCCCGCCCGCCGCCGTCCCAGGCGGGCGAAGGAGGCGGCCTCCGCACCGCGGGCACGGTAAGGACGCGGCGCCGGCTCCCGCGGCGGGCGGGCCGGGCGGCCGCCCGAGGGAAGGGGTCGGCGGCGCCCCTGCTCCGCGGTGCTTTCGGTTTCGAGTGCCCCTTCGGCGGGCGGCTCCCGGCGGCTGTCAGCGTCGGCGCGGCCTGCGGGGCGGCGGGGCAGCCCTTGTTTACGCGGGGCGCGGGGAAGATGGCAGCGCGGCGCCGGCCGCTCGTTCTCTCGCTGTCATGCGTGCTGCCGGAGCGGCGCCCGGCCGGCCGCTCCCCTTCCCCCGGCCCGGCTCGGGGTGCCCGCCGCTGGGCTTGTGTTCGGCGGCTCCGGCGCGGAGCGGGTGCGGCCGGCCCACGCGCTGCGCTGGAGGGTCCTCGGCGCTCCCAGAAGTGGGATTCTAGCAGTAGGGCGTCCAGGCTGCTCCGGGGTTTGTGGCCCGAAAGGTGGGGAATGGGGACCGCGTTTCGTGCCGTAATTTTCGGTTGAAACGGTGTGAATGCTGCTGGCGTGTTGGAGAAAGCTTTGTAGCAACGCGCTAGCGTGTGCTGAAAGCTCCTCCTGGGGCTTTGGTACAGCTGCCTGGTTAATTGGGTGCTGAGGAACAGAGAGGTCTGGATCTGGGGTTGTTTGCACGAGCCGTTGCTTCCCGGATCCTGAGGAAGCGAAATAAAAGGCTGCAGGTCCTTGTGGGACCGTGCCGTGGGTGTGAGCCAGGGTTCCCTGCCCTCTGCCTATCTCCATTGCTATCAGTTATTTAGAAAAGGGAGGTGTTGTGTGGCCCCTTTGGTGGAACTCTGTTATGAGGTTCCAGCAGTGCCTACCTCAGAAAGCCCCAGAACGTGAGGCTGTGCATCCTTGTGCTGTGCGCTCGCTTAGACGGGTGAGGGTTTCTGTCTCCATAACTTCCTGACTCGAATGCTCTCACCCCTTTGGCCTCTAGAACATCCTTCGAAAATGAATCCGGTCTTGTGCACGCCACTTCCTTTGTTGTTGTGCTGTTTTGTTTTTAAACCCGCATCCTTAACTTTTTTCTTTGTGTTGGTCCCTGCTCTTTTATTATGTAAAGTGATGAATAATTTTTCCCTACTCTGATCCACTGGGGAGTGGGAACGGATGTTAAGGGCCAACAATTGGCACAGCAGAGAGAGGAGGCCTGGGACCAAGCAGGGCAGTGAGGGGCGAGAGGGGTTTCAAGGCCAGTGGGAAGGGAGCCTTTTTGTAGGGTAAAGCATGGCAGGGTCCAGATAGGTGTACTGAAGTCACAAAGCTTTCTGCAGAGTGCTGGTGCTTTTTATGTCACCACGAAATTGCATGTCCATAGGATTTATAGGCTTCAGCTATTGAGCTTCCAGAACAAACTTTGGGTGGTCAGATTTCTTGTTAAATATACGTGGAAGTTGAGTTCCTCAAGATCCTTGCTGTGTTGGTACGCTGTTAATTGAAGCCATGGTAATAATTCCTGTGTGTTCAGCAGTAGAATGACTGCCTTGTGAGGTGGGGGCTCTGATGCTTGGGCACGTGTTGTGACAGGACAGTGTGCTCTGAGCGCTCCCCTGTTTGAGTTGTTTTTCTGTACCCGTTTGTTGTAGTTGATAAGCTGCTGCAACTAGCCTGGACTGTCTGTTTTGTTTTCCTGAAATACAAAGATTGCCCCACGTCAGCTTTTTGGGCAGACCTTGTGATTCTTTAGCTATGGAGAAGTTGTTTTTTTCTGCTTTTGCAGAAGCTTCTCTGATTCTAGACTTGTTCCGTGTTTCAAGAAACCACAATGAACTCACAATTTCTTCTGTCAGGGAAAACATCTTGGAAAGGCTTTTCAGTTGGCATAACGTGTTTCTTTTTAAGTTTGTAGGTCTCAGGGTGAAAGTGACATTTACTGGTGTGCTCGAGGTGCTGCCTGTGCAAGACTGCTATTGTACCCGTAGGAAGGCTTGGTTGCAGTCAATGGGATTCAGCAGCGATCTCAGCTGCTGCATTTCTGTCTGTATAACTGATTCTGTGTGCAAGCCAACTTCTTTAGCTATTCTGACCGACCCAAAGGAAGGCCTGCTTGAAAGCCCTGGTGTGTGATAGTGCTGCTGGCCTCGGTCCTGCTCCTGCGGCTGTATCTGTGTAGGTATCCACATAAATCTATCCTTGGGGTTCTGGATGCCAACCGAATAAAAGGGAGACATTGTTCCAGAGGCTCGTACACGTTTTCTGAGTGCTGCAGGAGCAGCTGCCTCCCATCAGTGTTACCCGGCGTTCCGGGTGTTTTTCTTGTTTTCTGTGTGGGTGCAAGCGTGTGGAGCTTTTTTCAAGCGCCACGTTTTCTTTTTCTTTTGTTTGCTTACAATTGAAGTAAAACTAAACCGACTTGCACGTTTATGCTGAGTTTTGTTTTGAGCCAAACCTGGCGTAGGGAGGTGACGTGCTGTGCCATCTTTTTCATGCCAGCTTATCGACTTCACTTTTCTAATTCTTTCAAGCTGTGTGCTTGCTTTGCTGTGAAGTGGAGAGCGGTTGTGTGCTGAGGGATTGACTTAAGGTTCTGTTTTTGGATGGCTGTTATGTGCTCAGCACAGCTGTGGCACACAGTGTTTTTAACCTTGTCTGGTAGTTGCTGAAAGCATCATAGGAGTGTTTGGATTTCTTGTGGGGAGGTGCTTGGGTATGTAGACAGACCATTTTGCGATTCTATTTCTGAGGGTGAGAGCAGCTCGGTTTCTTTCTGTTTTCCCACAGGATATGTGTTTAAAGAATTAGATGTGGTGCAGCAAAGCCCTTTTCCCTGTTGTAAGGGACTTGATGGGGAACAGGCCCAGAGTTGTCTGAGATTCAAGGTGGAGGCAGGAGGGTGTCCTGGGGTGTGCTGCTGTGCAATAGGGTAGAGAGCGAATGCTTGCCCACTTCCTTCAACAAGAGATGTGTCTGCAGGACTCTATCGCGTGCACAGCCCACGCCTACCAGGATGTGTGTTGTTCTGTTTGTCTGAGCACTGCTAAACCAGGTTGGGTCGGTGGGCTGCTGTCTTTTTCCACCCTGCAAGGTTGTTGAATAAGTTACTGAATAGGAAGAGTCTCTGTGTGAAGTTGGAATCCTGATTACCAGAGACTCCGTAGCTTTCGTTGATTCCTTTCCTGGACTGTTTTGTGTCATCTGTCTAAATATACCACCTTTTAGTGAATGCGAGGGTGTAGTGCCCTAATGATTGTCCCATGTATTTTTCTCTTGGAGGGTTTTATTCGTTAGAAATGTTGGCTGTGCCTGGAAAGTGAGGATGATCTAAGAGTGTGTGTGTTCCTTACATCGCCCTGACCCTGCTTCTATAGGTAATTGCTTATTCGCTTGGAGAGAAATCAGTGCAGAATTCATCTAAGCTTCTTCCATCCTAGAAGCCAAATAAATACGTTTCTTTCTTTCTTTCTTTTTTGGCATAATCTGATCTACACATGAAGTGTTCTCTCTTGCTGCAGCTGCGTTAGCCACCTGTGTGGGATTATCGTAGATTCAATATGACCAGACAGGAGTCATGGTCTAGTATATGAGTATTTATTTGTATTGCTATACAGCATGGGGACCAGGTTAGGCTATGCAAGAGTGCTGCCTGAAGCTCCCTCTGCTTTTGTATCAATGCGTTATTCCTGAATTGCTGGAATAATGTTGGGGCTTGGAATTGGTTGGAGCCTGCGCTTCCAAACTGAAATAAATTTTCCATTTGTTGGACTCTTTTTTTGTTGGGTTATGATTGTGCTTGGCAGTATTTCTAATGTAGATGATCACGGAAAAGTAGAACAGTCTGTTTCCAGGATAAGTGGTTTTTTTTCTTTTCCTTTTGGTTATTTTTGTCTATGTTGGGCTTTGGAGTTGTATTACAACCATCATGGGCTTGGGTTAGAAGGGTCCCCAAGGATCATCAAGTTCCAACCCTCTGCTACAGGCAGGGCCACCAACCTCTAGATCTGGTACTACACCAGATCAGGTTGGCTCATCCAACCTGCTCCAATGCATCGATCTCAGTGGAGTTAGCTGCAAGGGTAGTTGATATCAGATTGGCTTCTTATGTCTGACATGGAATATGTGCTTTCTCCTGTGGAGCTAAGAAGCTAAACTTCTTAGGTTGCATTGTGCTGTAGCAAACTGCTCCTCACTGCCCAGGGTTTATCTGCTTCTTGGAAAGAAACAGGAGATAAACAGTAATACTTAGGGTAGATATATTGTAGTTGTTTAGAAACAAAGCTCTGTTCCTCAGTCTAGTCAGGAGAGATGGAAGAAGTTGCAGGTTGTGTATCTCTGTAAGCTCAACCAGTCTGTGATTTACCTGACTTAGAGTGTTATGATGTGCAGTGACCTTCTTCAGACTCTTGACAGTTTCCTCTAGAAAAAGGAAAAAGTGGTGCTGCTACAGTGCTCTTTAATTTAAAAGATAATCATCCGATGCCTGTTGATGGGATGTGTGTTATATAAAAAAGGCAATATGGTTGAAAGTGTTATAATGAATCTATAGCTGTTATGGCTGTGGAATCGGTAGAAAAAAGAAAGTGTCATTTAAAAAAAACATATCCTGACTTAATAGTAGCTCTAGGAAAGCCGTGCTGGCCCAAATTGCATGGTTTGTATGTATCTGTACCTCAGTAACTTTGAATTTCTCACTGATGTCAAACGTCAACATGGTTGTTATTTATTATCTCGTAATAAAAAGTTTGTCTGTTAGTCTGACAAGTAAGCTCTGTCTTTTCTATATGGCTGTGTTCAGTGTTACCTTTACCAAGGTCAGCACAATCTTTCTCTCGTGTTCGCTGGTGCCCTTTCTTGATGTAGAGATACAGCATGCAGTAACTTTCTTAACTGGTGAAAGTCTTTTCAATATCAGCAGTGCAAATAACTTAAAATTATTTTGTGTTTCAGCCGCCCTCTCCTAGCAGTTGTACAGAAGTGGATTGTGAATGTAAGCCTTTGATAACCTCAGCCTATCAGCATTATAGTCCTTGGGATAGATAGCAACTCTGCAAGCCTCTTCAGGGGATGCACCATGACATCAGCAGTGATTGACACTGGAGGCCCTGGCCTGGAGTTCGACAGCAATGGGATGAAAAACCACGAGGTTAGACAAATAAGCAGAATCTATTTACTAACGTGCTTTATACTTTCTATCCTAATTTGAAAGAAAAAGCTGCTGTATGCTTGTGTGTGAAGTGGACGAGGGAGTGTTTACAGAGCAGATGGCTTTTCAAGGATCTCTTAGCACATAGTTGTCTTATTGCAGAGAAGTGGAAGTAGGAAGCTTTGAAGCCTGCTGTACAATTTTAGACTGAGCTTCCGGAATTAAATTGCATATTAAGCATCTCTTTAAATTAATGGTCTTAGGTGTGACTTAAGGTAGGATCAGGTGAGCAAAACAATAGAAGGACCTTTTTCAAACGTTGTATTTGCTTGTATTTTGCATTCTTAAAAAAAAAAAAAGAAAAAAACCCACAACAAAAGCATTCTGCTGTCCTGTAGGTAGTAGTAAATACTGTAGCTGGCAGGGTTCCACTCCTGCAACACTTGAACAGATTAAATATACTGCCACAGATATTTTGATCCTAAAACAAAGAAAGATAGGCATGTGAGCTTCAAATTAGCTAGCTCTTTTATAGTAACATACATACTTAATCCAAAACGTGAATGTTCATAAGATATGGGTCAGACAAAGGTATGTTGCAGTATATGCAGAAAGGCTTGATTACATTTTGTATGGAGCAGAGCGAGAAGAAACACTTGGTAAAGCTGAGTAACTTAGAAGCTTGGTCTTTTCCAATATCTTAAGATTTAAAGCATCAGATAACTTTAAGTGCTTAGAATCAGTAAAAAAGACCTTTGAGATTCAGGAGTATCCCCTGGGTGAACAATAAGCTCTACTTGGTTTTTTTTTTTTCCAATCTCTTCCTTTAGAAGAAAATTTCCTTTAAAAATCTTCACAACTGTTATAATTATTCAAAAAATCTGTAAAAGCATAAGAGAAAAACACTGATTTGGAGTTCAACAGTGCAGTATTTAGAGGGTTTTTTTTTTTGTTTTTCCCTTTCTATAGGAAAATGAGCCAGTCTCTGAATTCCCAGCTGTGATTGTGGAGCCAGTTCCTAGTGCCAGACTAGAACAGGGTTATGCTGCTCAGGTCCTGGTTTATGATGACGAGACTTATCTGATGCAAGATGTAGCAGAGGAACAAGAAATTGAGACTGAAACTGTGGAAACAGGTAGACTTTAATTTATTTTTTCATTTCTTTCTTTTCTTTCTTTCTTTTTCTTTTTTTTCTTTTTTTTTAGTAGATTTTCTTACTTTTAGAGGTCCCTGAGGAATGTGGCTTTACTTTTACTCACAGGGTAGAGATCCTGACCTGGGATCAGACCTGTTAGCACTGCAGTTAATTGTACTTAGTTTCAGCGGCAGCAGGACTGGGGTTTGACAGGTAAAAATGTCCCCTCAGGTTTAGGATGCTGTATTTCTAGCACTGTGTGCCCTCATAAGTAGGGTAATCTTCATTTATGCGTTTGTTACCTACTTACGTAGGGGGTTAACTAGATAACCTGGAGCTCTTTAAACTCAGCTGAGCCAAGAACCTGGTTAGAATTTAGTTCTACTGTGTGTCTGAGCCAAATAACTGCAGGACAACTGGCAACATGGACTGCATTGTTCTACTCAGCCTATCTTCAAACTCTTTCCCCCTCCCCAAGAGCTGTGCGCTTTGTTCCTTTCTTCCTACCTTTTTGGTCTGAGAGCAGTTTTATTGCTGCTTTAGTGGCAGGAGCGCATGGCTGAGGGGAATGGAATTGGACTGTCCTGTTACAGGCAGAAAGCTTAATGGACTGAAATTAACTCATGCTATACGGTGAAATAAGTAATGAATGAAGAAAAGAGTAGAGCTTGGGCATTAAAGCGCCTGACCTGTGCACAGGAAGGTACACGTACCTCTAAACCTTTCTGCAAAACACATGCTCGTGAGCTCTGAACTTCCTGAGGAGGACCACTGGCTGTTTGAACTGTCTGAAAAATGAAGGCTGTGCTCCTATAAGAGCCTAGTGACATCTGATGGTTCAGGCTGCTGCTGTATTGCAGTGGCTGTCAACCACCCCGTCTGCTTTCTTGTGCTGCTCGTACTCATCAAACTTTGAAAAACATTCCCCTATGCTAATTTTGCTAGAACAAATAGCAGAGAAACAATAGAACTAAAATGTTCTATATTTTTCCTAGAGTTAGCATGTTGATGTGGGGTGGGGAACTGCAACCAAAGGGAGGAAAAACCCTCCTGGGCAGTCTGTACTAAACCCCTTGAGTGGAACGTGGCTGGCTGATACACATAGCTTGGGGCTGCTTAACTTAGAGAGAGAGTTTGAATTCCTGTTGTCACATAGGCAAAACACAGCTGGCTGACTCTTCTCACAGTTGCTGAACTTTGTAGTGCAGTAAATATGTGCATGTTTCCATCAAAGTGGGTTAAAGTCCAGTTTCTCCCTAAACAGTGGATGCAATTGCTCATACGTTTTTGGAATCGGAATGTTAATCTCACGTGGCACTGCATCAAAAATCACATGCATCAACTTTGTAAGATATGTATGAACGAATTGTTCAGGTCTTGGAATGCTTCCAGTTTAATGAAACGCGGTTTAAATTAAATATACTAATTGTAAGTTGCATTAATGTAAAGGAAAGATATGAACTGTGGCTTTTTTAGAAGTTGCTTTTCACTGTGGTGACAAAACTTATAAGATGAAGGTAAGTGGGAGGTGAGGGTGCTCCTCCCAAGAAGCTGACTTTTATGAATTAAACCTGTATTTGAAAGCTTTCAAGTGCTGATATTTTGATACCTTCTGCATTAAGTAGTGTTGCTTTTTGGACATGAAGTATCCTGTTTCTCATGAGTAAGATTTTGATAGCTTAATGACTAACAGAGCAGCGCTCTTAGAATGAGGAGCTATTGCAAGTGAGCTCTTTCTGTCTTTAAGTATTATGTTTTGGCCACAGTCAAGTGGGGGAAATGCCAATTAAAAACTCATAGTTCTTCTCTAGGATTTTTTCTTTTTAGCTGCTGTTCAGAAGTATATTCGGTACGTTCAGAAGGGCAGGAAATAGAAAGGACCCAGGAAACATTCACTTGGGTAATGTGCCATTGCAAGCAATGGACTGCAGGAGTGTAAACTGCAGTGTGTTTTATTTCCATGTTCATTGCTAAAGGTGTTTGGAAGGAAGCAGCTTGACATTGGAGATGAGGTAGAAGATGCTATCGTTGGTGTTAATAAGAAAGTAGGCTAAAACAGAGAAACAAGTAAAGATGATATACTAATGCTAAGAGCATTTCAGCATCCCTGTTTGGTGAAGTATGTGCTTCTGGTATGTCCTAATTTAATACACACAACAACTTGTTTTCTGTGTATCTTGGGAAAAAAAATCATGTTGTTCAATGAACCCCTTGTGTACTATGCAGTTAATTGAGTCCCGTATAATTTAGTAAAAGGCAGCATTTCTAGCCATCAGATGCATGGATCAGCACCCTTTGTGATCGGCATGGCAGGGTGGCTGACGTGGTTCTTGGTCCATTGAACAGTCCAGCCATTAAATCCACCTTTCCAATTTGGAGAGAAGGATGCTGTGGGACGGTTGTGTCCAAGGCCTTATTCTAAAGTATGGTTACCTGTAGGCTCTATGGTTGGTCACCTGGTAGCAGCCTTTCAGAGCTACAAGGAAGAAGGGGACAGACTCTTTATCACCATCTATGGTGATAGGGCAAGGGGAGATGGCTTCATAGTTAATGAGGGTAGGTATATGTTGGATATGATGAAAAAGTCAGTTACAGTGAGGGTGGCGAGGCGCTGGAATTGGTTGCCCAGAGATGTGGTGGAAGCCTCATTCCTGGAGACATTCTCAGTCAGGCTGTACTGAGCTCTGAGCTACTTGAGCAAGCTGTAGGTGTCCCTGTTCATTGCAGGGGAGTTGGACTAGATGACCGACCCTAGTTGGGCCTTCTAAGTGTTCCTTCCAACTCGACCAATTCCGTGACTCTATGAATGCTGATGATTTTTTATTTAATTTGAGGGCAGTGTATATGTACATATCTGTATTTCTCCTTTTGGACACTTTCCAGTCATCCGTTAATCTATCTTATCTATCTTGATTTGTCGCTCGGGAATCATTAATCATAATTAGTCAATCAACTATAAAAATTAACCCATGAACTATAAAAGTAAAGCCCAACAAGGTTACCGTAAGAAACACCAGCTGGTTCCAGTTCTGTTTGTCTGTCCTGTTCCAGGAAATAAAAAGCTACCTGTGTGCTGGGAATGGGGGAAAGACTTGATTAAGAGAGTTATCTAGGGAAAATGAAATGCAAGGGTTTTAATATTTTCAGGTGCTCATACGACATTGTCAGTGGAAGTAAAAAGCCTTTCTGATGTTTCAAAGGGAAAGTGTCAGCCTTACATTGAAATAATATTTATCTTCCTGTGCACAGTATCACTCATATCACCCTTTGGACTATTGGGAACAGAGTTACCAGCTTTGTTTATTGGAACAGTCAAAGTGTTTCTATCACAAGCCTTCTTAACAATTGGTTTATAATACATGGATTTTGTTTGCTTCTACTTCCTGATTACTTATCCATCCTTACAGTGTTTAGCCCTTCACAGCAAAACCTTTGTGGTTTATGTAACAGCATAAACTGCCATCCCTAAAGGAGCAGCCTCTCTGAAATGGAGTTATTATAGTTGTCTGCCATGACACAGAGCCCCTAACGTGGATGTGTATGTTAGTGAATTAGATGATGTAATCTTTGGATTTACTCTCTATGCAGATCTGAAGGTACCACAGACATGATCTGCTGTTCTTGTATGTGGATGATGCTTTGTCTTTGGGCCACGTTTCTTTGAATGTGGTGTTCCATCACAAGTCCTCCTATGGTGCGAGCTGAAATTCTGGTTTAATTCTGTAAATGGTATTGCCACACAGGGGTGGAAGGTGTGCATGAAACTACTTTAATGTACTTTCATGGACATCAGAAAATGAGCCCCTCCAGGATTACAGTCTGATGGAAGAATATTGTGCTACAAAGACAACAATGATGGTGTGTTTGTCTGTGATCTCTGAAGGTTTTTTTCTGCCCGGAAGTTCCTGTAAGTTATCAAGTAAATTGATAGCCTTCGTTAAGGAGGAAGAAGATGGATATGCAGTGAATTAAGGCTTAGCTCCTCCCCCGATAAAAGAAGTGCTTGAAGAAATGTTTATTTTTAAGGCAAATCTTCTTTTGGAGAGGAAAGTTCAGGTTATTACTCAGTTATCAGCATGAGAACCAGTTACGTGTGTCTGTGTAACAGAGTCCCTAATTGTTACCTGTTCCAGTATCTGCATCTCCTTGTCTTCTTTCATCATCATTGAAGTTGTTTTCTGCTTGCTTATTTTAGGTGTGAACCTGTGAACCCTTTGGTTTCTATCAGTTGTTAGATGTGATATACTTAGATCTGGTAAAAACCTTACATTTGATTTGATTATGTGTACGTTGGGGTTAAACAAAGCAAAGTATCCTTCACGTCCAGACGTGATTTGATTGAACTGCCTCTTCTACAAGATGAGAGGGCATTTGGTGGACATTGCAGTAGTGCTGACATATTGTGGTGATTGGTCTTTGTCTCCTTACTCAGACAGCTTGACCGAAATGATTCTAAGTGCAGAGCAGTGTGCTGTAGAAGGCTGTGCTGATTAGAAACCAGAGTCTGGATGTTCCATGAACCACACTGAACTCTCAGCCTAAGCTGGTGCTGCCTTCATCAAAGGGCTGAGATGATGCCCATTAGCCAGATGAAAGAAAAAAAATCAGCCAGGAAACTTTGAGTAAAGTGAAGAATAGTTGCTCTACTGCAAGGATTAAATGTCCCTAACATGTTCATAGCTTTAGAATGCGAGTTCACATGGTGTCAAAAGAGAAATTGCTACTACACTGGTGTGAGTTCTCCCACTGTCAAGAAATGCATTGCATTTTTGCTAGCTAAATATCAGTGAGGATGAAACAAAATGATGCCCCTCCAGTTGCATGTGCTACTTTGTGTAGCTCTTGGAGCATTCCTGCTGCAGACAGGAAGGTCTGTTTTCAGTGACGCTTTTAAATCAGATGCAAAATTGAGCGGCAGCTGAAATTTTGTGTCATATTTGCTGGTGTTTCCTTTTCTGAGATATTAATGGAAAGAGCTGCTGCAGGTGCTCTGTGGTTGATGTGTTTGTGTAGCAGTAATGGCCTGGCTGTGGTATTCAGTTCTGTCTAGATTTCAGGTTTCTACCTTGCTGCTTTCAGTGCTCCTTTGGTGCTTTAAGAAAAAAAAAACAACATTGCAAAACTAAGTTTGTTGTTATAAAACCTAATTTAACGTATGCTTTTCAGTCATTATTATTGTTATTTTCTATGGTAAATATGAGGCTGACTGAATGGCTTGCTAGAATGGGACGTTCAGACTGGCACGCTCTTTCCAACTTCCTAGTCTAGTTCTAGTTGGTAGCGAGGAATTGCAGACTGTTGATCAAAGAGTCAGCCGCTATATTTTACTGATGGAAGCTGAGCAACTCTGTAGTGTGTGTCTTGAAATCAGAATGCAGTATGATGTATGCTCATGCCAAGACAAATTTGGTGTAAGATAACGGTATTTATTGATCAGAGGTATGGTGACTGACTCATAAGGAATAATTTTATTACAATTATGCAAGGGATTGGATATAACAATATTTTTTGAGACATAGCTGTCTGTCTTATTCTGCATTCACAAGAAATCATGCCAGTATTGAGACTTCTGTTATTTTGAATGACTTCTTTCTGTTTATCTGTGGTATCCAGTCCTGAGCATGTATTCCTCACTATGTGGGATCACTAGTGGCTGCACGAATAGTGAACACTAGGAGCCTAGGTCTACCCAACCTGATATGGTGTAGTCAGAGACAGCCTTAGCACAGTCCAGCCACCCTGCTTAGTATCTTGCAGCTTGAGGGGCACGTTGTGTTTATCTTGCCATTATTTCTGCTATTTTCTGTAATGGAATCCACAGGGGATGCTAGTGATTATGGTGATAGGCTGATAAAGGGGACTGTTGCATCCTCTTTCGTGTTTCTGAAATCTATTTCGTTACGTCAGAGGGTTGCAATGCAATGAAGTGCCAGCAGTTTCATGGTTGCTGTCCTCAACAATGGGCTATCTCTGTAATTGCTCGAGGTGAATTGCATGGGGATTCTGTGCAAAACTGGCCTGGAATTCTGAAGTTACTTGAAACTTTCTAGTTTGGATGGCAGTTGAGTATTGTTCCTCTGTTATCACTGAATAATAGAATGGCCTGTGTTGAAAAGGACCACGACACTCATCTAATTTCAACCCCTCTGCTGTGTGCAGGCTCGCCAACCACCAGACCAGGCTGCCCAGAGCCACGTCCAGCCTGGCCTTGAATGCCTCCAGGGATGGGGCATCCACAGCCTCCTTTGGCAACCTGTTCCAGTGTGTCACCGCCCTTTGTGTCACAAACTTCCTAATATCTGACCTAAACCTCTCCTTCTCAGTTTAAAACCGTGTCCTATCACTATTGCAGGCATTCGTGTAGACTGCAAATGCCACCCGGTGACAGATTGCTGCCTGCCCTTGGCTCCTTACACAAGCAAAGTCAAACCAATCACTGCCAAGAATCAGTAACTGCTTTAAGATAATTTGCCTTTTCTGGCCATAGCTTTATCATTCTGGAATCGTCTGTGGATAAAAATAGTTAAGTACATGTCTGTCTTTCCGATTCAATGTTTGCCATCAGAGATGGGCATGGAAGGATAAAGGTGCCATTAGAGGGCTGTCATTTTAGCATGTGGAGTTACAAAGCTTGTGAAGGACATTCCTCAGGGAAGCTACAATCTGCTAACAGAGATGTTTCCAAAGAACTGTGGTGGAAAAGGAAACTTGGCATGGGAAACTGTGGGAGATGAGACTTGCAATTCCTCTGTAGTTGGTGGATGTTGTACTGGTTTTGAGGACTGCCCGAGAAAGCACTGGATAGGTGAGCCTTTCTCTTTGCAGATCAGCTGAAACCTTTCCCTTTGTCTTATTTTGAATTTGTACATCAGCTGCCTAGCATGCAGTTAATCCCATCCCGCTTCTTCTCTTGGGTCGTCTTTCACTATTAAGGAATAATCAGTATAAAGGTGAAACTTGTTTCCTTTAACTTGAATGGAGTTGTTTGTATGCATTATTAGGAAAGGGTGAACTTAGAGCTATTTTACTGTTGTATTCCAAAGTGTAAGGTGGTATGGTTCACTTACATTGTATTCCTGTTATCCAAGTGCCTTCTCTGCCAGACTCTCAAGTGCGTGGAGTTGGAGATGTGTGTCTGCTGGAAATGCTCTTGAAATCACTTGTGAATGCACTAAGTGGTAATTCATGTGTGTCATTAACCTTAGTGTCAGCGTGGGCTTTCCTGAACAGTGGGACGCTGTTGGGTTTCTCTTTTCTCCTTATTTCTGGCAATCATTGCTTGTAGCATGTGATAAGGTGTTGGTCTACTTGGAGGAGGCCTGGCTGCCTTGCCAGCTGAGCTTGTGTGAACTCATGACAGTGAAACACAGCGTATCCTAACGGGTTTAAAAAACCCTGTATTTATTTATTAGCAGCGGAGGAATGGAAGTTCATCTTCACATGGTCCTATTCTGCAATATAATTATTTCTTGCCTCTTGGGGCCTTGTTTTATCGTTTATATCATTTTATACTGTTTTTGCAGCCCTGTTGCTAGCCCACTGCCTAGGCTGGAGGCTTTAAGAGAGATTAAAAAGTGCATGCTTGCTTTTTTTTCCCTAGCGACTGTAGGTTTGTTTTTCTTTTTTTCCCACTTGAAATAGTAAGATTAGATTACTGGGACGAATCAAATAGCGTTCAGCATAAAATACCGGTTCAAATACAAGGAACCGCAGGGGAAAAGCGGCCTTCCTCCTTCAGGGGGGTTGGCCGGGCAGGGAGCTGCGTGCCCGCGCGGTGCCTTTCCGTGTCCTTGGGCCTGGCTGCTGGGGAAGGCGGCGGTGTCCCCTAGCGGGAACGCGCTGCCAGGAGGAGCGAGCGCTGCGCTGCCTGTGCGTGCGGGGCTGAGAATGGTGCCCCACCGGTGTGTGTGTATGGGGGGGGAGGAATACGGTCGTGGAATTGCGCTCCTAAAATGCCGTGAGAGCGGCGGAAGGAGTAGGGGGGCATCAGAAGGATGCGAGGTGCTGAGCGGAGCAGTTGCGGGCTTTTATTCTGAACGCTTCCGACTCGCGCTGCTCCCATCCGTCGCGGGGATGCTAAAACGGGACGGCAGGCGGCCGCTCGCAGCCGCGGCCTTTCCCCTCGTCCGCCGGGCCGCGGGCAGTCTGAACTCCGCGCACAAAGCGGCGGTTCGCCCCCTGCGTCATCGAGGGAGGGTCGGAAACGCGCGGCCGCGGGAGTCCCTGTGCGGGCCCTGCACGCGGAGCTCCGCGCGGTTGGGGCGGCGTCGCGGCACCCGGCGTCCGCCCGCCCCCGCCGGCACCGCGCTGCGGGCGGCGCTGCCTCTCTGCCGGCGGGAGGCGGGCGGCCGCGGGGCCCCGGCGCTTTCCCCCGCCCGCGGGCGGCCCCGCGCTGCGGCGGCGGCGAGTGCCGGCGCGGCACTTCCTGTCTGGGGCCGGCGGCGGAAGGATCGCGTGCGCCGCGCCGCCCCGCAGGAAGCGCCGCCGCGGTGCCCGCGCCGCCCGCCCGCCCGGCCCGGCCCTGCCTCCCGCCTGCCGCACTTCCCGCGGCAGCGACCCGCCGGCCCCCGCCCCGCGCGCCCGGCGGGCAGCGCGAAGTCGCGGCGGAAGCGTCAACATGGCGACCTCCCTGCACGAGGGGCCCACCAACCAGCTCGACCTCCTCATCCGCGCCGGTAAGCCGCGGCGGGACGGGGGGGGGGGAGGAGGAGGGAGCGCGGCGCGCCGCGACCGTGCAGCAAACGGGCAGGAAACGGGCGGCGCGGGCGGCGACGGCACCCGCCCGGCTCCGGGGCTCCGCGGAGCGGTGCCGGGCGGGCGGGGGGCCGCGGCGGCAACCAGGAAGCGCGCGGGCCGCCGTCCGCCCGCCTCCCGCCACGCCGCGCGGACAGGCCCGGAGTCGCGGCGCGGCCCCGCGCTCCCGTTCCCCGCCCGGGTGCCCTTTTAAACTCGGCGCGGGCGGAGGCGCGCGCGGCCCACGTGTGCGGTACGGCTCGGGGCGGCCGCGGTCCCCCTCCCCCCCGAGCCGCGCGGCGGAAGCGGCCCCGCGCCCCCCGCTTTCGGCACGGGGGGGTCGGAGGGGCGGGGGCGGCGGCCGGAGCGCGCCCAATGGAGGGCGGCGGGGCGGGGCGCGGCGGCCGCCAATGGGCGCGCGGCGGGCGGCGGAGCGGTGGCTCCCCGCGGGTTGGCGGGGCGCGCGGCGGCGCCGAGGGGCGCGGAGTGTAAACACGGAAGTGGCGGCGACGCCGCGCCGGGCGCACGTGGTCGTTCCCGTCGGGGGCCGCGGGAGTCTGCCGCCCTGCGGCCCATTCCTTTGCTCTCCGGCCACCGTGTTGCGGTACGGCGGTGCGGTCGGTACCGCGAGGTGAAGGCTAGGCCCGGATTGTTCCTATTTGGGGCTGGCTCGGTTGCCGGCCACGAGAGCATCTCCAGTCAGCCGGAGAAGGATAGGTGTGGGACTGGCAGATAACGTTGCTCGGGGTACCTGCCTGACAGCGCTGCTGTTCGCTGTGCTCCTTTAAATGCCGATAGGTGAACCCGGTGAACTTCTGTGAGGTGCGTTAATGCCCTCCATCCGTGCTTGGAATTGGGAACCCCTCATTGCAGTGCTGTGCTGGTGCCTGGCAGCATTAAGGGATAAGCTGTTGTAAGCCCCAGGGCTGCAGCTCCGTGCTGACCTTGCGCAGGTGAAAGGAGGTTGCTGCAATGCAGCATCACAAAGCTCTGTTTTAGAAATTACAGTCTAGCTCTTCTTGTACCTGAGGTTGCTCCTGTTTTGGGAGCACTGTCAAAGGTGTGCGTTGCTGGTGCTTCTTGCTGTGAAGCTCAGCTGCAGCCCTGTTGGGCTTAGCTACCAACCAAGTTGGGCTTTTTGCAACAGCAGTGGGGAGCCATGAGTACACACAGCACACAGCATTTGATAGGGAAGGGAGAGTGGGGTTGAGAGGTGCTCAGTCAGCGTTGGAGATGGTTCTCAGCTGGCCTGTTCTCTTTTCCTATTTAAAAAAGGAGAGCTGTTTTCTTTTCTGGTAGAAACATAGATTATTTTATAAGCAGATGTTTTTCTTCTGTACAACAGACCAGAAAACTTAGTTTTAATGTGAAGCGTGCCAAAAAATGTGCCCTAGAATCTTACTACTTCCTGAAAGCAACGGGATGAGATTTGGGTTAAAAGAATGGAAACAAACGTGGTGTCCCACAGGCATGGGTGAGCAGAAGGACTGCTGCAGTATGCCCGTGTTAATGTGAGCTGCAGGGATGCTGCTTGGTGAGGAACCTCAGTGATCTCCCATGGCAGTGTCTTTTGGCTGCAGTTGGCGTTCAGGTGAGCACTGCTGCTCCTCTGGGCGCAGTTCTCCCCCATGCCTCTCGTTAGGAGCGCTCCCAGTGCTGCAGTGCAGGGGAACTGGGCTGATGGCTCTGCCTTCTGCACGTCCCACCTTCTTAGTGAGCCTGTCCCTCGGTGCTTGCCCTTGCTGTCATCTGTTAACAGGATGTCTTTGAGAGTGGTCGAAAGAGCTTTTATTTAAAATTGGCACTGAGATGTGGATTGCTGCTTTTCCCAATGTGTCAGTGCAGTAGGGGTTGCCCACCACATCTTACAGATGGGGCTTCCCCTCCGCTCCTGTCCTCTCCCCTCTCCTCCCCTCTCCCCCTTGCTCCTGGTCAGGTTGGCATGGTGCTGGAGTGGTGTTGGAAAGGTACAGAGAGGCGCCTGAGTGACCTTGTTGCCCTTGTCCCAGGTGAGTCAGTCGTTTGCTTGTGTGTGGCTGAGACTTCCCTTGGGATGGAGGAACACTCAGGTAGAATGTTGCCTGCAGGGCCTCTCTTGTGGGTGCAGGTACCCCAAGTCTTGGGACCGCCCTGAGCTGCTGCTGGGAAGGGCTGTTGGAACACAGCAGGTAACAGCCTGTCCTTTGGCAAGGTTCTTTGTGCCCGCAGGGTGAGCTTTTGTTGTTGCCCTGTTCTGGAATGCCAGCCTTATCAGGTGCCTACTGCCGCAGGAGATAGAGCCCCCTAAATAGCATCTGGGCAGGGCAGTGGCAGAGGGTTGGCTCAGTGGGGTGTCTCATTCTACTAGAAGTTTTGTGTGTTTTCCAGGTGTTGCTAACTTGTTGCTTGTAGGGTTTTAAAGCTTCTAGTCCTTACTTTTCAAGTCTGATTTGCTAGCTTTTCCCCACGTGTGCCTGCACTAATCTGTTTCTGTCGGGTTTCCCGAGGCAGAAGTAGCAGCAGCGGTGTTTTCCTGCTTTCCAGCAGGCAGCCATCACTTGTTTCTCAGACCCTGTCAGTAACAGGATAGGTGCCTCAGAGCTGTCGTGGAGAACGCTCACCGAATGCCTGTCGGATGGCAGGGGCTGCAGACAGGTGACCCTGCTGCAGCTAAAGATAGCCCTGCGTCTGGCTGCAGGGCACTCGGAGAGATACATTGCCTTAAATGGTGAGCTGAGCAGCAGGAGCCGGCACCTTGTGCTGCGGTGACACGGGACAGGTGGCTGTGCTGCCTGGGACCCTGCCCAGCCTGCCCACAGGGCAGCGCCTCGGCAGCGCCACAGCTGGCATCCAGAACGCCTGGGATTCCCTTTTTTGTGGTGTTGTGCTGGGGCCGGATGGTCTGCCTTGTATCCAAGTGTGTTCCCTTGGAGTCGCTTTATATTAGTTTTATTTAACTGCTTCGTTTTCTTGAGTTTTCAGAACTCAAAAACAAAAAAAGACCTTTTCACCTTAGTCCCTCAGCTGTTATTTAAGAGAAAGCTTTGTGCTTCTGTTGTTTTCTCATTACCAACCATGCCCGTTAGCCCAACTTGCCAACGTTTTCAGTATTAGGAAACAAGATGTCACTGTTGTGCAAATTAATCTTGTTTTTGTATGTACGCTTTGTCTAAATAGACTGAAAATCTGAAGATAAGTGATGTTTGTATTTTAATGGGATCACAGTTGGAGATGGGTTTGCTTCTCTCTGCTCTGTCATTTTACAGCCATCTTCATCACAATTCCTATTTGGCTTAAATAGGAAGTAGAGGAGAAACCCTCAAAAATCTGTCTCTGTAAGCTCTTGCACTCCTATTAGAAACAGGGAGCTTGGCTGTGAGCCAGAGATCTCCGAAGTGACAGTGTTGGTTCTCGTTGGCTGCTTGTCTCATGTCTTCCCTGAACGTTTCTGTCGGCAGTAAGGTGTAATGGTGTGAAGGCACCGGACAACTGCTTGATCTTCATGTTTAAGATTGAACAGCATACATACAATGATTTGTATGGACTTGAGCCTGGAGTGTTCAAGGCCAGGCTGGATGGGGTTGTGAGCAACCTGGTTTAGAGGTGTCCCTGCCTATAGCAGAGGGATTGGAACTGGATGATCTTAAAGGGCCGTTCTGACCAAAACCATTCCATGATTCTGTGACTTGTATGACTAATCTGGTCTCATAACACTTTTATCCTTCTGCAGTGGAAGCATCAGTACACGGAAGCAATGTACACTGCACAGATAAGACAATTGAAGCTGCGGAGGCCTTGCTTCATATGGAGTCTCCTACCTGCCTGAGAAATGCCAGGAGTCCTGGTATGTCAGCTACAGTTTCTCCTCCTCAAGCAGTTTTTCTTTCCACTAATGACTAAAACCATCATCCTGTAAGAAGCATGCTTCCAGGTGGTATCATTTACCTGAGTCATGTTGTTGGGTGCACATACTCGAGTAAGCTACACATTTAAAGTGGACTTTTCCATCTAAACATCCCGTAAAACTTTTTTATTGTGCAGGTGATGGAGCACTGGCACAGGTTGCCCAGAGAGGTTGTGGAGTCTCCTTCTGGGAGATCCTCAGTAACTAGCTGGAACATCATGGTCACCCTGCTCAGGGCCTCCGTGTTCGAGCAGAGGTTGGGCCAGGTGACCTCAGGCATCTCGTCCTACTTAAGTTGTTCTTTGATGCTATGAACCTGACATTGTGCTTTGCTAGAATAGTTACTTCAAGGGAAAATTATTTTCATCTGTTCTTCTGTTTTAGAAAGAATATCTGAATACAGGATGTTGTAAATTGTTACCAGTTTAAAAACCCAGAAGTCAGTGTTGATGATTCCTTTAGCTGTATCTTCTTTCTGAAGTTACTTAATATACATTGGATGAAATCGTGAACAGATTGGAACCCAAAAGCTATCAAGTAGGAAATGGAATTTGGGATGCAAACCTGAATGAACTAAGGATCAGAGATTGAGCTCTAATTTTCTTCAATTAAAATTGAATTTAAAGTTAAGCTTAAATCAAAACAGTACTGCTTTGATATAATTATGCTCAACAGTGATCACAGGTGTGCATGTTTTGGGGAGTGGACTGATTTTCTACATGGCAGTTTGTTGGAATTGAATCTTGCTACATTTTTGCACGTGCTTTGTTTAAAGCAATTTCACGTAAGAGAGGTTGGAACAGTCAAGTAGAAACTTTGTAACATACTTATTCTTTTTTCCCCCTTTTCGTCTCTTAGTGGAAGTTTTGGTCCCTCCTTGTGTGTCAACCCCAGAGTTCATCCATGCAGCCATGAGGCCTGATGTGATCGCAGAAACTGTGGTAGAGGTGCCAGCAGATGAATCTGAACCAATGGATTCATCTCCTGCTCGAACGTCCCCTGATATCCATGAACGAATGAAGAAGAAAAAAGGTGTGTATGGCTCCTCGTAGCAGCTACCTCAGGGTTTATCTCTTATGCAGACAGCCACAGGTGGTGCAGTTGAGATGGATACAGGTAGGTTAGATTAGCTGATTTCTCTGCTCAGTTTATCAGTGTGGTTCACGTCTGAAATGCGAGTTCTTAGAGAGCAGGCCTGTGACAACATCCAAAAGTAGCGAGAGAGTGCGTTTCACCAACTGCTAAGGAAAAGGATTTCTTCTATGGCTCTGTGCCTTGTAAAGTGAAGTCTGCAGAGTAGGGGAAGGGTAAAGAAGGATTCAGAAAGGACTTGAAGGGGGTAAATGTTTCTCTGGAATAGGTGCGTGAGAGCAGGTGGTCTCAGGAGTCCTCGAACGGAACTGTAGAAAAGTTACTTGCTTACAAGAGCATAATTTGATTTACAGAATCAGTACAGTGTCTTTCTGGGAAAGAAGTATCTTGTTTGTCTGATCAGTGTGCCTTGGAGGAGGCACTAATGGGAACAGTGAACGAGGTCTAAGCATTCAGCTACCAAATGAGATGGCTCTGAATGGTCGGTATCAGTCTGGTCTAGCAGTTTGCTTACAGGCATGTTATAAGTCTCTTAACCATAGGAGGACTTCATTAGAGATTCCAGCTGTATGTATGCAGGGTTGCTTCTAGTTTAGGGAAAAAAAGCTTCAGTGTCATGGTAAAGCATTATATAGCTGAGGTCTACAGTTTGAGATTTGGTGAAGTCACATGCACGTCACAATGGCTGTAACTACCCTAAATGACATAAGCAGGAAAATGATGATAGTGCTTTTTTATAGCTGTATATTGGATTTAAACCGTTTCTGTATTTTTTTCCACTGTCTGTCTGAATAGTCATCAGTGGGCAGATTATGTTACAGGGCTGTGCTCAGAAAGCTGAAAGTGCCTAAGGTCATTCAGATACAGCAATAGAGTGATAACTTCTGTCGTCATAACTAACGCTTGTTGAATTCAGCATTTACCGAAGAATATTATTCATCAGCAAAAGATAATGCTGTTGCTCCTGAGGAAGGAGAGTTACTTGCTGCTGCTCTCCTCAAAGTGACGGCAGAAGCGAGGGTTGTTTGCAATCTGCTGCCCTAGGTTATGATCCTCTCCCCTGCTTGGGCCCGTTTTCCTCCATGGAAAGGTCAGTGGAGTGTAAAAGGGTGAGGATTTCCCTGACACCGGAGCACAGCAAGGGGCTGTGAGGGCAGAGCAGCCCCAGCACCACCCTGAGACCTGCATCCCAGGGGCTGCACGCTGAGAGGAAGCTTGCCTGTAGCTTTTAATGGGCAGATGTGGAGCGGAAGTGGGAGTTATGTGGATTCAGCTGTAGGATTTTGTAGGAAAACTGATGCTTTGATGGGCACGTGCTCTATCGAAAACAAAGCAGGCGGAAGGGTGGTAAGTTCCAGAGTAAGAGAGGCATGTGACTAAAGGAATGCAAATACACTGGATTTACTTCATATGTGTGGTGTGCACTGCACCTGCCAGTAATTCATCTGAAATGAGGTTAAATCTGCCTCTGGAATAAGCAGACGAGTGATGCGTTAAATTGGATGTGCAATAGTCATAATCTAAGAATGGCAGTTTATCCATACTTGAAGCAAGGAAATAGCATTAAAAAAAAAAAAAAAAAGAACTACTTTCAGCAAAATCAAACCACAAAATGCTTTTATTCTGCATACCATTAATCCTTCTCATTTTTCCCTGCATGTGTTGTGTGCGCAGCTGGCCGTAAACCCAAGAGCCAACAATCGACCATTTCAGATGGGTCTCCAGACCTAGGTATAAAGAAGAAACCTAGAGAAGGCAAAGGTATAATTTTACATTGTTAAATCATGTCATTTATATGTATTGTGTGTCTCGTAGGTAAAACTGAGATCTTGAAAACTTTGGTGGGTGAATTTGCACTGACTTCATTCGGTCTCAACTTTATTTGATGTCTTTGCATTTGTTGTTGCAAGATGAAGTACAAGGATGTTTCTAACTCCCCTGCATGCCCTGTAATACAACCCGTACATTTTCATTTGCTTTGCATGTATTGCTGTCTTCTGTGGTGTGTGTTAACTTGTTGCCAGGCACATAATTTGCTAAGCTGCCGCTGTAGGACTTGCTCTGAAGTAGAAGCAGCTTGTGGGCATTTGTAATGTTGAGGGCTAGAAATGTGTTCCCTTAATTGATTCACAGGCATCAGTGGGAATGTGTTGCTTGACTAATAGATACAAATTGGCTTAAGGGTAAAAACAAATGATGGTATGTTTCTCTGTTGCTTGAGTGAGGAGCTTTATGCAGAAGAGTCATTATTCTTATTGTTTTTCATGATGAAGAGTCCTGTCTTGGTTTGCAAGCCCCAGCTTTTCACCCAGAGATCACAGACCCACAGCACCCACTCACAGGTTACTGTTGAATTGCAGTGCAGTGTATCAGCTCTTAGCCCTGCCTAGGTGCAGAACGTGGATCTTGTTCCCAGCTAACTTCACGAATAGTTGTTAGGAGATTGCACTTACAGCTAGGAAAATAGAGTTTTAGTGACTCTCAGTAGCAGTGTACCATCTGAAAGAGCATGCAGTTGTCAGCACGAGAGCTGTTATTATTTCAGGATTTGTTTGAAAGCAGGATCTGTGCTATTTACGTCATTCCTTATCTGGGGACAGCTCCTGAGTAGTGCTTGTGAGCAGGCTGAGGGAGAATGGATGCTAGCTCATGGAAACCGGTGCAGAAAATAATTACGTTTCTAGGCATCGGTCTCTGTTGGTGCCTTTGATTTTTCACTGTAGCAGATCTTTGTATTTGCTGTTCTTAAAAGTACTTCTTGTTTGATTATTTTTTTAAATATTTTTTTAAACCTTCTTTGTAATTCTGATGTTGCTTTTAGTGCTTCCTGTTATCTGAAGAGCATTTGTGAACTGCCCTTGTTGCTGCAGAAATGACTTTGTCCTTCCAGTTTGTGTTTCTAGTGCTGATTTCTCTCCTTAGCTGTTAGTTTTGTCAAGTGTGAGATGTTACTACTCTTTTTTCCAGTTTCTATGGGTGCTTAGGATATGCTTTTGTTTGTTGTTCTCACAAGTTATCTCAGTCCGTATTTTACACCACAGCTGGCATAACATACGTTTTCTTTCTTCATGAAGGTTAACTTGAAGTTTTGCAGAATATTTTGTTACTGGCTTAATTTTATTTACTGTTTCTTTTAAAGAAGGATTTGCTATATGCAGGTTATTTGACACGTAACATGTTTCTGAAAAAACAGGAAGTATTGCTAGAGCTGAGTGCTGTCAGCAGATTTAAGTCATGGAGGAGGAGAACGGCTGGTTGTATGCAGCTGGAAACAGGTTGCTTGTTGTCCGTGCAGGTACTTCTTCCTCTGTGCATTCTGGATGGGTACGCAGTAAAGCAACTGTAGATAATCAGCTTGAGTTTGTTATATCGAGGGAACTGAAGGCTCCTTAATTGGGGTGATAGTACTAGTAGCTGTCCTCACATAGAAGATTGAGAGTTTCTATCTTTCTTAACTTCCCTTATTTTGTTTTTGCTTTGCTTAAGTGCTGTTTTAAAAGTGTAGACCGATAGCATAAAGCTGCAGGAGAATTTTTTCCCTCAGAGGGAGCAGAACTGGCCTTGAGCCTTTCAATAGAGGTGCTGGTACAAACGTGACAGTTGATACAGTGCCTTGTATCATTGACATGCTTTCTGGCTGTTAGTCCTTGTATTTTGAGACTACAGCTGACACAGTGAGTGGTGTTCCCCAGGGGTCGGCACTGGGCCCAGTCCTGTTCAATATCCTTGTTGATGACCAGGGTGATGGCATTGAGAGCACCCTCGCTACGTGTGCAGATGACACCAAGCTGGGAGGAGCTGTTGATGTGCTTTGGGGTAGGAAGGCCCTGCAGAGCAATCTAGGCAGGCTGGATTGCTTGGCTGAGGCCGGTAGGATGAGCTTCAACACGACCCAGTGCCAGGTCCTGCACTTTGGCTACAACAACCCAGGCAATGCTTCAGGCTTGGGGCAGAGTGGCTGGAAGCCTGTGTGGAAGAAATGGGCTTGGGGGTGTTGTTGGGCACCTGGCTGAATGTGAGCCAGCGATGTGCCCAGGTGGCCAAGGAGCCAACGGCAGCCTGGTTTGCATCAGAGATCGTGGTGCCAGCAGGAGCAGAGAGGCGACTGCGCCCTTGTGCTCAGCGCTGGTGATGCCACACGTGGAGTACTGTGTTCAGGTTTGGGCTCCTCAGCAAGAGGAAGACGCCGAGGCCCTGGAACGTGCCCAGAGAAGGGCAGCGAACTGGTGAGGGTGTGCAGCACAAGCTTTAAAGGGAATGGCTGAGGGAGCTGGGATCGTTGGGTCTGGGGAAGAGGAGGCTCAGGGGAGACCTTAGAGCTCTCTGCAACTGCCTGAAAGGAGGCTGTGGCAGGTGGGGGTCAGTCACTTGTCTTGTGGAAGTAGTGATAAGACCGGAGGGAACGGCCTCAAGCTGTGCCAGAGGAGATTGGGGTTGGATGTTAGGGAACTTGTTTTCTCTTGCAGAGTGATGGGGTGCTGGAACAGGCTGCCCAGGGAGCTGTTGGAGTCACTGAGCTGGGAGGTGTTCAAGAGACTTTGAGATGCTGTTCTGAGGGACAGGGATTAGTGGGGAAATATTGGTGGTAGGTGGACGGTTGGACTGGGTGATCTTAGAGGTCTTCTCCAAGCTTGGTGATCCTATGATTCTGTGATTCTATGATTAAGTAACAGACAGTTGTAATGGTCAGCTGGATACAAGCAAAGTATTTCACTGTGCCAAATTGCTCTGTACTGAAGGTAAGGTAGGTAATAATTGTGTCAACTCTGTGCACTCTTAAGGTATATTGGTGATCTTGAGACTTTCCAGGCGTGGAGATGAGTTCTAGATGCTACTGAAAAAGGCTTCTGTCTCCCTAGCAAGATGTACTATGTGTTTATGTCTACCATGCTGGATTTTGGATGCATAACAGCAACATGAATGTAAACCTGCTCAGATAATACATTTTATAGTCTTATCTTTTTCTTCCTCAGAAGTCGATAGGCTCGGATTCATAGTATGAGGAAAGGTTAGTTTTCTAGGGAGAGAGGATTTAAAAACAGTGCAAACATTTCTAAAGTTAGCTTTAGTGTTAAATGCATAGCAACCATTATTGCCAGAGCAGCAGAGTAGATGGCCTCTGAGTAACATAACTATTCCATAGGCCTTATGTGGAAAAATGTTATTCAGGTCACTAAGAGTTTGAAGAAAAAAGGAAAAAGTGTTGAGTCAGCAGCTCCTTTCCAACAGAAAAAATAAGGCACTTTCAGGAATGATTTCTCTCAAAGGTCAGTTTTATTTCTGCAGTGAAACGGTTCCAAACCTCTGCAGGATTTGTTGGTGAACCCAGAAATTTGATTTCTAAGGAGCTAAGAAAAAAAAAAAAAAAAGAAAGAAAAAAAAACCCAAAAAACTAGAATTAATTTGAAGGAAAACACTACTAGTTAATGTTTTTTCTCTTATAGAAGTCTTTCTGAAATGGGAACTTACTGGTTGCTTGGTTACACGCAATTATGAGGAGTTAAAACACTTAGCATCTAACTAACAGCATTCTGAGATTAATAAGTTAGGGAAGATTATTCTGACTTGATAAATGAAATGAGAAGAAAGATATAAAAAGCTGCAAGAGTTTTGTTTTTTTTTGTCAAAATTACCCTTCACTTCCCTAAAATACAGCATGCAGATTATCCAGAATGATTCCAGGATTCTGGAACATCTCGACTCATATAAGTCCTATATTTCTCTGAAATGCAGCTGGATTTTCATATGACTTGATTCTGTACTTGCTGTTTACTGGAGCACTTAGTAAAATATTGGGTAGTCTGTCTCTGAGATCATCATCCAGAAGATGGAAACCATAATTAGATTTTTCTAAGGTAGTTAACTTCTTGGACTCTGTAAGAGAGGCCTTTCAACTGCCTTAATATATTTTTTGTTGTTACTCTGTGCTACAAACAAGTGCTGTGCTGGGCCGTTAAACTTCAGGAGTTAATGATCTCTTTGCACACAGAAAATATTGGGGTGTATGTTTTAATTGGCCCATGGCACCTGCTGCTGGCTTGGAAGCATGATCACGTGAATTGAGATGGCCATTCTGAGGTTGTTACTCTTGTGGATCTGTCTTGGTTTTCCCTTCTTGAATTGCTTTAGCAGTCTTCTCCAGCACTACTGATAAAACAGAGGTATCTTTTTTCCTTCTGCTTTTCTTTCCCTTTTGCTAGGTGTAGTCAGAGTCCAGGCAGCCCTCAGGTTATGTTTTATGCCCTCCTGATAGTCATTGTTACAGATGTTGTCTTGTGGCACCTCCAGTGGAAATGGTACAGAAATTGTACACCCCTGAAATGTCTGAGAAGTGTATTGAATTCTTATTCTGTAGGCTTCTTCGTTCTGTACCTCCCCAGTTGCAGGAAGGTATGTGGCATTTCTGCCGTGTAAATCCTTGCAGGGAGTAGCTGGACTGGCTTTGCACCTAGCAGGGCCTCGATCATTGTGCAGGATACATTTGGATCGGAACACGGGGCTGTCAGCAGCGGGTGTGAGAGTCCCCTTGGTGCTGATGTCCCATTGAAGTCAGCAGGATGATCCTGGACAGGAGGTTGTGGCCTTATTGCCGTTTGAGGTGGTTATTGAAGGTTGTATGTCTTTGTACGTGATTTATTTCTGTCGTCTTGTACTTCAGCATCTTAAAGTGCACTGGCTTTTCTCTCCTCTGCTTAAGAAACTGAGAAGAAAATTCTGAGCTGTGTTCCTATCTGCGCAGTGCAGCTGTAGGTTGTAGAGTCTTGGAACACCCTCCTGTACTTCTTTTCTCTTTTCAAGAACTGGGAATTGAAGAGGCTCCTGTGCTGTCCAACAGATCACCAGGGTTAGCTCCTTTCAGAATGTAAATATTTATGAAAGCTTTGCTAAACAGAATGAATGAATGCTTGCAGGTTGCATTACGTACCATCCTCTGCGTAGTGTTTGCCTGTAATTTAGGTCATTTGCAGTTAGCTATATATGGAGAATTTTCTGCTGTCCTTGAAAGTGGATTTCTAATGTTCAAATGCTTTCTGATTATAGGAAACACAACATACTTATGGGAGTTTCTTCTGGACCTTCTCCAGGACAAAAATACTTGTCCTCGTTATATTAAGTGGACTCAGCGAGAGAAAGGAATCTTTAAGCTTGTGGACTCGAAAGCTGTCTCCAAACTATGGGGAAAACACAAAAACAAACCTGACATGAACTATGAGACCATGGGAAGAGCTCTGAGGTAAAATCTTAAGCTGCTACTTACTGCTCCTACTATAATTTCATATCTCACTCTTAAATCCTCAAGTGTAGATTGAACTCTATAGAAATAATGCAAATTCTCAGGTGTTAAAAGCTGCCCTTCTGCTGACTTTGCTGATGAAAAAGCAGCAGTTTTGCAGTTCCTGTTGCTTTCCGTGTTACCAGTTAATTTGCAATTTACCTTTAGAGGTTTGTGTTTAAAAGACCAGATTTTTTTTAAGCTAGGTATTTGAGATGCTGTGCAGCTTCTTGCCATGCCTTCTTACATTTTATTTTTGGCTGTGGTCATGTTATGTTTTCTTGCTAGCTCAGAGCGAGTTTTTCTCTAGAATCTGTATCAGTTACCACTTAATGGTACTTCTCTTGCAGATACTACTATCAAAGAGGAATCCTTGCCAAAGTTGAGGGACAGAGGCTTGTTTATCAGTTTAAGGAGATGCCAAAAAATATAGTTGTCATTGATGATGACAAAAGCGAACCCTGCAGTGAAGATTTGTCAATGCCTACAGATGAGAAGTCATTGGAGAGAGTGTCTTTATCTGCAGAAAACCTCTTGAAAGCAGCAACCTCTGCACGCGGAGGAAAAAACTTGTCTCAGTTAAGCTGTACCAGAACAGAAAAAGCAGTCACCAGAGTGGTGAATATTGCCTCACCAGCACACGATTCATCATCATCTCGCCCCTCGACAACCACTACTACTGTCCCAGCGTCGTCAGCTCCCAGGTTGGTATTGATGTGGCTTGGGCTTGTTGTTCACCGATGAATGATGAGCAGCGTTTTGGTTGGGATGGTGTCTTTATTACTTTGTGTGCTGGAAGTCTTCTCTGATCTACAGGCAGCCATGAATTGTGGTAGAATACTGTGAAAGTGTGGTTTATGAGACAGAGCCGCCTAGCAGTGCACTTGCCCTCAAGCATATTTTAAAATCATGTAGAGAAGAGAGAGATGGATGCTGCTCAATCTACAAAGTCCTATTATGAGATGGACAGGAGGTTTTTGTCGTCGTTGTTCTTAAGGAACCAGTTAGAAAGCTGCAGATTTGGGATTTGTGTATCGCTGTTTTCAGCTCTAACGGTTTAAATGCACGTTTTTGTTTTGCAGGACTGTACGTGTGGCAATGCAAGTGCCTGTTGTAATGACCTCTCTGGGACAGAAAATTTCTACTGTGGCAGTGCAGTCAGTAAATGCAGGGTCGCCGTTAATTACCAACACAAGTCCAACGACGGCAACAACTCCAAAGGTAGTAATCCAGACAATCCCTACTGTGATGCCAACCGCTTCTGAGAATGGAGACAAAATCACCATGCAGCCTGCCAAGATCATTACGATCCCCGCCACGCAGCTGACGCAGTGTCAGGTACAGACAAAACCAGGCCTGACTGGGTCGGGAAGTATCAACATCGTTGGAACCCCGTTGGCTGTTAGAGCACTGACCCCGGTGTCCATAGCTCACGGGACACCAGTGATGAGACTATCGGTGCCTGCGCAGCAGGCGTCAGGCCAGACTGCCCCCAGGGTTATTAGTGCGGTAATAAAAAGCCCGGAAGTGAAATCAGACACAGCGGCTGTAACGCAAGAACGTGAAGTGAAAACGCTGCAGCTCTTACAGGAAGAGAAGACGGCAGATGGGAGCAAGACTGTAACCCATGTCGTGGTAGTTAGTACGCCCTCAGCTATCGCCCTTCCTGTGACAATGAAAACAGAAGGAATCCTAACGTGTGAGAAGTGAAGAACAGGTTGCTTCCAGCGTGGACTTACGGACTGTTACTGTTTTGTTTAAACTGACATAATTGGGGAGGGAAGTGGAGGCGATCGCCACGTCAAAAAGGAGAGTGGGGAAGTGTTAAAAAACATGAGTTGCATTGGAGACTTAGTGGGGAGAAAAAGAAGTATTTTTCCCGTGTTTCAGTGGGAATGGAACCACATTGCTATGCTGACAGAAACGGCCTCTTCCAGTCAGGAGACAGCTGAACCCGTGGAGAAGGAAAGGTAGAGAGACTGAAAAGGGACCAAGCAGTTCACTACGCTGTCACAGCACACTAAGACCTGGAACACTAAAATTGAATTGTGTGAGGGGTTTGCCTTGGTTTTTGGTTTTTCAGGGAAGAGGAAAGTCTCATTTCTAGAAATGGCAAAGTTGATGAATCTTATATGCATACCAGCAATCACTGCTGCGTGCCCGCAGTACTCAACTGGTGCTAAGTGAAAACCTCTGCTACTAGGTATTGTAGAATGTGAAATAAAGGAGATTGAAGAGCTTCTAAAAGAAGACAGAGACCTAGAGGGATTTTTGTATCATAGCTTAAGCAGATTTAAAATGAAAGCCTTAGACTGATTTTCAATTATCTTTCTTGAAATAAGCTAATGGCTTGTTTGTTTAAAGCTTTTTTATTAAAACAAATTTTTTTAAAAATCTTGTACCTAGCACAGTATTGTTATAGAATTACATGTAACATATTTTGTATGGTAGGTAAAGTCTGTCTAAATTTCTTAATTGTGGACAAAACAGCAGCAGGCCTCCGGCCTTCTGCTGTAACATGCCTGTGTCTCTCACTTAGCCTTGACATCTGTGCATACATTTCAGTTTCAGCTCTACTCTGTCACTTGAAAGGTCACACCCAGCATGAGCTTTCGTCAGGTAGTTCTAAACCTGTAAATTTTTTTTTTTTAGTTGAAGTTAAGAGGGAAGTACCAGTGTTCAGAATGAACTATAATAGTTTGTATATTCAACATTTGAAGTATATTCTATTTTGTTGTACTCTTGTTTCAAAGTGTATTCAAGTAGGTTTTACTGAAATATAGAAATGAAATTTGTTTTGTCTGCCTTCTGTTTTTAACTTTTTCCTTTCAGCTGTTTGGTTCCTTTTCTGCTTACTTGAAATCATCTGGGCATTCAGCCTCACGTAGCTGGGATAGTGTGGTAACATGGAGCTCCCCAGCACTCTGACACTCCACATGGCTGGCAGCTCTCCCACACAGTGCGCCAAAATAGGTTTCGTTGAAGTATTTGAGAAGCTTGCAGTAGTTGACTTCTGACAGGGGTCTTGTTCTCTAAGCTTTTTTGGCATGGTCAGCAATACTCAGTGTTCTTCCACTGTGGCTGATTGGATGAGTACTGGAGTGGAGTAACTCGAGTAGCTAGGAAGGTACTGCCCTGCAGTTCATAACTTTCTGTGTGCTCCCATTTGCTGTAAAGCAAAGAAAACTGGGTTTGCTGAAATGGCTCTGAGATCCAGTGTCTCGTGAAGCTCTGTGGACGACTTACAGCTCCTCCAGTAATTCTTTCATTTTCCAAGGCTGCACTGCTAAGTAAAAAGGGGCAAGTGAGCAGACTTCACTACTGGAGTGTACTGATCTCTCTGAGTGTCTCATAGATGCAAGTAGAAAACACTGGTGAGTAGAAACTGACAAAGGAGAAATGTGTTGCACTTTTTGATGCTGTTATCGTTGACGTCTTCAACTGTTAATATTTTGGCTTCTACACAAGTCAATAATTTTAGGTAACCTTCTCTCCTCCCCCCCCAATGAGGTAAGTATCTAAATAGGGTTTGTATTTATAGTCACCCATAAGGCGTGGGTGCAGGGTGAAGCTCGGGTGAGATTGCAATGCAAGACTTACGCCACAGTGACAGCCTGCGTATAAGAGTGTGGCCTAAAACAGGTGTGTAGTAGCTCATCCTGTTCTCATGGGGATCCACAAGTGGTTCTACAGCTGTCACTACAGGAGCAGCCCATCAGCTTGCAGGTACCCAGGTGCCCAAGAGGAACTTGCAGTTGCTAGCAAGATGCTCTGGGAAGTCTTCACAGCAGGGACTCGGTAAATCTCAAAGTAATCAAAGCCTGAATGACCATTTATGTACTTCATGCCCAGACGAGCAGTTCAAACAGAAATCTGGAACTGAGGTCTTCATTGCTTATAAATGAGGCTGGTAGTAAACAGCTGCCCTGAAGTTTATTTTTTCACATTAACTTTTAAAGCTAAAAAACAAGCTACCCGCAGAGTCCTAGCAGTAAGCCTATTCTTGCCTTCAAATGGTGAGAAATGTGGGAATACTTCCATACAGCCAGGCTAGCACGTGGGGACTTGGTGTTTCTTCTTCTGAAGAGACTTGTTAGACACTCTAAGCAGGGAAGCAGAATTTAAGAACAAAGGGATGAACAAAGCTGAAGCGGGGAAACAACTTGGGTGTAGAAGGCAGCAATCCCTTCCAGCAGTAGTTAGCCCAAAGAAGAAAAGGTTCTTAGAGGTGAACTGTGCTTCCAGGTCTTGAAATGAGGGAGAAAGGCTCTTTCAAAGGGGGAGGTGAATGAGAAGGAAGAGAATTTGTGCTGCCAAGGAGGAAGTGGGTCAGAAGGCCATGGCCAAGGAAGGGGTAGACCAGAAGGCCAAGTGGGGAAGCTAGTCAATGGGAGTATGCTTATGGAAGTTTGAGGCAACTCTAATGTGCAAAGGAAGTGGAGCAGGGTGAAAAGAGGCAGGCAGTGCTTTGTGCTGTGTGGGTAAAATAGGCTGGAGACAACAAAGGCAAAAGCAGTAGTGTTTTCAAACCCACTTTTCTAAGTCTTGTCGGTGAGAAATGATTCTCTAAATGGCTGTTACTTGATCGTGTGTGAAGGGGAGATGCTGTATCTCACAGCATGAAATGTATATCGCTGGTGTATTTGTAGTTAAGACCTTTCCCACACCTGATTTAGATACAAAGTCAACTGAGGGCAGAGTACATTCCTGGAAATAGATAAGGATCTCCAGCTGACAACCTCCTCCTGTTAAGTTAGATCCAGGATTTCATCATGTAATGGCGAGAACAGAAGGAATGAAGGCACAGATCGCTGCTGCTTGCTAGACAAACAGCCCTCAGCCGTGCTTGCAGTTAGTGCCCACGCTCCAGCTGGTGATGGTCCTTTGGCTCTCTCCCCTGGCCACGCTGTGAGTGACAGCCGTGTACCAGCTGCCTCAGGACATGTAGTAGAGGTAGGCTGGGTGCTGCGAGAATCTCACATCAGTATGAAGGTGCATTGTAATGAATCAGTACTTAGCAAGGTCAGAGAGAGAAGTGCCTTCTCATTCACCTTTCCACGTATGGCTCCGTATGCCCCACTTGGTTAAACATTTAGCTGCTAGATGTAAATACAGGTGGCCTTTGTCACAAGGCAGGTGGGGACTTCAACATGTCTGCCTAGCTGCTGTTCTTCAGTGTTGCGTGGTTCCTCTGTGTTGATGTGACCAGTTATTGTTCATCAGAAGCGTGTCGCCTTGTTCACAAGCCATGCTTACAGGAGGCAGTCTCTTGTAAAGGTTATCGTGGAGGTTTTCTGAGCTAAGAACAAGATTGCTGACTGTCACTGCAGTCATTGTGCAAGCTTGCTCTTTAACATTCTTCTTCATTCTGACGCGAGTAATTGCCATGAGGGCAAGAAATACTTGTACTGATGATGGTGAAGGACATGAAGTCAGGATGGAGGAGCTTTGGTCAGGTCTGTAACACCTGAAAGACAAAGGGCTGCTAACCAAAACGCTGAAGTTAGCATCTAGATACATTGTTAGACTTGCAGTTCCTTTAGAAGTCTGGTCCTGTGTAGCACTGCTGTCTTAAGGCATCCGTAACTGGTGGCTCACGAAGAAGAGTCTAGGCTGAGCCCATCCTGGGCAAGTAGTAACTCCTGTGGATGCCACGAGTGGAATGAAAATGCAGTGTGCAGTGAGCACGCTTCACATAGAAGGCATTAAGGCATGGATTGTTATGGTACCACTGATACCTCATTATGTGTCATGATTATTTTTCAAATATCCTCTTGTAATATTGTAAATTATAGGGTGCAAAGGGTAATGCTGTGTGATCTACAGGGAAAACTAACGTGTGACAGCTTGAAACATTTCTGCATTGTGGCTAGAGAAGTTGAAAAAGGAATCTCCTCCCTGAGAATTATTTTTGTTGCTCTCTCTTGAACTGATAAAGTCTATCTTTCTGTGCAAACCTGGTGAAAGGGTTTTTATTCTTCATTGAAACTTCTTTCTGGCATCTCAAGCTTAGCATTCAATTGCAGGGTTCTGTGCTTTGGCACAAGTGATCCGGGAAAAGTGTGGTGTGGGGAAGGCTTGGCTCTTCTGGTCCTCTGCTAACTAATGTAGTGGACTTTTGGACTTGGTAAATCGTGTCTGAGGTGATGAAGGAGCAGTGAGCCAGAGGTGCTGAGGCAGGAAAGGGGAGCGGTGCATGAAGCCTCAGTTCTTACCCTGACTCGTCCAGCGGGGTCTTGGTTATGTGTGGAGACCATCCCAATCCATACAAGCTAAATTCAATGCTTGCCTTGGAGACACAGTGAGCTTTTTAAGTGGGAAGGATTCAAGTGACACTACCTACTTCTGATCTAATTGTTATCCGAGAGAGAGCGCGTTCTAAAAAGCTTGCAGCAGCTTCTGCCTTTCAGCGAATGGAGTAAGTGGGTCACTTCTTCCCTCAGCTGGCCTGGGGGCGAGGGGAAACTGTCACTGATAGAGCTAATGCAGCTCTTATTCAAGATGAGAGCAAGGGAGCTGCAGAGACTTGTAGCCTTGGTGTTCTTATGAGACACAAAATGAGCTCTGAAGACATTTTTATCCTGAGCGTTGTGCTGCTACACTGAAAAAATATAAAAACCTCCTGCTTTTTCCTATGAAAAATATTTACCATACTGATTTTATAGAGGGCAGAAGCATTTCACTGCTGCAGGCCTCACGCTGGCTGAATAAAACAAAAGCAAGGGCAATATTTCATTTGAGCTTTCTGTAACATCATCTGCAAAAATACGTTTCATAGCACGTACTGGAATAAAAAGCTGAAGCTGGCTGGGAAGTTAGCAGCTCCTTGTTGAGCCTCGTCTGTCCTTTATTACAGTATAATGGAAGGCATTTACTGTTCTAGGAGGCATGTGTGATTGTAACATTTCCCCCCCCCCCCCCCCCCAACTCTCCCTTCAAAACTGCCCTGTAAGGACATGAAGCAGTGGACACTCACTGCCATGTGTCCAGGGCAAAATGAGCGTCACAGCCCTTTTCTCTTTAGAAAAGCTCTACAGTGATGGCAGCATCACAGAACTCATGCTGCTTGCCCCCACTTACCATCTTCTCATGGGAGAGTTGAGATGAAAGCAAGGGTCTCTATCCTGGGCACTGTGAAGCAGTGCCACACATATGAATGCTTGGATACCATTCAGAAAATGGAGCTACTCACACAAAAGCAAAATGGAAATCAGAGCTTTTTCTTTTTTATGCTTTTGCTCTGTTTAAAGACGGCTCTGCATTATCTGATTAATAATAATGTATGCTTATCTTTGCCTTATTACTGCAAGTGTAGTTTCTTCCAGAAACTAACAGAAGAGGATGAATATAAACCCCAGCTCTCTGGTGTGACTTGTGTGGTAGATGCCTATTAGCAGTGCTGTTTAATACATCCGTGCTGTAGTGTAATTCATGGGCTGTGGAAAGCACATACCTGTATTATTTCTTGCCCTTCAGGTGTTTCGTAAGCGACAACCGGAGCTGCCTGTTGTGAGGAGCCAGCCCTGCTAGGCATCATTAGTGGCTCCTCAGGGAGGAACACGTGCAGCCTGGGGTGCAGTCCTGAGGTGAGTGCTGGCACTGTTCGTAGCTTCAGACAGCTGATGGGAAGAGAAATACTTAGGGTAATTTAAGGCCTAGGCTTCATTACTAGCTAGGGGAGAAGGCAGCTTAACTTCTCCAGAAGTGTAACCCCTTTCCCTACAGATTTGCTGTGAAATGTAGGCATGCAGGTTTGAGAAACACCACTTGCTATGAAAGTGGCTGTGACAATTAGTAAGGTTAGGACTGTGGACCAGGAGGAAGGTCTGGAAGCGATAGTATCATCCACTTATACTAAGGAAATGTAAAAGATGGCAGTAGAGGATATTTTCTTTTCCAAAGGACTTTTATTATTAAACAACTGGAACATTTACAAGTTACTGTGGGCCTTATGCAGCATGGAAGTACTGCTTTATTTGCTTTGCCGAGTCTCCAAACTATCTACATGTCAGACCAACTCCAATTATTGGTTTTCTCCTTTCCCTTCCCCACGTCCTGGCACAGTGGCACGTATACAATCCACATATTCAATACCCATGTCACACACAACAGCTGCCACCCTACCCCACCTCTGTCATGGCCTACGATCTGGGCCACGGAAAGAGGACCTGTAAGTGCTCCTGAGTGCTGCTGCTGTGTGATTTCAAGTCAGGTACAGGATTACCAGCTTCTCACAATAAATAAAATTTGTTTTCTAACAAGTTCCAGTGTAGATCTAGGTTCTGAAGATAAATAAAAGGAAGTCTTTCAAAATGAAGATTGGCCTTTTACTGAAACTGCAAGATGGACAAGGATATCAATTTAAACCATTTATAAAGGTAATACTTGAAGCAGACAAGAAAACACTCCTTGTTAGGTGTGTACTCTGGAGGGAAGCACAGCATGTACACCTACAGAGCATCTGTGTGATGGACTCATGCACGTTCTTTGGAAAAGTGAGGGTGTCACTACAGGATGTGCTGCAGTTAGCCCGTTTCCTCACTCGCTGGAGGTGGCCTTGCTTACACTGTGCTGTTACCCCTTCAATTTCAATAGAGTCTTCCTCTTAAGTCGTGTGGAAATAAGAAGGCTACGCCAATATGATGTTAGATTTGTTCATGTCTACACCTTGTTTAGCTTCCTTCATCTGCAACAGGAAAGGACTTAACAGAATCTGAGAAGTCAAGCTTTGTTCCCTTTGGTACCGGCACAAGCTTAACATCAAATAAACAAAATTAGCATGCTGCCAGGGCAAACTGTTTTACATACACACATTTAACTTTAAATACTCAGGCCTCCGCATTCATTAGAGGATTATACTCTTAGCACAGGGGTTAGTGAAAGGATAAAGCTCATTTCCCTTCCAGTTTTCAAATCTGAGTACAGAAAGACCATCATTACAAGAACACTGACTCCTTTCTTCCTCCTTCAGAGGCCATGGATGAATGAGCTCTGAAGGGTAAGTGTAATTCCAAACAAGTGCCTAAAAGAATGTTTAGTCAACGGTACTTCCTCATCCTTAATAGCTTCTAGCCTCAGAAGTTTTCAGTAACACAAAACAACGGTGAATTAACATATGGCAATATCAGGTGGCATTCCAACCAATTATAACAGTCTGTCAGGGTCTTGGTTAAAACTAAAGTCACACACCAACGACAGGTGATCTGAAGGGTAATTGAACGAGGGCAGCCTGTTGGGCCCAATTTGCTCTTCAGTCAGCAAGCCTAGGGCTGAGTTCACATTCAAGGCATGCTGGGAATACCAGATATAATCCAGTGTATGCCGGCACTCTCCCGAGGGCCGAATCTTCCAGGTGGTGTACGGGGGCTCTGACTGCCCGTCGGGGCTCAGCAGCTTGTACGCGCTGTTTAAGTTGAGGCTGGAGTTGGAGAATTCTCTGTAGACCTCCTCGGTCGGCTCCGCATTGAAGTCTCCGCAGATGATCAGAGGGATCTTTGCACCCTGGGTGATGCTCTTCAGGTTCTGGAGCAGGTCGCAGCCCTGCGCAGAGCGGAACCTCTCCCAGCCAGTGCGAGCCTTCAGGTGGGTGACGGCGATGCAGAACAGTCTTCCAGTTTCACTGCACTTCAGTGTCTGAGCTATGGCTACTTGGTTGGTCTTCAGTTTCATGGCGGTGAGCCGGATGTTTGCGCTGTTGATGAGCTCGAAGCGTTCTTTGAGGAAAAACAAGGCGCAGCCATCCGGCCCGTTGTTCTGCTCCACATCCAGGCACGGCGACCATGGCTTCGGGAAGAAAGTGCACTGATAGCCCAGTCGGCTCAGGAGTGGCTCAAAGGTGTCAAAGTAGTGGTCGACTTCTTGCAGGCACAAGATATCCGGCTTGTAGGCAAGGATTTCCTCCAGGATGAGGCACTTCCTCTCCTCCCATTTCAGAGCTTCCATGGGGCACTGGACGAAGTTGTCTTTGCCTTCTCCAAGAGCTGAAATGAGAGGTGTGAAAGAAGGAAGTTAGCAGTGGCAAAAGTAACTCAGATTCGAGACTTCTTCCCCTTCTTCTCAAAGGTCACCACACTGTCTTCCACCTGTGGCTGCCACAGCTTACCTGAGACCAAATGCAGCACTGCAGGGGTTACTTAAGTAGAGAATACAAGGGCAGTTCTTACGCACAGGATTGCCCTCTCCCACCCCAAAGGTGAGGCTGTTGCATAATTCAACTCACAGTCCTGACTTTAGGGCTCTGAGAAAAATCAATAGTGATTATTTGGAAGAACTAAGAATTCCTGTAACCCACCTGAATCCCCAAACAGTTCAGCAATGCACCAATTACACCTGAATCCCCAAATAGTTCAGCGATGCACCAATTAGAAAACAGAAGAGCTTTACAAAGAATCTTACAGAGCTGGGTCTCTGTTCTGGGAGCTGACAACTAAAAGTGACAGGCGTGTCTTTTTTGGACACAGCATGTTCTAAGACAGGCATTCAGAGCAACTTCTGGATTCAGAGATGGCAGAAGAGGGAGACCTTTTTTTTTTCCTTCCGAACGGAAAACAAGTTGCCAGTTCAGGTGCTTAAAATTTCCCCCTATCAGCTGGGCCTCGCATCAGTCATCTCTCTCCCTTAATCCTGTCAGCCCCAGACGTGTCTAACTGCACAGACACACCTGCATTTTAAACTACTTGCTGCATTTGGTCTTCAGGTTCCAACTTGAGCTCTTACCTTGGGCGAGGATGTTCCACTGCATGACCCGGATGGGGCGGTGGTTACTGGCTGTGTTTTTCTTCAGGTCCACAAAGTTCCTCTGGAAGCGAGGTGGTCGTTTTTGCAGAACGAGCTGGCATTCCTCCAGCAGGTCCTTGGGGTCTATGGGCTCCAGCTGAGCTGAGTCAGGCTGCTCCAGGCAGTCCTGGTGCTGGGACACGGCACTGCTGCTCAGCGTCTTGGCGAGCGCGCTGTAGAGCCGGCTGGTGCTGTTTCCCATGGAACAAGCTGCAGAGGGAAATCTGGCATGAGCGATGTTCGTATGCCTTATACACAATCTTGTTACGCATGAGTAACGTGGGGTTTGTGCAGGAACTTGCTCCCAAGACGAAACAGAGGTGCAGAGATAGGGATTAGCTCTGCTCACGGTCCCGTCTCGTTTTGCTTGTTACCGGGTGCCGCAACTGCTGCAGCATGCAAACCCTCTCGTTTAAGACAGTGTGCAGGCATCCCATAAGGGGAGAAAGGAGGCTTTCATTCAGAAGGAGGGCTATGATTAACTTCTGCACGCTTTGTGGAAAGCAGAACAAAGTGTACTTTTTCCTTCCTCACCAAGGAGAGCCCAGCAGGTAAACAGACGCTGCTTGCTCCCTGTTCCATGCAAAGCGTTAATGAAGGCAACGAGCTGCACAGCCCAGTGCCCTGTTCCCAATGTGGATGACTGAAGGCCCATGGAGCAGGAGTTAGCTGACTCTCTGCTTCAGGTTAATATTTAATACCAACCTCCTTCTAAGATTTTATTCCCCCTTACAGCAGCAACTTTCCCTGAGTGTTTCAGCAAGCTCACAGCTTGGGGTGGGGAGAGGAGACAGGTTCACAGCACTGCTTTCTGTGTGAGCTGGTGACAGGCATGTGGCAGGGCCAGGCCTGGTGGGAGGGGAAGAAGCAGGACAGGAGCCTGAGCAGCTCAGGGAATGAGGGGAGGCAGATAAATGAGCAGGAGACTCATGGACTTGTAAAACAGGTGCTTTTAAATGTGCTAAAAAAAATACTTAGGTGTTCCAGATGTGTAAGCTAATGGAATAGTGCCTCTACTATGCTCAGTTAGGGGTTTCTTAGCGCTGCTTGAAGGCAGTAAGTTAGGAAGAGAAATTGGACATAGGAAATCCTCCATCCTCACCCCATCTCCATCCCTAGTGAGGTACCAGGAGCTCCCCAGGCTAAGAGGCGAGCTTCTAAGGGACTGCTTACAGTACTTCAATTCCAGAGATTTGGTCAGTTCAAACTACTGTCCAGAAGCCGAGCACAAGCAGAAGAGATACCACTTAATGGCCAGCGAACGGGGAACAGCCATGAAGCCCTGAGCAGGACCCCAACACTGCTGTGTGGGGAAGGGGAGCGCACCAGGAAACACTCTCTTGAGGTTGTCCTTGAGCAGCAGGGGTTGAGCACAGACAGCTCCCACGGTGTGATGTTGCAATGGGAAATGCCAGCTCAGCACCGCCTGCAGTTACTCAGTGAGTGCGTAGAAGAGGAAGGAAGAGAAAGGGACAAGAGGGCACCTTCTCAGCTGAGGTGTGGTCTCAGCCTTTCGAAGAACACGGCACAAAGTCCAAGGCTTTTTCTGTCACCTAATGACAGGACCGTGCTCTTTATTGTGAAGGCTCTGCTTAGTAGCCAAGGGCCGCGGGACAGCTGTCCTAGTGAAGCAGAGAGCACTGCCATACCTCCCGCCCCAACCCCAGTGCTCGCTGTCCTGGTGTGACACACCGACTGCCCGCTGTCCCACTACGCGTGCAGCCCTTGCTGCCGCTTGCCGTTCAAGCCTTGATTTTGGCAGCGTGCGGGAACGGCACGGTGGGACTCGGCGCCAGTCACAGCCAGAGCTGAAACCCTGCCCGAGTAACACTCTACAGGCCCGGTCAGGCGACGGCTTTAGCGTCGGGCCCTGACCTCGTGTCAGGACACGGGGCCTGCCAGGGGAGCGACCTCGGGCAGCCTTCGCACCCGGGGCCGCGAGGCCGGGCTCTCGCGTTTCGAGCGCGGCACGGCCACCGGCACGCACGGGACCTCGACCGCCACCCGCGCTCGACCGCAGCCGGCCGCGCCGTGCCCAGCGCCCCGCCTCGACGCGTCACACCGGTGCGCAGCACGGCTCTGACAGCGGAGCTCCTAGAGCACCGGAGAGCCGGAACCAACCAACGGGGGGCTCGGCTCCGCCCAGCGCCGCCACTCGGGGACTGGGGCAGACCCAGGCCGCGCCCCCACGCCCCTCGGTCCCGGCCGGCCGCACGGGATCGCTCTCCCCCCACCTCTCCCTGCACCCACCTGCGGGGGGCGGCGCGGCCCCCGCTGCAGCCCACGGGGCGGCGGGACCGAGGGCCGGCGGACGGCGAGGCCGCAGGGGCGGCGAGGCGGCGGCGGGCGCGCGGCGAAAGGCGGGCAGCGCCGAGCAAAGGCAGCGCGCAGGACCCTGGTACATGCTATCGGCGGGGCGGCTACAGCAGCGGCTCCGCGCCCGCCCCGCGGCGGCGCTTTTACGGGCGGCGGCGACGGAGCGTCCGGCACCTACCAGCTCCGCCTGGCGGGGGAGCGCCGCGCGGGCCAGCCCCACGTTCCCCGCCGAGCTCGGGGCTCGGACCGCCGGTGGGATCTCCCCGGTAGCGTTCCGGGACTCTCGATGCCGCGGACGTGGCCTCGTGGCGCGGGGTCGCCCCGTGCCGATCGCCTCGTTCCCCCCGCGCGGCCGCGAAGTGGGCTCGCCCGGCGGAGGCGTCGCCGCGGAACCCGCCGTGACGGCAGCGGCAATGCGTGACGTCCGAGCGCGGGGGGCGGTGCTGCACGCGTATCAGGCGTGGCGCCGCGAGGCGGCGTGCGGTGCGAGGGGTTGTGCGTCTGTTTGGCGCTGCGTTTTGCTGCGCCGCGCCTGATTGAGAGCGACCGCGTGCCGGTTCGCCTTCGTAACGCTTACACTGTGCCGTGAGCGTGTAAGCGTTAAAGGTATGAAGTTAGCATTCCGCCGGCTTTTTTGTTTCTCTGTATTCTCCGTCCCCTTTCCCTGGAGGACGGATGCTCTCTGAACACACAGTTGTTTTCTCCACCGACTGCTTTGCACTACAGCTGGGCGGGTTGTGCTCCCAGGCGCGAACATGTGCTTTAGCTGCTCTGTTGTAGAGTGACGCGGCTCGCTGGCCAGGAATGGGAAATACGAGTTCTCCTGGAAATGCACAGAGTGTGCTGTTCATTTAGGGTACGTGTGACTCAGCTTCCCAAAACATCTCGCGTCTCTTCCCCTTGGCTGCCGTGGGGTGCCTGGCTCTATTTCTGCAGCCCCGGGGATTCCCGTGCTGCCTGCAGCCCGTATCCTGAGAGAAAGCAGTAGGGTGCTCACAGTTTAGGTCGTTGAGCAGCACTTAGGCATTGGCTTCTGGGCACCTGCGGGACTTTGGGTGTGGTTTTGGGAGGCCTGCAGGCAGGCTGGGGGCTATTTGAGCACGGCAGGGCTGTTCTGTTGTGCTGACCTGATGAAATTCCACTACGTGCCAGTTTTTGGAGGGGCAGTAAGGTTGGAGTGGCCCAGGGGGAAGGCAGTAGAGTGGGTGCTGTGACAGGGCCGGGTTTTGTTTGTGGCCAGTGCTTTCCCTTGCAGGATAGCAGTGGTGGAGGTGCTGGCCCTGCAGTATGCAGGGCTCACGGTGGCCACACGCTCAATGGCACACAGAGATATAGGGCTGGGGTTGCCCCAAGCAAGGAGAGCATCTTGGGGATGACGGTTTCATGCACTTCTATAAGCATTTGTGGAAGTCCTCCTGTAAATGGTGAGCAAGGTATTTATGTACTGAGTAACACTGCTGTCTGGCTCCCCTTGAGAAGCAAGGTGCTGACCGGGGCCTGCCACAGCTGAGATGGGAAGGCCAGGAGGGATCCAGAGCCTCGGTAGAAATAACCTCCAGAGTGCTAACGTTCCAACTGGGGAATAACCTCGTTTTTTCCACACTTTATTCCCTCAGTTTCACAGTGCCCTGGTGACCGACCTCTCCAGTGGTTGGGTTCCAGCTGGCACGTTCCTCACAGAGGTGGTGTTGGCAGCTGGGCAGCTCTGGACTTTCCCCGAGGGAGTGCTGGTCCATGTGCAGTGATTGGGCTGCCTCAGAGGCAGGGCTGCTGCCGCTCCCACATCCGTCCCACTGTCTGTGTGCCTGCTCAGAGTGCAGCCCATCCAGTGCCACCTGTCCCTGTGGTTATGTAAGTGCTTGGTGCCAGCTTGTGCCAGCTGAGTGCCAGGGGTGAATGTTCAATTCCCGCCACACTTGACTTGTGCCAAGCCCAGGGTGTGCAAAAGCCTCTCTGCTTGGAATGAAGTGTGTATGCCACAAACGGTTGTATTTATAGCAGATTCCTCTGAGTTGCCTATCTGTGTTGCATCAAACACAGAATGGCAGGCTCTCAGTTGTAGGGCAGATTTGCAAGGTGTAGAAAGCTCTCTCTGCGCTCTTGTTTCTCCTGTGTGAGTGACTCTCAGGGCTCATCCACTAGCTTTCTTCCCCATTTGTTTCCACCGAAGTAGTCTCTTATTAGCACATATGTGCTTGAGTTTGGGTGAGCCTGCTGACTTTTTTTTTGGTAGAGCAGCTGGGCTTTCTGAGTTCATGATATTCTCATTGTTTTCTTTAAAAGGAATTCTGATTTTTCTTTTTTATTTCAGGGATATTATGATATTTGTATGGCCTCTTAGGAACAGGCTTTCATTAGCTGCGATTCCAGAGGGGAATTGACAGAGGAAGGAAAAGCTAGAAGCTGATCTTGATGTACCTGATTGTGAAGTGAAAACCGAATCCACCTGTTGGCACGTGTGAATCCCTCTCCCATGATCCCACTGAAGTTTCCCAGCCAGAAGAGAAATGTGTGACACAGCAGCATTGGCTTTTTAGTATGAAGTAGTGATGCGCCCACTGCTGACAAAAAGAAGGTAGGAAAAGAGCTGTGTGATAGGTTCAGGGATGTGATTTCTTTAAAATAGCATGTTAGGAGGTTGCAGTACAGTGGACAGACCAGAAACAGCTTTGATCAGGTTATCCTTCTTATGGAAACAGGGACTATGAAAGTCCTTTGACCAGGACCTTGGCATGATAGAATTATAGAATGGCCTGGGTTGAAAGGGACCACAATGATCTTCTAGTTTCAACCCCCCTGCTGTGTGCAGGGTCACCAACCACCAGACCAGGCTGCCCAGAGCCACATCCAGCCTGGCCTTGAATGCTTCCAGGGATGGGGCATCCCCAACCTCCTTGGGCAACCTGTTCCAGTGTGTCACCACTCTCACTGTGGAAAAACTTCCTCCTAATATCTAACCTAAACCTCACTCATCTCTATTTAAAACCATTCCCCCTTGTCCTGTCACTATCTGCCCTCATAAACAACCATTCCCCCTTCTGTTTATACACTCCCTTCAAAAACAGGAAGGCCACAATGAGGTCTCCCCTGAGCCTTCTCTTTTCCAGGCTAAACAAACCCAGTTCCCTCAACCTTTCCTCTCAGGAGAGGTGCTTCTGATCGTCTTAGTGGTCCTTCTCTGGACCTGTTCCAAGAGTTCCACATCTTTCTTGTGCAGGGGGCCCCAGGCCTGGAGGCAGTATTCCAAATGGGTCTTCCCATCTGGTAAGACCTTGTTCAGGGCTCAATTTGAGGTGGGACAGCAGTCAGTGCCCTCAGGAGAGCAGTGAGCCCCAGGCACTTGAAGGTGGCACAGGGGCCCCCACAGGAGTGGGGGTTTTGGCTACCGGGGGGCTTTTGCTGAAGTAAAAGCCTTCATAGGGTATGTGGGATAGGGAGATGTGATGGAGGGACCCTCCTGTTTTGATCGCATGTGGAAATACCTTGTGGAAGGTTAAGCAGGGGTGCTCAGTGACCTGGTCTGGCAATGACGTGGCATGGAGCAAACCCATGGACCAGAAAACATACTTTGTGAGCATGGTGAAACTGGGGTAGTTGATCATTGCTGGCTTTGGGAAGTCTGATAGTGTGTCTTGTGGGGAGAGATCACAGCTCAGCACAGCCTCCTGCAGGGCTGTGTGGGGCCCAAGGGCGAGCACAGTCAGGGTTTTTTTTCTGGTGAGGGGATTTTGTACTCAAGTCCAGGCTCCCGCTGCCTGCTAGCACTTGGCCTTTGTGCTCACTGGGGTGGGTGTATGCAGGAATTAAAGCACATTCACAGCCACAGACCTGAACCCTATCCAGCTGCTGCTGGTTGGAGCAGCCAACCGTCACCTTGTCCCATAACCGTCTGCAGTGGCAATTCTGGCTTTTCTGGCAAACACAGGAAATTGCAGGTCCACTGTACTTAGGCACTGTCACACCACTGTGAGATGCAGTGACTTCTCTCCTCTTAAAGGAAACTTCACCTATCACCTTAATTTGAATGTTCAAGAATGAACATAAAGGCCAGCTCCAATCCTTCAGTCCTAATTGTTAGCAGTTACACTGAGGTGAGAGGAAATGCATATGGAAAAAGCCACCTCTCCCTGGCTCTTACAAGATCTGTTTTTTTCTCAGAGGTCCTTATACAGGCAGGCTTGCTGTGCCTGGTTGTGCACTGTGTCTTTGCTTGGACCATTGGGCTGGTCCCTATCGCACCAGGCTGCCCACAGGGGCTTCCTGCAATCCCAGCATCCCTGTTGGATATGCAAGGCTCAAATTATAGCCATCACCCATGGATTGGAAAGTGGTCAGCCTTAGCATCCATCTCCATGCAGCTGCAAGGGTAGGCTAGCTTTGGCTCCATGGCTCTGTGTCTTACTTGTGTTGGGATCCCCAGGCTTGGACACTGTACTTCAGACTGGGGCGTCGTGAGGGCAGTGTAGAGAGGGGGTCAATCCTTTCTCTCCCTGCTACCCGCCCCTCTTGATGCAGCCCTGAATACTGTTGGCCTTCTGGGTTGCATGAGCACACTTAGCCCTTTTATTCTGCTATGCCACGAGATTATGGGCGTAAGGGTGAAGGGTGCTGGCTGCATCTGTACCACCAGCTGTGCAGGGCATCTTCTCTGCCTGGTTATCTGCTGTTTCTTCTGGCCAAGTGTAGGTATGTGAGGCAGTTTTTACTGTCTGTATTTGCCTCCGTGCTTATGTTGTCTTATCTGCAAAGAGTAAACAGTGCTTGAGCAGCACAGTATCGTTCTTCCCTCTCTTTTTCCTCTAGATTTTTAATCAGTTCCAGGGATGCTGCCACCAGCTAGTTATGGCAGTAATAAACTGTGCTTCAGGCAGACTGGATAACAAGGCAAACCTGGCTTCTGCTGCTTTTTATTTACATTTTGGTGTGAATTCAGTGTTGCAGATGTCCTCTCAATTATAGAATTTGCTTCCTTCAAGATTTTAACTTGGAACGGAATGTTGAGAGCTGTGCTTTGGGAATACTGCTTCTTTTCAGTTTGACAGGCATTGCAGCTTATTAACACACTGCCCGTGCCAGACCTGCCTCTATTTCACTCTGTGGCCATTTTTTTCTCTTCCTTAAGGGATGACACATACACACCCTTGGACATTCTGCTGTTTTCTTGTGCTTTTGGAGCTCAATAATAGAAGTAGGAAGGGATGAGGTGCTCTCATCCAGCTCCTTGTGGTTGAATACTATGAAATTTGGGAATGGTCAGTGCTGGCACCTGTGGGTAGACCATGTGTGAATGGTGATGATGGGCTCCCTGGGAAGTAGGATTGCCACAGCAGCCCCAAATTCCTCTTGGGGCTCTTCACAGGGTTCAATTAGACCCCAAGAAAAATGGGAAGAGCAGCTCCCTGTCAGATGATTATCAGTTAAAGCTTCTGAAAACGTGCCTGGATTGCCCATGGGTGAAAATACTGGGTGGCGAGGAAGCCAGCAGCCACAAGTGGAGATGGAGATCACTCTTTGTAAAACAGTCAAAGGAAACTGAGCAATCCTTGTGTGGTTTGGAATGTACAATCAAAGGGAAAGCTGCCATTTTGACTGGAGGTGCAAAATTGCCTGGGTGTTTTTACTGTTTACGTGTCTGTGTAGAGCAGGGTTTCTCTGCTATTTGAAGAGAAGGAAAACACGGAAAGGAGAGGACATAGAGAGGAAGGAAAGTACTGCTTTTGTTACTGCTTGATATTCTGCTGGCCACATTAGCAAACAGCGCTGTTTGTTCCAAAGCTGCTCTCCCATGTGTGCCAGGCCTCCCTGGGGATACAGCAAGGCACCGCTGCTGGCAGCTGGAGTCTGGCTGAGCTCCTGGCTCTTCTGCATCTTCCTCTGTTCTCTCGGGATCCAATTTGTTTGCTGCCTGTTTAGCCACCTGAACTGCAAAATGGGGCGCTTCGTTTTGTAGGGGATGGAGAAAGTTTGTAAACAGAAAGGCGTGCTGTTGTCTCGCTGGCGGTATTCGGGAGATTTTGGAACTTTGCTCCTATCTAGGAGCCTTCTGCAGCCGTCTGCCCTTCTGCCCCCTCTGCCGACGAGTGAGTGAAGTTTTGGTGTGCCCTTCATGGCAGTGGCTCCTTAATACCCATCGAGATTTTGGCAGATCTCTCTGTCTCCTGGCGTTTCTCTGTTCTCTTATCTTGTTCACGAAACTGTATTATGTGAGACAAAAATCATTTGTTGGAGAGGAAGGGACATTGTACTCAGTGGGATATTTACTGCATACTCGAGCTATAATCTATCCTCTGCAGTAATACAGACTCCAGAATGAATGGGTATTTATTTATAATAATACAGCAGACAGTCCATAGGGAGGTGTCATCCTGTTTGTAATCAATCCCGGTGCGCTGCTCTGGCTGCAGCACAATAATGCTTTGCATTAAGTGATGAATTGGTTTAGTTGCCTTATTGCGGCTGTCATTTTTCTCCACCGAAGATGCATTGCCTCCATTATGCAACTCTTGTCGCTGAGCATCAAATATCCACTCTTGACTCTTGAAAGGCAGCCCTGGGGTGGTGTGTGGGGAGGGAGGAACGTGGCACCAGCACCGCTCCAATGGGCAGCGGTGGGTCCAGGTGGGCAGCTGGGCACTGCAGATTTGTTCTGCCAGAATGGATTGTTATTGAACTAACATTGTGCTTCTGGATTGATTTCAACTCTAAACCTGATGACAGAGCGGATGTTTTACTGCCAGAGAAATAGACCATCCATGATATCGAATAAGAGAGATATATTTTAGAAGAGAAATTCTTGCTGTGCTGGGAAGAACAATAACAGAACTTCTATTAAAAGGACTGAATTTGGGTGCTGCAGAGATGCAATCAGTATTTCTGTGTCATGACTGTTACCATCGCTCAGCCGCTCATGAATGAGATGCCAGGAAAGTAATAGCCTGCTTTGTGAAAGACAGCATGGAAAATGCAGCTTTGTAGGCTAAAGGCCATCCTGGCTGGAGCTGGCTGCTCTACCAGGCAAAGCTGCCTGCAGAGGGAGGGCCAGGCTTTGCCTCCCAGGGCACTCCAGGGTGGGTGAGGGTGCAGGGCTTGCCTGTTTTCCTTGGTCCGGCTTCCTTTTCCTCCCAGTCTTGGCCGAGCCCGAGACATCCCTGGTGCTGCCACAGGTGGGTGACCTGCCCAAGACTCTTGTCCAATGGATCTGGACGTTAGGATGTCCTTCAGTGCAGGGCAGGCTGTGCTGTCCCTGTGTGTGTTGAGCTGTCCCTGGAGCCTCAAGGGCTTTGAGAGCTGAGAGGGCAGGGTGGGCAGACAAAACAGGTCTGCGTTTGGTCCTTTCTGCTCCCAGGGCAACTTCTCTGGGCAGTCTGCTCCAGGGCCTCATCACCTTCGTTTAGTTTAAACCATTTCTCCTCGTCCTGTCACTACTTAGCCTTGTAAAAGGCCTCTCTCCATCATTCTCATACGCTAGGGAGGAAGGGACAGTTTTGAAAGAGGCTTGAGAATATCCATGCATCTTTTTATACGCCTTGGAACTGCTTTTCCTTCTTTTGTGGAGCACTGAAGTCAGAAAAGCCCCACCTCGGTGCAGTTACCCCTCCCCAGCGGCAGAAGCCCGTTGCAGAGCAAAGATGACAAAAAGAGGCCTTAGAATTATTCTTCTGAAGTTAGAGCTCCCACTGGGAGCTGAACTGGCAGTTAGCAGGTGTAGGGGATCAGTGGGCTGGCAGTGCCAGTCCGATGTCGAACTGCCTTGTATACCTCAGGCTCAGCTGTAGCTTCACTGGACTTGGAATAAAGTAAAGGCAGGTGTGTGTGGTGGCTGTGGGTTCAGGCATCCTCTCTGTCCTCAGGTTGCTCCTGTATGCAGCTGCCCATTGCCTCAGCCTGGGCGAAGGCTTTCTAGGTGTTCCCAAGTTCCTGTGGCTCCTCTGGATGTGATGGTGTTATTTCTAAACACAGGTGATGCTGTCTGAGCATGCAGCTAGAAGCCAGGGTCCTATCTTATTGCTGTGTGATGTAAATTCCTAGTAAAGCAAATGAGATTTATATCCTGCAGTGAAGAAAACAGACCCCAAGATCTTTTTTTTGTCCTTCTGATTCCAATAGCTCTAAGGAGACCAGTAGGGCCTTTGTTTTCACTTCTCTCTGAGCTCCTTTGACTTTGCTCAGGTGCTGCCATCCACTGACCTCTCTAGGAACTAGAATTGGGGCAGCACATCCTTGTGTGCATGTTTAAATGTCTGAATGTGTGTGTCTGTGTTAGATCTATTTTTCCTCTGACTCCTGCATTAGCTCATTCAGCTATAGAGCTGATCTGCCAATAACTGTGTGCTGGCCAGAGCTGTTGTGAGGGTGAGAGGCTGTGCTATGAAGTGCTTTGATGACCGTGAGCACTCTGAGACCTATGTACTTCAAGGTTTTTGAATGGAACTGAGCTCATGGCCCTTCTTTGTGCCAGTTTGTCTGTGGCTGAGCTCAGTGCCCAGCTAAGTGCTGGTAAATGTGTGCTCACTGAGGTCTGAAGGGCTGTTGTCCATGTGTCTTTGCCACGCAGTGCAGCAGGTGGGCACCTGCTGGTGACTGAGAGGTGAGAGGTCTAGGATGTCTCTCTCAGACCAGAAGTTGGGGATAATGCGGGGCAGCCTTCAAGGATGCTGCAGGCAGGATCCTTGATATGTTAGTCCTTCTTCCTTGACTCCGAGCACTGGAGAGGATGGCTGCCCATCAGACTGGCTTTTGCTGCTGGGATTTTCACCTTTGAACACTTGTTTTACGGTCTAACAGCACCCTTATAAATTCATAGAATGGCTTGGGTTGGAAAGGACCTTAAAGACCATCTAATTACAGCCCCCTACTGTGGGCAGGGCTGCCCCCCACCAGCTCAGGCTGCCCAGAGTCCCATCCAACCTGGCCTTGAGAAGCTCCAGGGATGGGGCACCCACAGCTTCTCTGGGCAGCTGTGCCACTGCCTCAGAACCCTCTGAGTAAAGGATTTCCTCTTTAACGTCCAACCTAAATTTCCCCTCTTTTAGTTTAAATCTGTTCCCTGTTGTTTTACCACCATCAGACCGTGTAAAAAGTCAGTCTCCATCTTTTTTTAAGCTCCCTTTACCTGCAGAACAGCCTAGTCCTTCTCTGAGGCACGTTGCCGTGCCATTCTGGGAATTGCTAATGGCCAAGCTGTATTTTGAACAGAGATTTATGATCACCTTCCCAGTCAATTAAAATCCTGGATATTGCTAAGGCAGAATTCAATTAAGGTTAATTGGAGCTTCTGAAAACCACTTTTCCAAAGGGAAACAATGGTGGGATTGCAGATCCTAGAGGGTTTCTATTACTTTTAAATAACTTTCAGTTCTGTTCCTCCCCGATGCTGCTGTAATCTTCCCTCAAGCCCTACGCTCGTGCTATAATCAAGCAATTCAAATGTTGATTTTTTTTTCTGTCATAATTTATCATTTTGACTTATTTGTTCTTTATACGTCTTCTTCTAAAGGCAGGAAAAAAATCTACAGAAGCCTGGAAATGTTTTTGTATCAGTCCCAGTGGCCTGCCATGAAAGATATATAGGCACTTGTAAGAATTTGACAACGCTTCAGCAACAATTATCCAGACAGGTACAATAACAACTCCCTTTTCTTTTGCTGTTGAGAGGGATGCTAATGCTTTAATGAATTGTCAATAAAGATTAAAAAAGAATAAAATAAACAAAGGGTAGGGAAAACAGGTGCAAATGAAATTCCATTGAAATGCAGCTCAGGTTTACCGTTCTACCCTAAATTTTATTTTCTTGGCATCAGGGACTGTTGTGACAGTTCCTCGCACACTTGATTGAACCGGGAAAACACATGGGACTGTATCTTAGTCACAGCATGCAGAACGTGCAGCTCTCAGCTCTCAGAGCAATCTCTTGGAGGGATGAATAATCATTTCAGCCATTGCTTTTGTCAGAATTTGCAACCCATTGTTTACTGCGTGGGGACTAATAACCAAATGCCGGGGAGGAATTAAAGGAGAGGGAAGCAGCAGTGTAGAAAGAGAGCTGCTGCAGCTTGCGGGCCTGTGGCCCCATGGCCGTGCCTTTCTCACTTGCTGGTTGGGGCATTTTGTTGAACTCTGCTCTCTGCTTTGGGAGTAGATTAACGCTTCTGACTGCCCTGCGCTCGGCCGTTTAAAGGGAAGCAGAACAACTGTCGACACAAGTATTTTTGTAGAGTTTCCCTCTCTTTGTGGGAGATAAAGGGAAGCAAAGCCGTGGGCAATTATTGTGTAGAAGTTAAAGGGAAAAATTTCTTTGATAAGAAATGATTGTGTAATTATACGACTGCCAAAGGAGAGGAACATGTAGGTGGATGCACTCTCTGATGTGTGATTACTAATGAATTCTCTGTATCCCTTGTGGAAAAGAGCCACAACTGTAAAATTAAATAGTCGATGCTTCTCTGATGAAAGGATTCACAGGCACTGATGTCCTTTATCAAAATACAGCGAGCTTTGAAGGAAGAGCAGGAGCAGCAAGCCTCAGCTTCAAGTACAGCAATTGGAATGGAGGAACTCGGCCCTAGTCTTTCTCTAGGAATTTTGTGTTCCGTGTTTTTTAGGGCAGAATCATTTTGTCTGGGGAAGTGCTGGGTAAGCTGTGACCAGGCAGTGGGCAGCGGCTGAAGCTGTGGCCAGTGCCATACAGCTGGTGGGCAGGAGATAGTAGATTTGATGTCACACTGGATATGTGTGGACTGACACGTATGGAGACTTCGGAAACATCCTTGCTTTGAAAGGTGAAAAGTGCCATATAACTACTCAGTGAAGCGTGCATCTGCTTGACAGTCCAGGGAGCGCTCGCATGCAACTCTCTGCCTGTCTCTCTTTTCTCCTTCCCCTTTTCCTTTTCTTTCCCTTTCCTTTCCCTCTTCTGACTCTCCATATAGATACAGACACAAACATGACCTTTTGTAAGGTAGCCTCCTTTCATGAAGTTTACTCTTTTTGGTCTTGCAGTTAATGCAGCGTGTTATTTCAGGGAGAGCTGATAGTTCTGTGTAGGAATGTAGGTCCTGACATGGAAATGGGACTGTTGAAGACCTCCAGAAAGAGGCAAAGAGGGCAGAAGGGCTGCTGGGGCACTACCTGCAACACTATGGCTTTGGTGCTCTCAATTGGGAAGACGCCGTGAGCACAGAGATATCCCCTGGAAAATAAAGAGGGGAAAGTAGCATCAAAGCAGTGGATACTCATCCCTGGGCTGCTCAGTGCTAGGGGTGTCTCGAGCGAGAGACAGCAGGAGGGTGGGGAGGGGTTGTCTGTGGTTCTCCTGCCCTGCTATGGCGAGGTGGATGTCTTTGGCCAGCAACACTGATGTTAGTGCCCGTGGCTGTATGTAGCTTGTTGTCGGCAGCATCCCTTGCACCTCTGTGGTGGGACATGGTGTGGAAGACTATGAGGTTCCCTGGAGAATGGGGAGTAGCTGGATATTTTTATTTGCTAAAAGTAGCTGAGAAGACCTTAATACAGAGCTCTAGCCATAAAATCAGAATTTGTTCTCCCCGCTCTTATCGTCTCAGGAAACAAATTTTGCTGCAAAGCTTTTCCTGGACCTTTTTAAAGCTGTAGCATTAAATACATTAAAGGCTACTTATTTTGAATTCAGGTAGAGCTGAGACATGTTACGACTCTATAACTAAAATGGAAAACCTAGTTAAAAAAAAAAAAAAAAACAGCATTTTTGCTCAGACTGAATACGACTATTGCTGTTTAGGTAGATTATTCTCAAGAGAAGATCCATGGGCTGAAAATAGTCCATTGCTGTCCACAGGGACATTGTGAAGAAGATTTAAGAGGATCTAGGTGAGCCTGGTGTCCTTGGAAAAATAATGACAGGAAGGCTAGCTAGCCCAAGGCCATCGACAGCAATCTCCTCAAACGTTAAAAAAGTGCAAAGGGCCACACAACACGTACCTGAGATCGTGAAAAGACAGGGAAATAATGGCTTGAAATAATGCTTGAATAAACAACTGGAATAAATGCGTGACTAGGTGGGTGTATTTCCCTATAGATACAATGCAGGGAGTATGCCTAGCTGAGGGAAAAGCACTGCAATCTTTGCAGAGGAAGGAGTACAGCTGGAGCCTGAGATTAGCTATGGCGAGGCTGGTGATCTGGAGTCACAAAGCCTTCCTCTTTCACTGCCTTTTGTTTTTCAGACTGGAAATGCTTTTTCATGGAGGCTTGTACTAGAGAAGCTCAGAAACGCTTCTGTCATTACAGCACATTTGTCTTGGATCATGCAGGATGTATTCGTGTGTAGCTCAAATTCCTGCTAGGTACTGAAAATGCAGGGAGATTATTTTATTATCCCTTTACTGCATGGTATATTAAATGTTTCAAGAAAATCCAGCCAATTGATCACAGAGCATGCTGTCCTTGAAAGTTATGCTAGTCTTTCCAGTGCATTAATCAATGAGGCAACTGAAGGCAATTCCACGTTGGCATCCGATTTCACATCCACAGGTTTATACACACCACCAGTGCTTATATCCACGTTTATTTACATTCACCTCAGCTCCCGCGTTGAGAATTCTGTGTGTGTGTGTGTGTTTACATCCAGAGATGACTGAACTGTTCATTTTTTTTGCTCTACATCATAAAGGTTCAGTTTTCTTCCTTCTGCAGTCTTTGTTTCCTGGCTCTGATGATGTTTCCTTAAAGAGGATGCCGTGTGCTTGTTCTACAGCTGCCTGTGGCCATCAGGAATGGATGCACACAGAAGAATATGGGCAAACACACATCTGTAAGTAAGTTTGTGATTTAAACAGATCACCCTCGCGTTTGTGTTTGTGCCTCAAAATGGTAGGCTTCCTTTTGTTATTTTGGCCTGAAAAATATGGTTATTTTGGCTGTGTTGGTAGTTAACTGCATAACATTACAAGATACCCTATTGAGAGCTGCTGTACCATTCATTTAGGCCTTGTGAGTTCATCCAGTTGTCAAACACAAATTTGCCTGCAAGTATTTTAACCAAGAGACAAAGCAGTATTCCAGCAGTGGGCAGAAATTGGAATGTCTGTGAAAATTGGTTCAAACACAACTCTTATATACAAAGGGAGAGTTGTAAGTCCACTAAGAGGAAATTCTCTTAATTCACCAGTGCCATTACTGATAGTATTGGTCAATGAGATCTTCCCAACTGAGAAAACTATCATAAAGAGTTGTGAAGGAAACGGAAATTGGGACTCTGCTCTGTGTGAAGACAAAAAGGACTCTCATGCAAAGTACTTCACTGCACCCTGCCTTGATTCTTCTGCCTGTGGGCTGCAGACTGGGGTGTCTGCTTTCCAAGAGTATAAACAAGATATGTTTATTGCCATCTGCAACATGTGCTGAGATCCTCAGCAAATGCTATGGATGTGCATGCTACAGAAGCATCTTAATTACAGGTTAACTAAAAGTACAGTAGCGGACGAGCAAGAAAATGACCAAATATTGTCCTCATGTCTATACTAGAAGCGGATACTAGCTGACATGATTTTTGAGTACCTTCCTTCCATTACTGACTTTTAATTTCAAAGTGAAATCGTTTAAACTTATCTGTTTCCTTCTTATTTATGTTGACATGATACAACTATTCTGGGTTACATCCCTTCTATGCTCGTATTTGTGAATCTCCAGACTGATGAGCAATCTGATCTGGTGCTTTATTTGGTCAGCAATGCTGCCCTTGGCAGAGGGTTGGAACTAGATCATCTCTGAGGTCCCTTCCAACCCACATCATTCTGTGATTCTATGATTTTACCTGAAAAAGGAATATGATGTTACCTAGGCATTTAATGATGATACTAATGAGGCAGCAATTCTTCTGTTTCTTTTTTTTCTTCCTGGATTTGATGAGGTTATTCATTTCAGACCTTGAAAACTGAAAGAAGACAGTTGTGAACACAGCATAGTTTTGTGTCTTCTATGGCTCCTGTTCTATTTTTGTGCGTTTACATGCTCGTTTAGGGCCTTTGGATTCAGTTGTGCTCCCCACAGTCTTGCTGGCATCACAGATCTTTCCTGACTAGCTGATGGCTTTTGTTAAGCACTCTGCTCCATAGCTGTTAGTATTATGTGCTTTTATACAGCTTAGTGGAGAAACATCTTGTTACTGCTTTTTCTCTTGGAAATATGTATTTAGAGGACAGTTGCTTCCAGACTTTCTGCTATTCCAATTTTTCAGCATTGCTACCCTGAAATTACACTTAACCTAGGCAAGCTTAAGCAAAAAATGGTGAGAAGTGATTATCTGGACAAATCCCAAAAAGAACCCAGCTGCAGAATTGCAAGCCCAACCACAGAGGAGTTACAGGGACGTGGTCTCCCAGAGCTGGGCTCGGCACTGCCTCTCACCCACTGCCTGCCCCTGAGCATCTCACCTGGGCGATGGTCCCAAACCGGAGCATTTATGTTTCTCCCCATAACTGTCCAGCTTTACAGCCGCTTCTTTGCTCCACCATCTGCCAGAGGCAGAGCTGGCCTCTTGCTTTCTGGCGCCCTAGCGGTGGGTTCCCCATCCCGCCCAGCGCTGGGCTTTGGGCTCGGAGCAAAGCCGCGGAAAAACCAGCGCCGTGCAGACTGCAACAAGAGCCATTAGATGGCAGCAAAGCCTTTCGGAAAGGGCGGTGGGGGAAGCGTTTGTGCATGGAGCTCGTAGCTCGGAGAGCCTCGTACAAGAGGGACCCTGGTCGTAAATCCGGCGTGCAACAAGGGGTTCATCGTGTGTCCTGCAGAGTGCGTGTTGTACCGCTCCCCAAACCCGCTGTTATTTGTGATAGAGACGACCCTTTCTTTTCTTTTTTCTTTTCTTCCCTCCTCCTTTCCTTCCGGCTTGTTTTAAGTGCATAGCGTATTCCCGCTGTTTAATTTCCTTTCCAAGAAATGCCTATCCTAAGCCTTTAATGTGAGCTGACCAAAGACACCTGTGTGATGTTTGTGGGGCAGTGCAGGGCTGATGGCACACGGGGCTGCCGATCTATAAGGTGCAGTTCTGGCAGGATGGACAGAGAGCCTTGTTTCTTGCCTAAAAAGGAACATTACCCTTGTCAAAAATGTATTTGTGCTGAGCCAGTGAGACAGAGTGGCCAGGCGCAGAAAGGGATTTTGCAGAGGTTGGCTTCATTATGGCAAAATAGTCAAGGAGGAAAGGGAAACATGATTTTGGCTTGTTTTGTCATCATCTGTTGCTCTCAGGTAAGAATTTGGATATAAAAAACAGGTGGGAAGAGGAACAGAAATTATTTTTTGCCACGCAGTGACATTATATATTCCCCTGATAATAATGTAATAAGAAAAGAATTACTGATTCTCATGAAGGTGAAGAAAAGCAGACTTATACCTGCCACACACCCACACTTCAGCCTGTTCCTATCACTGGCATTATGCTTTGTGCATTCTTCTCAGCTGCAGTAATGAAAAATAGGTTAAAAGCCATTAGTGATATTTCCTCCTTTCATCCTACACGAGAATGGTGTGAAATGCAGCGTTATACATGATTTCCTTGAAAACAGCCTTTCTAAAAGCATTGCTTACAGTTAGGGATTTGGGAGCTGCCGTGCAGGGAGGCAATTTTAGATTCTTGAAGCTGGTTCTGTGAACTGCTGTCGGTGGAGCTGGTGAGGGAATGTATGCAAAGGCCGTCACCGTTTCAAATGTGCTAATGGACAAAATGGATGAGAGAAAACAGTAAAAGCTTTGGCTTGCACAGCCACCCAGGAGCATTCCTTGTTATCAGCGTGTGCTGCCTTAGATCTGAAATGCAGAGACGGGGATTTCATCAGAAGAAGCTGATCCATGGTTTCCTCATACCTGCAGCGCTGCTGGCATAGTGGGCTGTTGGTGGCTGTCCTCTACTGTAAGACCAGCCAGTCATACTTTGCTTCTAGAGTTTGGACAAGGACAGAAGAGTGTCTCCTCACTCAGATTGCTCTCAACCCAAACCCCTGGATTTCAGCTGGGCTGAAAGCATAACTGTGGCACCACTGTTTTTGGAGTGTTTTGAGGGCTGAAGTTTACAAGTAGAATTGTTGAGGCTGGGACAATTGTAATGTTATTCCCTTCTCTGTTTTGTGCTAGTACTTAATTTTCCCTACCTGACACTGTTATATGTCTTTTTTTCCAGGATTCTGTAACTCTTGGTGTTTGTTTTTCCTGTGAGAGAGTTGCCTGGAAAGGAGATGTACGGAGGAGAATTTACCAAGTCTTATTCAAAAGGTAGCCATTTCAGGATTGAGTGTTACTGGGAGAATGTGCAAGGGAGATTTGTGTGGACAATCCTTTCCTGAATGCCTTATCAAGAGCTGGTGCCATTGTTTATACTGACTTCAGCTCACCATAAACTTTGGGGTAGGAATTGTCTTATGGCCCCAGTTAGTTCTAGTTATCTGGTTTTGAATTTCTGAGTGTATTCTTTGTTTTAACAGCACACAGTAAGAGTCTAGGGCCAAGTCCTACCCTCAGTTCCTCCCAAGCAACACTGTATCTTGACTAATGTATTTAACTTGATTTGCCTTTA